>NC_057808.1:216701307-217025515 GCF_018294505.1 Triticum aestivum
TTGTGACGTTTGGTAGCACACAAAGTGTTCCTCCGGTAAACGGGAGTTGCATAATCTCATAGTCATAGGAACATGTATAAGTCATGAAGAAAGCAATAGCAACATACTAAACGATCGGGTGCTAAGCTAATGTAATGGGTCATGTCAATCACGTCATTCTCCTAATGAGGTGATCCCGTTAATCAAATGACAACTCATGTCTATGGCTAGGAAACATAACCATCTTTGATTAACGAACTAGTCAAGTAGAGGCATACTAGTGACACTTTGTTTGTCTATGTATTCACACATGTATTATGTTTCCAGTTAATACAATTCTAGCATGAATAATAAACATTTATCATGATATAAGGAAATATATAATACTTTATTATTGCCTCTAGGGCATATTTCCTTCAGGAACATCCAGCACCTCCGGAAGTTCTATCCATGAAACAAGGCCCAGAGCCTGAGAAGCAAGGCCCAGAGCCTGAGAAGAAAGGCCCAGAGCCTGTGAAGAAGGCCCGGTGCCTGTGAAGAATCACCGCCCGTGACACTCTCACGTAATAATGAGTGGGGCTGTACACGCCCCAGAGTCTCAGGAGCGCCATCCTCAGGCCCTGGGGCTCCCTCCCATGCCTAGTGCACAGCACTTAGCTCCGCGCCGGTGAGAAGACTTGAAGACTAGATTAGGTGCCGGACACGGCTTTTCATTTGCTTTCCGTAGTTGGCTCGCTTTTCCTTAATGAAAGTTTGCCTTTGGCGTTCCTTGCTGATTTGGTTCCCTCGCCTCTCACTGCATTTTTTCGGCTCGAATTTGCTCGTGTTCTCTCTCTCGCATGCCTAGCGAGGGGGCTAGGCAGGTGCCCTCGCGAGCATTTTTTCTCCCTTCTGCCTTCTCGCGAGCCACCCTCGTTAGAGCCCAAAAGCTGGCGCACCTCTCCTAGTCCGTGCCCCTCGGGTACCGCGATACAAAGCGCCAGGTCAGGCCCAGGATGAACGACAAATTTTTTAACGCACTTCCTAACGAGTTTTTCGCAGTTCCTGAGCGAATGCAAGCCACCGAGGCAAGATGGATGCGAGGAAATAAACGCCTAGCGAGGAAGAGGGTGTCCTGAGTATACCAGGTTAAGTTATCTCTGTGCAAAATAATGACACAGCACGAGAACAAGACACATACTATTATAACCGAGGAACCATAGTTCGATACACGCCCCCTGGGCCCATACTGGTTTCATTCTTGATGCAGGAAAAGAGTAAAACAAAAGTAGCGTTGCAGCGATCTGCGAAGACAGGCCCCTAGCGCTACCCCGAGCCTAGACGGATCCTTCCTCATGCTTCACGGAGGCGCGATGACGAGACGACCCACTGCCGCCTTCAAAACGGGCGCGGCGGCTGGTCATAGCCGCCACTGCTGGAGCTGTCGCCAGAGGAAGAGCCGCCGTAGCTGGATGAGACACGGTCGCCGACGAGGGCGGGCTCGCTCTCGTCCTCGTCGCGACCGTCCCCAAGGCCGAGTACCTCCTCATCGTCGTTCGCCTCGGGGCAGCACCCGGCGCGGCGACCATCTTCCCCAAACACCCTCACATAGAGGGCCGATTCGCCATCGTACCTGAAGTGGAGGGTGCACCGCCTGCCCAGGCCGCGCGTGCGGGCAAATGTCTGCCAGCCGCGGGCCAGGGCTATGTTGCCCGCGGCGGAAGTCTCAACTGCAACCCAAGAGGCCTTGCTGCAGCAGCCATCCGCCTGCAGCTAGAGTCCGCCTGGACCAGAGGCCGACAGTTCACCGGCGAAGAAGCGCGGAAGTTGGAGCCAGTTGCCGGCCGGGTTCTCCGACCAGATGACAAACTCCGGCGACACCTCCGCCGTGTGGAAGTGCGGAGAGGAGGCCGCACCACCATAGCACGCCTTCCCTCATAAAATGGACCGCCATGGCTGGGATGACCCACTCCGTGTGCCGTGGCGCCGTCTCGACAATGGGCCACGGCGGGGGTCGCGGCATGCTTGCGCGGGCGGCCGCGGCCGCGCTTGGGCGCCGGGGAGCCGGGTCCCTCGTGAGGAGCCTTTCCCTTCTCGGCCACAGAGAACTTCCTTCGCGGCGCCATCGGTGGCGCTGCAAGCAGTGGAGCGAAGAGGAAGAAGCAAGCAAGCGGGGAAGAGATGGGCGACGGGGGCTCCACCCCACTCCCCATTTATAGCAAGAGAAGGCCAACCGGCGTCTCCCACGATCGCAGGTAATGATGGTTTTCCTTGCATGTCGCAGGGACTTGTCAAGTCGTGTAGTTGCCGAGGCAGCGTGGGGAAGCGGAGACGCCCACGTCCAATCAACCGCCACGCGTCAACCGAGGCCGCAGGCTTTTGGGGCCCGCAGTGCTCCGAACTTAACCCTTGGCTTCGCCGCGAAGCCAAGCCCGAGCGCACCTTGGGCCCGGGGGCTACTGTCGGCGTTTTGGGAACGGGGGTCCCCAGACTTGCCTGCCTGCGGCCCACAGCATGGCTAAGCAGCAAGCCGTATGGCCCATCTTCATCAACAAGGCATCCAAGACCCTCGCGAGGGTCCGAGCCTCGCGAGGCGGACGACGCAAGACCTCCTTTGGAGTGGCCTAGCCAGGCAGGCTCACGAGGAGCGGAGATATCAAGGCGGGGCAAAACCTCACGAGGCTCTCATGATGTGAGCCATGACGAACGGCACCAGGCGGGCGCCAGCGGGCGCCAGCGGGCGCAGCATCCTTATTTCCTCTTTGGTGCTAAGGAGGCCAGCGCAGGCGAAGAGTACCGAGGCAACAGGCAAAGGTTGCTATATTGGTGGAACGAGACCAAGACCAGGGGGACGGCAAGACGGAGGTCATTGTGGAGCCCAAGACGGCGTCACCACCAGGGCTTTTCGCAGGCGAAGACCGCTTTTGCCAGGATAGCTTGTACTAGCTGTCCCCCTTCAAATTGGCCCGCCGTTGTTGGCTCCCTTCCCGCTCATTATTTGGGAAGAGGACCAGGGCCTATATAAGTAGAGCTAGCCACCATAGTAGAGGCATCTCATCTTAGCTTGATCCAACCCGATCGAGAGCCTGGCCACAAGAACGCCTCAACCTCATGAGGCTGTTCTTCCCTTGTACTGTTCATCATCAGCCCTAGAGGCAATCCACCACCACCACACTAGAGTAGGGTATTACACCACAACGGTGGCCCGAACCAATATAAATCTCGTTTCTTTCTGTGTTGCGAGTTCGTCGAGTTTGTCCGCGAGACCTTAGCGAGCTAGGGCATAGATCGGTAGGAGGGAAAGACTTCGCGCGCACCCCAGTGTTTGAACCTTAAGGGTTTGCCGGAACCCCACATCCGACAAAAGCTTTAGCTTCATGGTGTACGTTGCCTGTCATCCACTCAAGGATCCATGTCTTCGGATCCCTGTTGTAGCCGCGGATGTGGAGGGTGGCATAGAATTGCAGCAGAAGCTCTTCATTCCAATGCTCCTTATCAGTCACAAAATTCAGCAATCCAGCATCACGAAAGCAGTCAAGGGCTTCTTCAAGGCATGGCAATCCAGCAATGGCTTCACAGTCAAGACACATATGAGGGAAGATGCGCCCTTGATCATGAAGAACACAAGAATAATAACTGCGCTGTTGATTGCTCCAGAACCGATCTGATGAAATCCTTGGCTTGGAATAGGGGTTCTTGGCACTATCAAAGAAAGTGTTGTGCGCAATGAAGCCATTTGCATTGAAGGACCCTGGTGAAGTGGCAGTACCTGGAAACCTGGGCAATCTTGGCTTTGGCTTCTGGACCCAAGGCCTGTGCTCGACATGATAATCAAATTGCGGACCAGCAGTAGGTGGAGGAACCAGAATAGGCCATCTGACAGTGACCAACAGACCATAGTTGTATGCTTGCTCAATAGTATGTGGCCTGGGAGGCGGTATAGGAGCAGTGGCAGTGGCAGTGGCAGTGACTTCAGGCTGCAGATTTGCATCTGGTGCAACATTGACTTCAGGTGCTATCACTTTGGGCACCACATTGACTTCAGGCGCCACATTGGCTTCAGCCATGACAACGTCATTGGCTTCAGTGTTGGTGTTGGTGGTCGCCTCAATGTTGTTAACCTCCACTCGAGTAGCTGGAGGGTCGGACAAGTTCTCCTCGAGAACAACTTGGTTGGTTGGGGGTGTAGCAACACGTTCTTCTTCTTCTCTTGGTTCTTCTTGGTCATCGGCTGATGCGGCCGGAATATCTTCAGCCATGTTGGCTTCAGTCTCGGGGTTGTTCACAGTTGGAGAGGTTTCAGGAAAGACTTGACGTGAAACCGATTGGCGCTCTTCTCCTTCTGGAACACTTGACAGAGTGCCTGTGGCCTTGGTCCTTTGCGAAGCCTGCGGAACACTGGCGACGCTTGTGGAGATGGAGTTGGTTGGGCCACAAAGTCTTCATCTTCAATCACCGGAGGGGTGACTTGAGTTGGGGGAGTAACTGGTGTTTCTGCTTGACGGGGGGAGTCTTGTGGGTGATCAGCCCATGAGTCATCCTGAGCAATTGGCGTCAATGGACGACCAATGCTGATGAGTTTGCTGTTCGTGAGAACAGGCAATGATACCACATTGTGCTCGATCTGAGGAAGGACTTCATCATCTTCAACATTGTCTTGATGACCAATGTCTTCAGCTGCGGTGGGGTCAACAACTGGAATGTCTTTAGCCTCAGGAGCCTCTGGGGAAGCAGGCTCGTGAACTATCAAACGACGTTCTTGTTGTGCAGATGGAGGACGAGCAACATAAATTGGCTCGACGACAAGGGGCTCTGTAGGAGCAGCCCGATCTTTCTTCTTGGTCTTGCGCTTCTTGGTGGGTGGAGCATCGTCCGTGGTGTTCTTGGTCTTGCGCTTTCTGGCTTTGGCTGCCCTTGTCTTCTGAAGTTCTGAAGCCACTGTGGGGACCTTAGACTTCACGCCTGTCATACTAGCGGGGAAGACAATGCGAGGTTCTTCCCGCCTGGATGGTTCAGCTTGCTCCACAACAGGCTTCTTCTTCTGCTTGGCAGCCATCTTAGGGTCGATGCCAGGACGCCCAAGTGCCTTGCGCTTCTCAGCTTCATTGTGAGCTTGAACACACTTGGCAGCGAGAATCTTCATGCGCTCACGAGAACCTTTGGCTTCATCACGTTTCTTGTGAAATGCTTCCTTGAGCTCATGCAGCATGACCTTGAAGTTTTGGACGTCTGCCACGCTGAGCTTGGCCATGTGCTTCTTGAACTGAGCCTTTTCATAATCGATCTTGTGCTTCAGCTCAACAATTTTCTGAGCAAGAGCCAGCTCAGGAGCAATGGCGCCATGGAAGGAGACGCTTAGGCCAATGGGAAGTTGCAGATCGTCAAAGCTGAGATTGGGGGTGTCAAACCACTCATCAATGAAGTTGTTCAATACTTCCACGTCAAAGAGAGGCAGATCATTGAAGATTTCCGCCTCTTGCTTGCTCTTTATCAGCTGCTCAAGAGCGTCATCAGCAAGATCGTCGTCACTTGAAAAATCAATGGCGTCATTCTCATTCCTCAGAATAGAAGCAGGGGTCAGAGCTGGACCAGTGGTGTGCATAGGCTTCTTTTTCTTCTTCTCAAACTTGCAGATGCGTGAGAGATCTTCAGACTGCACACTTGGTGCAGGAGGAGCAGTGGCCAGAGGCTTCGCTCATGAAGCTTTTGGTGTAGTGGAAGGCTTCGAAGCCTTGGGTTTCTTCAGCTTCTTAGGCTTCGGTGGTGCAGGCGCTTCGTCAGAATCAGTGTCGTCTGCAGGTTCATCCACGGCTGTCCCTTGAACCATAATATGAGTGATGAGACCTTCTAGGTTGTAGAAGGGCCCAACAAGATTGGGTTCAGCTTCGCGTGTGCCATCGACACGAGGAGCAAAGGGACCGGGGTTGAAGTCTAATCCCCGCGACTTCTTGTTTTCTTTGGCCGAGTTCTTGGCAAACTGGAAGTTGCGCTTGAAAAGATTGTCGTCAAGACACCATAGCAATGAAGATGGGTCGGCATCTGCAGGCTGTGGTCCACGGACCATGCAAGGGTAGAAGCCTTGTTCAATGGCTTCAGCTCTGGACCTGGGTGGAAGATTTTTGTACAAGATGTCTCCCCAGGGTCGCTTGATGGCATTCTTCTCAGCATATTCCTGGGTCACGAACCTGTACTTGTACCATTGTTCTGCCCAATATCTTCGAATCCATTGGATTCAGGTTTTTCGCTGATTGTAGTCCTCCTCTGGATCTGTCTTGTACAGCTCATTGATGTATTCCCACGGCGCTGTCTGCCACCCTTCCTTGCAGACTTCTCTGTTGCCATGAGGTTCAGACTGAATGGATTCAACACTGTCAAAGGCTTCCGTCCACTGGTTAGATAGGAACTAGCTTCGGGAGAGTTGATGTGATGCTGTAAGAATTCTGCAAATGAATGCAGACTATGAGAACCAAGGGATTCTCCCACGGACATGTACCTGTGACAGCATTAGAGATGCGAGGGAAGGGGAAGAGGTCATATGCATTCTTAGACTATTTTGAAGATAAATCAGTTTAGAAGACATTGACCTCATAGCGCGAAGACATTCACTTATATGTTGAGAGTTGGTTCCAGATTTGTACGAATCCAAGAATAAGTACAAGTGAGGAATCTAACTACGTGTGAAGCATAAGTGAATATACTAGGCATCATATGAGATGCAGACAGGATAGATCCAAATTTGTGGAGGCAGAAACCACTTTTGGTAGAAAGGATGAATCTATAGGATCAAAAAGACGGTAAAAAGAGGGTTTTAATTTACCACACGATGAACTGCTAGACGGAGTAGAAGATGAGGCCGAGCAGTTCGATCTTCCGTGCCCTAACTTGGCGACGGAGGACACCTACGGCGGCGGCAGAGAAGACGATGTCCGCGGCCGGCGTGAAGACGGCGTCGGAGAGGTCGCGACAGCTAAGCGCTTCGTCGCCGGCGTCGTCGAGAGCTAGCGGTGGCGCTAGGGTTTGTCGAGGTGGAGAGGTGGAAGAAAGATTTGGACCGTGATTGGATGTGTATTTATAGGGAAAGGGACGGCACAACGCAATTACGCAGGTGCCCCTGGCGGTTCACATCTGAGGGACACGTGGCGAACATGCAACACATTGGGAGTTGTCCCCCGTTCCCACGCCCGCCAGGACTGTCGGATGGTCGTTCCGGCTTCTCCGGGTTTCAAGCAATAAGAATTGAGCATTTAAAACAGAGCTAATGTTTGTCTCTGTATCTTCTGCTGACAAGGACGCAGAGAAGACATTCGACAGTTTCAGCAGAATGCATATGATTTGGATAGATAGAGTTTGAGGTAGAAAGCATAGAGAGGTTAGGGTCCGATCACATTCACTTAGTTCAAAAGATTCAAACGAGAAGACATAGCTATAAGTGAATGCTGTAGAGGACAGAACACTAATATATGTATATATCAGAATAAAACCAAAACAACATTGTGAAGATAATCATGAAGTCATGTGTTAATGAAGATAAACCAAATGCGAAGACATAGCAAATGTAACGCCATGAGAAAAACACTTCAAATAGAAGAATTTGGTGGTGGCGTTACCCACCGTATAGGAAGTATTAGACCCAGACACGGCGCACAATTATCATGGCGCTCTGAAGTCAAATTCCGCGTTAATGTATTCACACTTAGAGTGTAAGTCTTTAATGATTGAAGATATACTTTACTTCGTGTGTTGCACATCTAAGTCATCAACATGCATAAGTGTTAGGATGTGTGCCTGATCACAGGACATTTGAGGATTCCAAGATATTTAGCTCACACCGCAATTTGCAAAACCTTTTCTCATCCAAGGGCTTTGTGAAGATATCTGCCAGTTGCTCTTCAGTGTTGACGTGTATGATATCAATATCTTCCTTCATGACATGATCTCTGAGAAAGTGATGACGAATTTCGATGTGCTTTGTCTTCGAGTGCTGAACTGGGTTGTTGGCAATCTTGATGGCGCAGTAGAGTGGTACTTGTTTCAGATGGATGCCATAGTCCTTGAGTGTTTGCTTCATCCATAGAAGCTAAGCGCAGCAAGATCCAGCAGCAATGTATTCAGATTCAGCAGTGGAGAGTGATACATAGTTCTGCTTCTTTGAAGACCAACAGACAAGTGATCGTCCCAGAAAGTGACATGTGCCTGATGTAGACTTGCGATCCACCTTGTCACCAGCATAATCAGCATCCGAGAATCCAACTAGATCAAACTCTGAGCCCTTTGGATACCATAATCCTAATGTTGGGGTATAAGCCAAATATCGAAGAATTCGCTTCACAGCTAAGTGATGCGATTCCTTTGGTGCCGCTTGAAATCGAGCACACA
The DNA here is from genome assembly GCF_018294505.1 of Triticum aestivum. NCBI lineage: Eukaryota > Viridiplantae > Streptophyta > Magnoliopsida > Poales > Poaceae > Triticum > Triticum aestivum. The sequence continues at coordinate 216,709,642 of NC_057808.1, forward strand.
TGCAAACACTAAGCATAATATCTGGCCTAGATGCACATAAATAAAGTAAAGAACCAATCATGGAGCGGTATACCTTTTGATCGAACTCTTTACCATTGGCGTCAGGACTTAGATGACTCTTGGTTGGCATTTGCATTGTGTAACCTTTGCAGTCTTGCATTCCAAACTTCTTCAGGCAATCTTTGAGATATTTCTCTTGAGATATGAAGATGCTATTGCTTTGTTGACAGATTTGAAGAGCAAGGAAGAACTTCAGCTCACCCATCATGGACATCTGATATTGCTCTTGCATCATGTGTCCATACTCATCATAGTATTTCTGGTTGGTGCAGCCGAAGATAATGTCATCCACATATATTTGGCACACAAACAGTTCACCATCATATGTCTTCGTGAAGAGTGTGGGATCCAGGGAACTAGGTTTGAAGCCTTTGCTCTTCAGGAAGTCTTTGAGTGTATCATACCAAGCGCGAGGGGCTTGTTTGAGGCCATACAGTGCCTTGTTTAGCTTGTACACCATATCAGGATGTTTTGGATCTTCAAAGCCAGGAGGTTGTGCAACATACACTTCTTCTTCAATCTTGCCGTTGAGAAATGCACTCTTCACATCCATTTGATACAGCAGGATGTTGTGATGGTTTGCATAGGCTAGCAATATGCGAATAGCTTCAAGCCTAGCCACAGGAGAAAATGTTTCATCGAAGTCAATCCCTTCAACTTGAGTGTATCCTTGAGCAACGAGACGAGCCTTGTTTCTGACAACTTGACCGTGCTCATCTTGCTTGTTGCGATATATCCATTTTGTGCCTATTATGTTGTGCTTGCGGGGGTCAGGATGCTTGACAAGTTCCCAGACATTGTTCAGCTTGAACTGTTGAAGCTCTTCTTGCATAGCTTGAATCCATTCAGGTTCCATGAAGGCTTCAGCAACTTTCTTGGGTTCAGATATTGAGACAAATGCAAAGTGCCCACAGAAATTTGCTAGCTGTGTTGCTCTTGAACGAGTGAGTGGACCAGGCGCATTGATGCTATCAATTATCTTCTCAATCTGTACTTCATTTGCAACACGAGGATGAACTGGACGAAGATTTTGCTCTTGCTGATCATTGTCATCGTCAGGAGAATTGTCTTCAGGCTGAGCATTGTCTTCAGGTTGATTAGGTGCAGAAATGATAAGTTCCTCTTCAGGCTGTGCTTCAGACGGTATGATTTCTCCAGTTCCCATTAGCTTGATGGATTCACTAGGTGGAACTTCATCTAGCACATTTGGCAGGTGCTCTCTTTGCGAGCTGTTAGTCTCATCGAACCGCACATCCACAGTTTCAACCACTTTATAGTGAAAGAGGTTGAAGACTCTGTAGGAGTGCGAATCCTTTCCGTAACCAAGCATAAAACCTTCATGTGCTTTCGGTGCAAATTTTGAAGTGTCATGTGGATCCTTGATCCAGCACCTAGCACCAAATACTCTGAAGTAACTGACATTTGGCTTCTTACCAGTGAGGAGTTCATAAGATGTTTTCTTCAGAAGCTTGTGAAGATAAACACGGTTGATGACATGACATGCAGTATCAATAGCTTCAGGCCAGAACTTTCTTGGAGTCTTGTATTCATGAAGCATTGTCCGTGCCATGTCAATGAGTGTTCTGTTCTTGCGCTCCACGATGCCATTCTGCTGAGGTGTGTACGGAGGAGAGAACTCATGAGTGATGCCTAATGTATCCAAGTAAAGGTCGAGGCCGGTGTTCTTGAACTTAGTGCCGTTGTCACTCCTGATATGCTTGATCTTGATGCCATAGTTGTTCATGGCGCGGTTGGCGAAGCGTCTGAAGACATCCTCCACTTCAGTCTTGTAGAGAATTATGTGCACCCACGTATATCTTGAATAATCATCAATAATGACGAAGCCATAGAGACAAGAAGTAGTAGTGAGAGTAGAGTAGTGGGTAGGGCCAAATAAGTCCATGTGTAGCAGCTCGAAGGGTTGAGATGTCGTCATGATTGTCTTCGAGGGATGCTTGGCCCTAGTCATCTTTCCAGATTCGCAGGCACCGCACAAGTGATCCTTCTTGAACTTGACACCCTCAATGCCTATGAAATGCTTCTTCTTTGCGAGAGTGTGTAAGTTCCTCATGCCAGCATGCCCTAGCCTCCGATGCCAGAGCCAGCACTCTGAAGCTTTTGCTAGAAGACATACGGCAAGCTGTGGTCCTGCTGAGAAATCTACCATGTACAGATCATCTTTCCGGTACCCTTCGAAGACTAGAGACTTGTCAGATTCCATTAGTACAAGGCAACGATATTTTCCAAATATCACAATCATGTTCAAGTCACAAAGCGTTGAGACAGACATTAAGTTGAAACCAAGGGATTCAACAAGCATCACTTTATCCATGTGCTGATCCTTTGAGATTGCAACTCTACCTAGACCCAATACCTTGCTTTTACCAGTGTCAGCAAATGTGATGTGACTCTTGTCAGATGGACGTAAGGTTGAGTCCATGAGAAGACTTCGATCACCAGTCATATGATTAGTGCATCCGCTGTCCATAATCCATTCTGAAGCATGAGGTATCATACCCTACAGTATAGTTAGGGGGATAGGCTTCACCAAGAGTATTGTGAAGCATAAACATTTGACGGGCAAGAGGATTATCAAAGCTCAGATCAAGATTAGGACTGATAGGATGATTGGCAAACGATTCAGGAACAAAATACATAGTGAGACCATTTGGGCATTTGATCTTGCGCCCTACAAGATGTTTTAGGTCCCCAGCAATAGCATCAGACGCCTTTGATTTCCGGCTGGAGACCTTTCCCTGCAAAAGAAAGTTAATTCTTCTTAACCACCCACATCTTCAGGGGTGGCTTAGAAGCAATAAGTCTAAGTGCAGCATCTGAGAACTTCGGCTTTGGAGCCCTAGCAAATAGCCTTGCAGGAGATGAATGATACTCATATGAATAAGCAGAAAAGTTCTTAGTTTTATGAACATAGTGGTTTGAAGAAACACACTCATATTCATAAGTCTGAGTATGATTTCCCTGCAAAACATTGGCGTTAGGGAGACTCAGGTGAGTCCTCTGTCTATATGAAGCCTTTGGACCATATGAAGCCTTTGGTCTGGGATTTGTCTTCTTCCCAGGCGGTGTCATGATGACATTCACAGGAAGATTCTCAAGACAACTTTTGGGAACCCAGATCTTCTTCATGGGTGGCCCATTCCTGCAGTTAGTACCAATATATCTGGCAAACACTTCACCATTCTGATTCTTAAATAGTTTATAGTTTGCATCAAAGGATTCATCAATGATAATAGGGTTAGCACAAGTGAAGCCAGATAAGGTGGATGGATCCACTGAAGGTTCCTTTGTAGCAACCCATGTGGTTTTGGGGTACTGCTCAGGCTACCAGTAGGAGCCATCAACATTCATTTTCCTCTCGAACCCAACACCCTCTTTCCTAGGGGTTCGGTTCAGAATCTGCTTTTTGAGGACATCGCACAATGTCTGATGCCCTTTGAGACTTTTGTACATCCCTTTTTCGAGCAATGTCTTCAACCTAGCATTTTCATCAGCAATAGTAGTGGTATCCTCAGCAGAGGGGTTAGTTACCATATCAGCAGTTGAAGATATTGCAACAGTAGCAGCAGTAGAACATTTAGCAACAGAAGTAGCGTTATCACGCTCAAGGCATTTTAGACATGGTGGGTTCAAATCCTTCCTGAGCGGAACTGATCTGTTGAGCGCGAAGTGAATCATTCTCCTTTTGAAGATCTTCATGAGCCGCTCTCAATTTCTCAAGCTCTTGCTTCCTTTGAAGATAATCATAGGAGAGCTTTTCATGAGTGGTTGAGAGCGTTTCATGACGACTTTCAAGTTCCTGGTACTTAACATGAAGATTTTTTATGTCTTCAATTAAGGACCGAGAACGGGTCATTTCAGCGTCCAACATGTCATCGCTTTTGTCTAACTGTTTTTGAGTATGTTCCATAGCTTTCTGTTGTTCAGTTGCAATTTTAGCAAGTGTTTTGTAGCTGGGTTTGGATTCACAATCAGAGTCATCTTCACTTGATGTTTGAAAGTAAGCATCGCGTGATTTTACCTTGGCACCACGTGCCATGAAGCAGAAGGTGGGAGTAGAGTTGTTCTTGTCATTAGCTTCAGCGTTGTTGACGGGGCCATTGTCTTCAGTGTTGAAGATGGACTGGGCAACGTAGGCTGTAGCTAGAGCCAGACTTGCAACGCCAGGGTCGGACTCCTCCTCAGACTCCACCTCCGCCTCCTCAGAAGCAGACTCCTCCTCTGAATCCATCTCCTTGCCAACAAAAGCACGAGCCTTGCCAGATGAGCTCTTCTTATGAGATGAAGACTTGGAAGAAGACTTTGAGGATTTCTTCTTCTTCTTGTCATCAGAACCATATTCCTTGCTCTTCTTCTTCTCGTTGTTGTTCTCATTGTCCCACTGTGGACACTCAGAGATGTAGTGTCCAGGTTTCTTGCACTTGCGACATGTTCTCTTCTTGTAGTCATGAGTGTAAGCTTCATCATTTCTTGAGCTGGATCATGAAGACTTTCTGAAGCCCTTCTTCTTAGTGAACTTCTGGAACTTCTTCACAAGCATAGCAAGTTCCTTTCCAATGTCTTCAGGATCATTAGAACCGCAGTCAGATTCTTCTTCAGATGAGGAAACAACTTTTGCCTTCAAAGCACGAGTTCGGCCGTAGTTGGGACCATAGATATCTCTTTTCTCAGATAACTGGAACTCATGTGTGTTGAGCCTCTCAAGTATATCAGACGGATTGAGTGTCTTGAAGTCAGGGCGGTCTTGTATCATCAGGGCAAGGGTGTCAAACGAGCTGTCAAGTGATCTCAGTAGTGTCTTGACGATTTCATGCTTGGTGATCTCAGTGGCGCCGAGAGCACGAAGCTCATTTGTGATGTCAGTGAGGCAATCAAACATGAGATGGAGATTCTCATTGTCGTTTCTCTTGAAGCGGTTGAAGAGTTTGCGAAGAACACTGATCCTTTGATCTCTCTGGGTTGAGACGCCTTCGTTGACCTTGGAGAGCCAGTCCCAGACTAGCTTTGACGTTTCGAGAGCACTCACACGGCCATACTGTCCTTTGGTCAGATGACCACAGATGATGTTCTTGGCAGTAGAATCCAGTTGAATGAACTTCTTGACATCAGCAGGGGTGACACCTTCACCAGTCTTGGGAACGCCATTCTTGACGACATACCAGAGGTCGACATCAATGGCTTCAAGATGCATGCACATCTTATTCTTCCAGTAGGGATATTCAGTTCCATCGAAGATGGGGCAAGCAGCGGAGACTTTGATTATCCCTGCAGTCGACATAGCTAAAACTCCAGGTGGTTAAACCGAATCACACAGAACAAGGGAGTACCTTGCTCTGATACCAATTGAAAGTGCTAGTTATCGACTAGAGGGGGGTGAATAGGTGATTTTTATGAACGTCTTCAAAACATGAGAGTTTTGAAGACAAACAATAGAAATGAACCTATTGATATGCAGCAGAAGCTAGACTACACTAAGCAAGCCATAGTCAAGTATGCAATGAAGTGAAAGCACGAAGACTAATAGCAGCTACGTAGTAAAGATCAGGATGGAAGATAGTATGAAGCCAAACAATGATAGTAGTCACACAGTGAAGTCAAACAAGTAGTGCAAGCAGGCAATAACTTCACGAAGACAAACTGTAAGTAAAGAGAGGGAGAGGATAGAACCAGTCACTTGGTGAGGACACAGGATTTGTTGGACCAGTTCCAGTTGCTGTGACAACTGTACGTCTGGTTAGGAAGGCTGAGATTCAACTCATAAGACCACGTCTTCACCTTATTCCCCTTGAGCTAAGGACACCCAGTCCTCGCCAATCACTCTGGTAAGTCTTCAAGGTAGACTTCGAAACCTTCACAGACTTCGTTCACCGGCGATCCACAATGACTCTTGGATGCTCAGAACGCGATGCCTAAATGGCTGGAGGATTCACAGTCCTCAAGTGTAACAAGTCTTCAGGTCACGCGGATAGAAAGACTTCAGTGATGCCTAACACTCTTTGGCTCTGGATGTTTGGGCTTTGTCCTCGCAAGGATTTCTCTCTCTCAAAAGCTTCAGAGGTGGGTTGCTCTCAAACGACAAAAGCCGTGCACTAACTCTGAGCAGCCACCAATTTATGGTGTAGGGGGTGGGCTATTTAGAGCCACTAGGCAACCTGACTTGATTTGTCTGAAATGACCCTGGGTCACTAAGGAACTGACACGTGTTCTAACGGTCAGATTTCAAACACACGCGGCAGCTTGACTTGGGCTACAAGTAAAGCTGACTCATCTAGCTCTGGATAAGATTTGCTCTCATTGTCTTCGCTCGAAGAGATAGGATTTGGTTGAGCATCACTTCAGTCACTCGGACTTTGTTCACCGGGACCCCACTTAACAGTACGGTGGTTCCTACGACTCAACAAAGAAGAAAAGGAAACAACAAAACAACTAAGTCTTCGCGCTCCATAGTCTTCACGCAATGCCTTCTCTTGTCATAGTCTTCAATGTGAATATCTTCACATACCACCATTGTCTTCATTGTCTTCATACATTTTTAGGGGTCATCTCATGTAGGTAAACCGAATCAATGAGGGACTACTACCAGTGTTATCCTGCAATTCTCACAAACACATTAGTCCCTCAACCAGGTTTGTCGTCAATACTCCAAAACCAACTAGGGGTGGCACTAGATGCACTTACAGTTTCATTAAAGTCAATCCCTTCAACTTGAGTGTATCCTTGAGCAAAGAGACGAGCCTTGTTTCTGACAACTTGACCATGCTCATCTTGTTTGTTGCGATAGATCCATTTGGTGGCTATTGTATCGTGCTTGCGAGGGCCAGGGCGCTTGACTAATTCCCACAAACACTGTTCAGCTCGAACTGTTGAAGCTCTTCTTGCATAGCTTGAATCCATTCAGGTTCCATGAAGGCTTCAACAACTTTCTTGGGTTCAGATATTGAGACAAATGCAAAGTGCCCACAGAAATTTGCTAGCTGTGTTGCTCTTGAACGAGTGAGTGGACTAGGTGCATTGATGCTATCAATTATCTTCTCAATTTGTACTTCATTTGCAACACGAGGATGAACTGGACGAAGATTTTGCTCTTGCTGGTCATTGTCTTCATTTTGAGTATTGGCTTCAGGCTGAGCATTGTCTTCAGGTTGACTAGGCGCAGAAATAATGAGTTCTTCTTCAGCTCGAGCTTCTGGAGGTATGATTTCTCCAGTTCCCATTAGCTTAATCGATTCACTAGGAGGGACTTCATCTAGCACATTTGGCAGGTGCTCTCTTTGTGAGACGTTAGTCTCATCAAACCGCACATCTACAGTTTCAATCGCTTTATTGTGAAAGAGGTTGAAGACTCTGTAGGAGTGCGAGTCCTTTCCGTAACCAAGCATAAAACCTTCATGTGCTTTCGGTGCAAATTTTTAAGTGTGATGTGGATCCTTGATCCAACACCTAGCACCAAATACTCTGAAGTAGCTTACGTTTGGCTTCTTACCAGTCAGGAGCTCATAGGATGTCTTCTTAAGAAGCTTACGAAGATAAACACGATTGATGACGTGGCATGCAATATCAATAGCTTCAGGCCAGAACTTCCTTGGAGTCTTGTACTCATCAGGCATTGTTCGAGCCATCTCAATGAGTGTTCTGTTCTTGCGCTCCACGATGCCATTCTGCCGAGGTGTGTATGGAGTAGAGAACTCATGACTGATGCCTAATGTATCAAGGTAAAGGTCGAGGCCGGTGTTCTTGAACTCTGTGCCGTTGTCACTTCTGATATGCTTGATCTTGATGCCATAGTTTGTCATGGCACGATTGGCGAAGCGTCTGAAGACATCCTGCACTTCATTCTTGTAGAGGATTATATGCACCCATGTATATCTTGAATAATCATCAACAATGACGAAGCCATAGAGGCAAGTAATGGTAGTAACAGTAGAGTAGTGAGTAGGGCCAAATAAGTCCATGTGAAGCAGCTCGAAGGGTTGAGATGTCGTCATGATTGTCTTCGAGGGATGCTTGGCCCTAGTCATCTTTCCAGCTTCACAGGCACCACACAGATGATCATTCTTGAACTTGACGCCCTCGATCCCTACGACATGTTTCTTCTTCGCGAGAGTGTACAAGTTCCTCATGCCAGCATGCCCTAGCCTCTGATGTCAGAGCCAGCACTCTGAAGCTTTTGCTAGAAGACATACGGCCAACTGTGGTCTTGCTGAGAAATCTACCATATATAGATCATCTTTCCGATACCCTTCAAAGACTAGAGACTTGTCAGAATCCATTAGAACAAGGCAACGATATTTTCCAAATTTCACAATCATGTTCAAATCACAAAGCATGGAGACAGACATTAAGTTGAAACCAAGGGATTCAACAAGCATCACTTTATCCATGTGTTGATCCTTTGAGATTGCAACTCTACCTAGACCCAATACCTTGCTTTTACGAGTGTCAGCAAATGTGATGTGACCCTTGTCAGATGGACGTAAGGTTGAGTCCATGAGAAGATTTCGATCACCAGTCATGTGATTAGTGCATCCACTGTCCATAATCCATTCTGAAGCATGTGCTGTCATACCCTTTACACCACGTGCCATGAAGCAGTAGGTGGGGACAGAGTCGTCCTTGTCATTAGCATCAGCGTTGGTGACGAAGCCATTGTCTTCAGTGTTGAAGATGGACTTGGCAACGTAGGTTGTGGCTAGAGCCAGACTTGCAACGCCAGAGTCGGACTCCTCCTTAGACTCCACCTCAGCCTCCTCAGAAGCTGACTCCTCCTCTGAATCCATCTCCTTGCCAACAAAAGCACGAGCCTTGCCAGCTGAGCTCTTCTTGTGTGATGAAGACTTGGACGAAGACTTGGAAGAAGACTTTCAGGATTTTTTTCTTCTTCTTGTCATCAGAATCATATTCCTTGCTCTTCTTCTTCTTCTTCTTGTTCTCATTGTCCCACTGAGGACACTCAGAGATGTAGTGACCAGGTTTCTTACACTTGTGGCATGTTCTCTTCTTGTGGTCATGAGTAGAAGCTTCATCATTTCTTGAGCTGGATCTTGAAGACTTTCTGAAGCCTTTCTTCTTGGTGAATTTCTGGAACTTCTTCACAAGCATAGCAAGCTCCTTTCCAATGTCTTCAAGATCCCCAGAACTGCAGTCAGATTCTTCTTCAAATAAGGAAACAACCTTTGCCTTCAAAGCGCGAGTACGTCCATAGTTAGGGCCTATAGATATCTCTTTTCTCAGATAACTGGAACTCATGTGTGTTGAGCCTCTCAAGTATGTCAGACAGATTGAGAGTCTTGAAGTGAGGGCATTCTTAAATCATCAGGGCTAGGGTGTCAAATGAGCTGTCAAGTGATCTTAGGAGTGTCTTGACGATTTCATGCTTGGTGATCTCAGTGGCGCCGAGTGCATGAAGCTCATTTGTGATGTCAGTGAGTCGATCAAATGTGAGCTGGACATTCTCATTGTCGTTTCTCTTGAAGCGGTTGAAGAGGTTGCGAAGGACACTGATCCTTGAGTCTCTCTGGGTTGAGATGCCTTCGTTGACCTTGGAGAGCCAGTCCCAGACTAGCTTCGAAGTTTCCAGAGTGATCACACGGCCATACTGTCCTTTGGTCAGATGACCACAGATGATGTTCTTGGCAGTAGAATCCAGTTGAACGAACTTCTTGACATCAGCAGGGGTGACACCTTCACCAGTCTTGGGAATGACGTTCTTGACGACATACCAGAGGTCGACATCAATGGCTTCAAGATGCATGCGCATCTTATTCTTCCACTAGGGGTAATAAGTGCCATCAAAGACAGGACACACAGCGGAGACCTTGATTATCCCTGCAGTCGACATAGCTAAAACTGCAGGTGGTTAAACCGAATCACACAGACAAAGGGAGCACCTTGCTCTGATACCAATTGAAAGTGCTAGTTATCGACTAGAAGGGGGGTGAATAGGCGATTTTTATTGAAGTCTTCAACACACTGGGGCTTTGAAGACAAAAGATAGAAATGAACCTATTGATATGCAGCGGAAGGTAGACTACACTAGACAAGCCATAGTCAAGTAAGTAATGAAGTGAAAATACGAAGACTATTAGCAGCTAGGTAGTATAGATCAAGATGGAAGATAGTATGAAGCCAAACAACAATAGTCGTCACACAGTGAAGTCAATCAGATAAAGCAAGCAGGAAATGACCTCATGAAGACAAAATGTAAGTAAAGAGAGGGAGAAGATAGAACCAGTAGCTTGGAGAGGATAGGGATTTGTTGGACCAGTTCCAGTTGCTGTGACAACTGTACGTCTGGTTAGGGAGGCTGAGATTCAACTCAGAAGACCGTGTCTTCACCTTATTCCTCTTGAGCTAAGGACACTTAGTCCTCGCCCAATCACTCTGGTAAGTCTTCAAGGTAGACTTCCAAACCTTCACATAATTCATTCACCGGCAATCCATAATGACTCTTGGATGCTCAGAACGCGACGCCTAACGGGCTGGAGGATTCACAGTCCTCAAGTGTAATAAGTCTTCAGATCACGCAGACAGAAAGACTTCAGTGATGCCTAACACTCTTTGGCTCTGGGTGTTTTGGGCTTTGTCCTCGCAAGGGTCTTTCTCTCAAATGCTTCTGAGGTGGGTTGCTCTCAAATGACAAAAGCCATGTACTAACTCTGGGCAGCCACCAATTTATGGTGTAGGGGGTGGGCTATTTATAGCCAGGAGGAAACCCGACCTGATTTGTCTGAAATGACCCTGGGTCACTAAGGAACTGACACGTGCCCAACGGTCAGATTTCAAACACACGCGATAGCTTGACTTGGGCTACAAGTAAAGCTGACTCATCCAGCTTTGGATAAGATTTGCTCTCATTGTCTTCGCTCGAAGACATAGGATTTGGTTGAGCATCACTTCAGTCACTCTGACTTTGTTCACTTGGACCCCACTTAACAGTGCGGTGGTTCCTATGACTCAACAAAGAAGAAAAGGAAACTACGAAACAACTATGTCTTCGCACTCCATAGTCTTCATGCGATGTCTTCTCATGTCATAGTCTTCATTGTGAATATCTTCACAGACCACCATTGTCTTCAATGTCTTCACACATTTTTAGGGGTCATCTCCGGTAGGTAAACCGAATCAATGAGGGACTACTACCTGTGTTATCATGTAATTCTCACAAACACATTAGTCCCTCAACCAGGTTTGTCGTCAATACTCCAAAACCAACTAGGGGTGGCACTAGATGCACTTACAGGCACCGACCAGACCTATATATAAGACGGTGGGCAGCGGAGAAATTACGGGATCGAAATGGAATAACTAAGTACTACATGATCAAACTCCATGACTGACCTGCTCATCGGACAAAATCCGACTTCCTCTCAACGTCGGCAACTCTAGCGGAGTCAACATGCAACCATGGCCAGGGAGCGGTGGACTGTTCGAAGGATTGTCCCATAGAAGAACATTCTCCTCGAGGACGCATGGAAGACCAACAAGCATGGCCTTTTCCCAAGCCAGTTTAAGCACCGTCTTGAAAAGGTTGGTGCAGGAAGCACCGAGTCTTGTGGTGGTGAGGATGTCGGAGCAGCGTGCGATTTCTCCCAGAGGATTGTCATCCAAGGTCTCCTAGCCCCGACGAGGAGGAGAACCGCCTAGCGAATCCATGGGAGCAGCGACGAACTGCCTTCTCTTCGGGGGGAGGGGAACTGGCGAGGAGGATATAAGACCGTATTAACCGCAGGGCCTCATCCCTTCCAACTGTACCTCCTCGATCGTTCCTTCGCGAAGGGGTGAGGCTATTATTTACTACGTACTCGTACTGTAGCAGTACTAGTACTACTTTATCAACTAGTAGTCGATGTAGTAATGTACTTCTAGTATAGTGCACCAGTTTTGAACTCTTGAATCTCAGGGCCAAGGAGCTACAGTTGGAAGTTGAGGGTAGTATTGTTTGTTGGGGAATGCAGTATTTCAAAAAAAAATCCTACGATCACGCAAGATCTATCTAGGAGATGCATAGCAACGAGCGGGGAGAGTGTGTCCACGTACCCTCGTAGACCCAAAGCGGAAGCGTTAAGTAACGCGGTTGATGTAGTCGAACGTCTTCGCGATCCGACCGATCAAGTACGAAACGCATGACACCTCCGCAATGTGCAGACGTTCAGCTTGGTGACGTCCCTCGTACTCTTGATCCAGCTGAGGCCGAGGGAGAGTTTCGTTAGCACGACGGTGTGGTGACGGTGATGATGAAGTTACCGGCGCAGGGCTTTGCCTAAGCACTGCAATGATATGACCGAGGTGGAAATATGTGGAGGGGGGCACCGCACACGGCTAAGACAACTGTCAACTTGTGTGTCTATGGGGTGCCCCCTCCCCCGTATATAAAGGAGGGGAGGAGGAGAGGGCCGGCCCTCATAGGGCACGCCCAAGGGGTGGAGTCCTACTCCCAGTAGGAGTAGGTTTCCCCCTTCCTAGTTGCAGTACGAGAAGAAGGAAGAGGGAGAGGGAGAGGGAGAGAAGGAAGGGGGGGGCGGCCCCCACCCCAATTCAGATTGGGCTTGGGGGGCACGCCCTCCACCTGGCTGCCTCCTCCTCTCTTCCACTAAGACCCAATAAGGCCCATTGACTCCCCGGGGAGTTCCGGTAACATCCCGGTACTCCGGAAAATGCCCGAACTCATCCGGAACCATTCCGGTATCCAAACATAGCCTTCCAATATATCGATCTTTATGTCTCGACCATTTTGAGACTCCTCGTCATGTCCGTGATCACATCCGGGACTCCGAACAACCTTTGGTTAATCAACTCACAAAACTCATAATACATATCTTCATCGAACGTTAAGCGTGCGGACCCTACAGGTTCGAGAACTATGTAGACATGACCGAGACACATATTGGCTCCCACATATTCTATGAAGATCTTTATCGGTCAAACCGCATAACAACATACGTTGTACCCTTTGTCATCGGTATGTTACTTGCCCGAGATTCGATCGTCGGTATCTCAATACCTAGTTCAATCTCGTTACCGGCAAGTCTCTTTACTCGTTCCGTAATGCATCATTCCGTAACTAACTCATTAGTCACATTGCTTGCAAGGCTTATAGTGATGTGCATTACCGAGAGGGCCCAGAGATACCTCTCCGACAATCGGAGTGACAAATCCTAATCTCGATCTATGCCAACTCAACAAACACCATCGGAGACACCTGTAGAGCATCTTTATAATCACCCAGTTACGTTGTGACGTTTGATAGCACACTAAGTGTTCCTCCGGTATTCGGGAGTTGCATAATCTCATAGTCATAGGAACATGTATAATTCATGAAGAAAGCAATAGCAACAAACTAAACGATCATCGTGCTAAGCTAACGGATGGGTCATGTCAATCACATCATTCTCTAATGATGTGATCCCGTTAATCAAATGACAAGTCATGTCTATGGCTAGGAAACTTAACCATCTTTGACTAACGAGCTAGTCAAGTAGAGGCATACTAGTGACACTCTGTTTGTCTATGTATTCATACAGGTACTAAGTTTCCGGTTAATACAGTTCTAGCATGAATAATAAACATTTATCAAGATATAAGGAAATATAAATAACAACTTTATTATTGTCTCTAGGGCATATTTCCTTCAGTATCCCACTTGCACTAGTGTCAATAATCTAGATTACACAGTAATGATTCTAACACCCATGGAGTCTTGGTGCTGATCATGTTTTGCTCGTGAGAGAGGCTTAGTCAACGGGTCTGCAACATTCAGATCCATATGTATCTCGCAAATCTCTATGTCTCCCTCCTTGACTTGATCGCGGATGGAATTGAAGTGTCTTTTGATGTGCTTGGTTCTCTTGTGAAATCTGGATTCCTTTGCCAAGGCAATTGCACCAGTATTGTCACAAAAGATTTTCATTGGACCCGATGCACTAGGTATGACACCTACATCGGATATGAACTCCTTCATCCAGAGTCCTTCATTTGCTGCTTCCAAAGCAGCTATGTACTCCGCTTCACACATAGATCCCGCCACGACGCTTTGCTTAGAACTGCACCAACTGACAGCTCCACCATTCAATTTAAATACGTATCCAGTTTGTGACTTAGAGTCATCCAGATCAGTGTCAAAGCTTGCATCGACGTAACCATTTACGATGAGCTCTTTGTCACCTCCATAAACAAGAAACATATCCTTAGTCCTTTTCAGGTATTTCAGGATGTTCTTGACCGCTGTCCAGTGATCCACTCCTGGATTACTTTGGTACCTCCCTGCTTAACTGATAGCAAGGCACACATCAGGTCTGGTACACAACATTGCATACATGATAGAACCTATGGCTGAAGCATAGGGAATGACTTTCATTTTCTCTCTATCTTCTGTAGTGGTCGGGCATTGAGTCTGACTCAACTTCACACCTTGTAACACAGGCAAGAACCCTTTCTTTGCTTGATCCATTTTGAACTTATTCAAAACTTTATCAAGGTATGTGCTTTGTGAAAGTCCAATTAAGCGTCTTGATCTATCTTTATAGATCTTGATGCCCAATATATAAGCAGCTTCACCGACGTCTTTCATAGAAAAACTTTTATCCAAATATCCTTTTATGCTATCCAGAAATTCTATATAATTTCCAATCAACAATATGTCATCCACATATAATATTAGAGATGCTACAGAGCTCCCACTCACTTTCTTGTAAATACAGGCTTCTCCAAAAGTCTGTATAAAACCATATGCTTTGATCACACTATCAAAACGTTTATTCCAACTCCGAGATGCTCGCACCAGTCCATAAATGGATTGCTGGAGCTTGCACACTTTGTTAGCATCCTTTGGATCGATAAAACCTTCGGGTTGCATCATATACAACTCTTCTTCCAGAAATCCATTCAGGAATGCAGTTTTGACATCCATTTGCCAAATTTCATAATCATAAAAAGCGGCAATTGCTAACATGATTCGGACGGACTTAAGCATCTCTTCGGGTGAGAAGGTCTCATCGTAGTCAACTCCTTGAACTTGTCGAAAACCTTTCACAACAAGTCAAGCTTTGTAGACAGTAACATTACCGTCAGCGTCAGTCTTCTTCTTGAAGATCCACTTATTCTCTATGGCTTGTCGATCATCGGGCAATTCAACCAAAGTCCACACTTTGTTCTCATACATGGATCCCATCTCAGATTTCATGGCCTCAAGCCATTTCGCGGAATCTGGGCTCATCATCACTTCCTCATAGTTCATAGGTTCGTCATGGTCAAGTAACATGACCTCCAGAACAGGATTACCGTACCACTCTGGTGCGGATCTTACTCTGGTTGACCTACGAGGTTCAGTAGTAACTTGATCAAAAGTTTCATGATCAACATCATTAGCTTCCTCACTAATTGGTGTAGAAATCACTGGAACTGACTTCTGTGATGTACTACTTTCCAATTCGGGAGAAGGTACAATTACCTCATCAAGTTCTACTTTCCTCCCACTCACTTATTTTGAGAGAAAATCCTTCTCTAGAAAGGATCCATTCTTAGCAACGAATGTGTTGCATTCCGATCTGTGATAGAAGGTGTACCCAACAGTCTCCTTTGGGTATCCTATGAGGACACATTTCTCCGATTTGGGTTCGAGCTTATCTGGTTGAAGCTTTTTCACATAAGCATCGCATCCACAAACTTTAAGAAACGACAACTTGGGTTTCTTGCCAAACCACAGTTCATAAGGTGTCATCTCAATGGATTTCGATGGTGCCCTATTTAACGTGAATGCAGCCGTCTCTAAAGCATAACCCCAAAACGATAGCGGTAAATTAGTAAGAGACATCATAGATCGCACCATATCTAATAAAGTGCAGTTACGACGTTCAGACACACCATTACGCTGTGGTGTTCCGGGTGGCGTGAGTTGCGAAACTATTCCGCATTGTTTCAAATGAAGACCAAAATCGTAACTCAAATATTCTCCTCCACGATCAGATCGCAGAAACTTTATTTTCTTGTTACGATGATTTTCCACTTCTCTCTGAAATTCTTTGAACTTTTCAAATGTTTCAGACTTATGTTTCATCAAGTAGATATACCCATATCTGCTCAAATCATCTGTGAAGGTCAAAAAATAACGATACCCGCCGCGATCCTCAACATTCATTGGACCACATACATCAGTATGTATTATTTCCAATAAATCTGTTGCTCGCTCCATTGTTCCGGAGAACGGAGTTTTAGTAATCTTACCCATGAGGCATGGTTCGCAAGTACCAAGTGATTCATAATCAAGTGATTCCAAAAGTCCATCAGTATGGAGTTTCTTCATGCGCTTTATACCAATATGACCCAAATTAACGGCAGCGCCACAAATAAGTTGCACTATCATTATCAACTCTGCATCTTTTGCCTTCAATATTATGAATATGTGTATCACTACTATTGAGATTCAACAAAAATAGACCACTCTTCAAGGGTGCATGACCATAAAAGATATTACTCAGATAAATAGAACAACCATTATTCTCTGATTTAAATGAATAACCGTCTCGCATCAAACAAGATCCAGATATAATGTTCATGCTTAGCGCTGGCACCAAATAACAATTATTCTGGTCTAAAACTAATCCCGAAGGTAGATGTAGAGGTAGCGAGCCGACGGCGATCACATCGACTTTGGAAACATTTCCCACACGCATCGTCACCTCGTCCTTAGCCAATCTTCGCTTAATCCGTAGCCCCTGTTTCGAGTTGCAAATATGAGCAACAGAACCAGTATCAAATACCCAGGCGCTACTACGAGCATTAGTTAAGTACACATCAATAACATGTATATCAAATATACCTTTCACTTTGCCATCCTTCTTATCCGCCAATACTTGTTGCAGTTCTGCTTCCAGAGACCAATCCCTTTGCAGTAGAAGCACTCAGTCTCAGGCTTAGGTCCAGACTTGTGCTTCTTCACTTGAGCAGCAACTTGCTTGCCGTTCTTCTTGAAGTTCCCCTTCTTCCCTTTACCCTTTTTCTTGAAACTGGTGGTCTTGTTGACCATCAACACTTGATGCTCCTTCTTGATTTCTACCCCCGCAGCCTTTAGCATTGCGAAGAGCTCGAGAATTGTCTTATCCATCCCTTGCATATTATAGTTCATCACGAAGCTTTTGTAGCTTGGTGGCAGTGATTGAAGAACTCTGTCAATGACACTATCATCAGGAAGATTAACTCCCAGTTGAGTCAAGTGGTTGTGGTACCCAGACATTTTGAGTATATGTTCACTGACAGAACTATTCTCCTCCATTTTACAGTTGTAGAACTTATTGGAGACTTCATATCTCTCAATCCGGACATTTGCTTCAAATATTAACTTCAACTCCTGGAACATCTCATATGCTCCATGACGTTCAAAACGTCGTTGAAGTTCCGGTTCTAAGCCGTAAAGCATGGCACACTAAACTATCGAGTAGTCATCAGCTTTGCTTTGCCAGGCGTTCACAACGTCCGGCGTTGCTCCTGCAGCGGGTCTTGCACATAGCGGTGCTTCCAGGACATAATTCTTCTAGCCAGTAATGAGGATAATCCTGAAGTTACGGACCTAGTACGTGTAGTTGCTACCATCATCTTTCAACTTAGCTTTCTCTAGGAAAGCATGAAAATTCAAAGGAACAGTAGCACGGGCCATTGATCTACAACAACATAGACATGCAAAATACTATCAGGTACTAAGTTCATGATAAATTAAAGTTCAATTAATCATATTACTTAAGAACTCCCACTTAGATAGACATCCCTCTAATCATCTAAGTGATCACGTGATCGAAATCAACTAAACCATGTTCGATCGTCACGTGAGATGGAGTAGTTTTCAATGGTGAACATCACTATGTTGATCATATATACTATATGATTCACACTCGACCTTTCGGTCTCAGTGTACCGAGGCCATATCTGCATATGCTAGGCTCTTCAAGTTTAACCCGAGTATTCTGCGTGTGCAAAACTGGCTTGCACCCGTTGTATGCGAACGTAGAGCTTATCACACCCGATCATCACGTGGTGTCTCGGCACGACGAACTGTCGCAACGGTGCATACTGAGGGAGAACACTTGTACCTTGAAATTTAGTGAGAGATCATCTTATAATGCTACCGCCGAACTAAGCAAAATAAGATGCATAAAGGATAAACATCACATGCAATCAATATAAGTGATATGATATGACCATCATCATCTTGTGCCTTTGATCTCCATCTCCAAAGCACCGTCATGATCACCATCGTCACCGGCTTGACACCTTGATCTCCATCGAAGCATCGTTGTCGTCTCGCCAACTATTGCTATCACGACTATCGCTACCGCTTAGTGATAAAGTAAAGCAATGTAGCGACCAGACCTCAAACAGTCTGTGCTACTGTGCACCAGTGTCATCCCTGGATCAGTAATGCTGACACGCACAGTACAAATGGAGGATTTATAACAGAGTAGCAATCACACACTTATTACAACGAATATCTCAAAAGAGAATAAGTATGATAAATATGGCTTAAGGCCATCTAATACAATAACAGCGGAAGGCTTGGAAGATAAGTGAGTCCATCAACTCCAACGGCATCACTGAGTATAAGACCACGACCTAAGGCACCTTACTCGTCGTCTGAAAAGTCTGCAACATGAAACGTTGCAGCCCGAAACGGGTCAGCACATGGAATATGCTGGCAATGTAACACATAGAGAGTAATGAACGGAATAATAATATACTACATGCATATATGGCTGGTAGAAAGCTCTATGGTTACAGTTTTGCGAAAAGCCAGTTTTCCCCTACTTCAAAGGAATACATTTTATTTAACTATCATGGTGGTTGTTAAACATTGAGAAGGTACCTCCAACTCAATCCCAATTAAGTAACATCATTAAACCCAACAAAATTAATTAAAGTAACATGATGAGATTCACATGATAATCCAAGTACTAGATACTCAAGATGTCCATAACCGGGGACACGGCTAACCATGATTAGTTTATACACTCTGCAGAGGTTTGTGCACTTTTCCCCACAAGACTCGATCGCCTCCGCTTGATTCTCGCACTACATGATGTTTGAGAAACGGATGACCGAGACACAGTCTTTCAGAAGCGTTAACTCTCTACTCCGGGTAGACAGTACCACCTACATCCCCTACATCTGCTAGTCTACCTCTTCAAGAGCTCACACAACCTACTCAACTATGCTAGAGCCCATAATAGCTTGTGGCTGCACACGGAAGTTTCTAGCATGAATAATCTCATGATCCCTTTGAGCCTGGGTGGCGGTCCATAGGATGATCACACGGGTACTCCGGGATATCCAAAAATACAGGCAGCACTGGGTTCTCCAAGTGCCTCAATCCACCCAGATGTGAGTTTTAGTTGCCACCTTAAGTAAACCATTAATTAACAATCTCACATCTGTCGTGAATACCTCTCAAACCCAATCCACGTCTACTAGCATAGCATAGCGATATAAGCAACGTAGAAGTAACTCCCAAGGGTTTGATAATAAACAGGGCAATAGGTACTACCTCAACTACTTCCCAATACCCACAATTTAATTAGATCCTAACCATGCAATGTTTGAGGATTGATCTAATGCAATAAAACTGGGTAGTGAAAAGTATGATCAAAGTGTTACTTGCCTTGCTGATGATCCGTGAAACCTAGAGATTCGAAGTAGCAAGCGGCGCACTCCGGGTACTCTATCGCAAACAAACAAGCAAACAATAAGTACTCATCTAATGCACAAGTAAAACTCAAATAAAGGTCTAACCAGAAAGTTCAACTTAAGAACTCCGGTTTGCAAAAAGATTCAACTCAAACGAAGCAACGAAAGTCAAACGGCGAAAGAAACAAGCTTCGTTTACTAATCTGGATCTAAGTCAAATTTTATAGTAGCAAAAACTTGTTTGAGTAGGTTAAACAGAAAGAGAATTTCGAGATGAAACTCTAGGCGCTTGAATCGCCTGATTCCGATAAACGAGCGAAAAGTTAAACCAGAACGAAAATCTGATCAGAAATCGCGATCTGGAATAATCGCGGAAAATCCGACAAAAAGAAAACTGACGAACAGTTAAACGAACGAACGTTCGTTAACAGTGTCAAACCGACGAACGCATTCATTAAAACGAACGGATCGGTGAACGTTCACTAAGTAATAAAACCAAAAAAAATAAACCGATCTATATAAAAAAACTAGGGTTTAGAAAAAATCGGGGCGTTTTTTTTAGAAACCGGGTACGGCGACGGCGTCGGCAACCTCGGCGGGCAGCTCCAGCGGGGCTCCGGCGGGGCTTCCGGCGGGTCGGGCGAGGGGCGGCGAGGGCGGCGGGGCTCGGGCGGCGACGGGGCGACGACGGGAGGCGGCGGGCGGTGGCGCACGGGCTCCGGGGCAGCGGCGTCTTCGGCGGTGGCGCGGGCGCTCCTGGCGGCGGCGTCTTCGGCGGCGGCGCGGGCGCCCGGGTTGGGGCGGCGGGGTGAGGAGAGGTGGCGGGGTAGGGGGTACTTATTGGAGGGGGAGGGGTGGCGTGGGGGAGGGGGCAAGGCGGCGGCGGGCGGCGTGCTCGAGCCGGACTCGGCGGCGGCGGGAGTCGTGCTCGCGAGGGAGACGGGCGCGGGGCAGGCTGGGCCGTCGGCTGGGCTTCGGCCCAGTCGGCGCGCTTGGCGTTTTTTTTAAATTTCGCCGAATCTAAAAAAAATCGCAGAAAAATAAATAAAAATCCAAAAATGCTAAAACAAATTTTTCCCGTCTAATTAAAATAATTAGAACAAGATGAACATTTTCTTGGCCCAAAAATGCAGTTTTGAAAACATGCAATTTTTTAATGCAATTAAAATTGCAAATAAAATCTGAATAAAATCAAATCTTTGATTTTAATATTTTTCCTCCAATATTTCAATTATTGTGGAGAAGTCATATTTTCTCCTCTCATTTATTTTAATATGAAATATTTTTCGGAGAGAAAAATAATTAAAACCAAAAATCCTCGTTTTATTATTTGATAAAAATCAAATATGAAAAACCGGAAAAATCCCCAACTCTCTCCGAGGGTCGTTGAGTTGCTTAGGATTTATCAAGGATTTGCCAAAATGCAATAAAATATGCTATGCAATGATGATCTAATGTATAACATTCCAAATTGAAAATTTGGGATGTTACAAACCTACCCTCTTAAGATGAATCTCGCCCTCGAGATTGGGGTTGGCTAGAAAATAGGTGAGAGTGGTTCTTCCGTAGATCTTCCTCTCGCTCCCAGGTGGCTTCATCTTCAGTATGGTGACTCCACTGGACTTTGCAAAACTTAATAACCTTACTGCGGGTGACTCGGCTGGCATACTCAAGAATCTTAACTGGTTTCTCCTCATAGGTCAAATCACTTTCCAGCTGAATCGCTTCCAGTGGCACTGTATCTCTCAGTGGTATCTCAGCCATCTCTGCGTGGCACTTCTTCAACTTGGAAACGTGAAATACATCATGAACTCCAGACAATCCTTCAGGCAATTCCAGCTTGTAGGCAACTTCTCCCATACGTTCCAAAACTCTGTATGGTCCTACAAAACGAGGCGCTAACTTTCCCTTAACTCCAAAGCGCTTCACTCCTCGAAGTGGTGATACTCGAAGATAAACTCTGTCTCCGACTTCGTGAACTGTCTCCTTACGTTTAGAATCCGCATAACTCTTCTGCCTGGACTGGGCTACCTTGAGCCTATCGCGAATCAACCTCACTTTCTGTTCAGACTCTTTAATCAAATCTGGTCCAAACAACTGACGGTCTCCAACTTCGTCCCATAACAATGGTGTTCTACACCTCCTTCCATACAAAGCTTCGAAAGGGGCCATCTTCAAACTGGTTTGATAACTGTTGTTGTAAGAAAACTCTGCATATGGCAAATTGTCGTCCCAACTAGATCCATAATCTAGCGCACAAGCTCTCAACATGTCTTCCAAAATCGGATTGACTCTCTCGGTCTGTCCATCTGTCTGTGGGTGAAAGGCTGTACTGAATTCTAGCCTGGTTCCCAAGGTTTCATGTAACTGATTCCAAAACTTCGAGGTAAACTGGGTTCCTCTATCTGATACAATGGTCCTCGGAACTCCATGCAAACATACGATTCTGGTCATGTATATCTTTGCCAACTTAGCACTGGTGTAAGCGGTCTTCACTGGGATGAAATGAGCTACTTTCGTCAAACGGTCGACTACAACCCATATTGAGTCATAGCCTGAACGAGTCCTGGGCAATCCCGTGATAAAATCCATGCCTAGTTTATCCCACTTCCATTCGGGTATCGGCAATGGTTGTAGCAATCCCGCTGGCTTCTGATGTTCTGCCTTCACTCTCTGACATACATCACAAACTGCTACATACTCCGCAATATCCTTCTTCATTCCGGTCCACCAGAAAGTATCCTTCAAATCCAAATACATCTTTGTATTTCCTGGGTGAATCGAATACGGTGAATCATGGGCCTCTTGCAAGATCAACTTCCTGATCTCCGGATCATTGGGCACATAAACGCGGTCCTCAAACCATAAGGTATCGTGCTCATCCTCATGAAATCCCTTGGCTTTTCCTTTGCTCAACTTTTCCTTTATCTCGTCAATATCCTTGTTTGTCTTCTGAACTTCTCTGATCTTTTCCATCAGGGTAGACTGAATCTCCAATGTTGCTAAATAGCCTCTTGGAACTATCTCCAGACATAGCTCGCGAAGATCCTCGGCTAACTCCTGGGGTAACTCTCCTGTCATGAGTGTGTTGAGATGGCTCTTGCGGCTCAACGCATCTGCTACTACGTTAGCCTTCCCTGGGTGATAATGCAATCTCATATCATAGTCCTTAATAAGCTCCAACCATCTCCTCTGCCTGAGATTTAACTCCTTCTGCATGAAAATGTACTTCAAACTCTTATGATCCGTGTACACCTCACAATGGTTTCCGATGAGAAAATGTATCCATGTCTTCAACGCATGCACTACGGCTGCTAATTCCAAATCATGCGTGGCATAATTCTTCTCATGGGGCTTAAGTTGTCGTGAAGCATATGACACAACTCTTCCTTCCTGCATAAGCACTGCTCCAAGTCCTCGATGAGAAGCGTCGCAATAAACTTCATAATCCTTGCATTGATCTGGCAGAATCAACACTGGTGATGTAACCAATCGTTTCTTCAACTCTTGGAAACTAGCTTCACATTCCTCAGTCCAATTGAATTTGGTGTCCTTCTTCAATAGCTCAGTCATGGGTTTTGCAATCTTTGAGAAATTCTCAATGAATCTCCGGTAGTATCCTGCGAGTCCAAGGAAACTCCGGATCTCTCCAACTGACGTGGGTGATTCCCAGCTTGTTACTGTGTCAACTTTGGTGGGGTCTACTACTATTCCTTCTCCGGATATAACATGTCCGAGGAATCCAACTTCCTTCAGCCAAAATTCACATTTGCTGAACTTGGCGTATAACTGGTGTTCTCTGAGCTTCTCAAGTACCAAAAGCAAATGCTCCTTATGCTCTTCTTCATTCTTGGAGTAGACTAAAATATCGTCAATGAACACCACGACGAACTTATCCAAAAACTCCATAAACACTTTGTTCATCAGGTTCATGAAATAGGCAGGTGCGTTAGTCAGACCAAATGACATAACGGTATACTCATATAGCCATACCTGGTGGTAAAAGCCATCTTAGGTATATCCTGCTCTCGAATCTTCAACTAGTGGTATCCTGATCGTAGATCGATCTTGGAAAATAACTTAGCTCCTTGTAAGCGGTCAAACAAATCATTGATCATCGGCAGTGGGTACTTGTTTTTGATGGTCACTTCATTCAATCCACAATAATCAACAACCATCCTCAACGATCCATCTTTCTTCTCTACTAGAAGTACTGGTGATCCCCAAGGTGACGAACTTGGGCGAATATAGCCTTTATCCAGTAACTCCTTAATCTGCTTCTTAATCTCCTCCAAATCTTTTGCGGGCATCCTGTACGGTCTCTTAGATATTGGCCCTGTGCCTGGCAAAAGTTCAATCAAGAACTCAATGTCTCTATCCGGTGGCATGCCTGGCAACTCTTCTGGAAATACATCCGGGTAATCCTTCACCACTGGTACTTCCTCCTGTACAACTCCTGATAAGGAATTCACCTGAGTCCTCTTCGGCATATGCCGGGATACATACTTAATCGTCCTTCCTTCTGGGGTGGTAAGCAAAATCGACTTACTGGCGCACTCAATGTTCCCTTCATACTTTGATAACCAATCCATGCCTAATATCACATCCAATCCTTGCGATTCCAGTACTATTAGGTCTGAGGGAAACACGTAGTTACCAATCCTTAATGGTAACCGATCACACCATAAACTAGCCATATACTCTGCTCCTGGCGAGGTTACTAACATGGGTGACCTAAGGGCTTGGGTTGGCAGTTTATACTTATCCACAAATCCCCTTGATATGTATGAATGCGATGCACCAGTATCAAAAAGAACGAGTGCAGTAAATGACTTAACCAAAAACTTACCTATTACTGCATCAGGCCGTGCTTCAACCTCTTCCACGCTAACGTGGTTCACATGTCGTTTGTTGAAAGGGTTCGGCTTCTTCCCAAAGCTTCCATTGCCATTTCCATTCTGGGCTTCAGGACAGTCGGTTGCATAATGTCCAGTCTTCTGGCACTTGAAACAAGTAATGTGACTTAGATCCCTCTTGGCTGGGGTAGATGGGTTATTATGGTTCTGCCCGTTGCTTCCTCCATTCCCATTACCATTTTTTGGGCCATTATGGTTGTGCGAACTACCTCCTCCATGGGTATGCTGAAACTGTCCTCCCGATTTCAGGGTAAATCGTGGCTTCTGCTGGGCTCCAGAATTATACTTCCCTTGTCCATACTTCCTCTTACGGTTTTCAATCTGCTGCTGCTTCCCTTCAATCATGAGTGCTCTATCTACCAACTCCTGGTAGTTGTTGAAGGTTGCTACCATTAGCTGCATGCTCAGCTCATCATTCAGTCCTTCCAAAAACTTCTCCTGCTTGGCTGCATCTGTAGCAATGTCATCTGGTGCATAACGTGCTAACTTACTGAAATCCTCCACATACTGGCCTACGGTGCGTCCTCCTTGGCGTAGGTTGTGAAACTCACGCTTCTTCATAGCCATAGCTCCTGCTGAAACATGGGTTGTACGGAAAGCTTGCTAAAACTGGTCCCATGTGACAGTGTCAATAGGGTGTGTGGCTGTGTAATTCTCCCACCATGATGCTGCGGGTCCATCAAGCTGATGTGCGGCAAAATGCACTCTTTCCGCATCTGTGCATCCTGCAGTGGTCAACTCCCTTCCAACTTTGCGGAGCCAATCATCTGCAACTATCGGCTCGGTGCTGCTAGAAAACACCGGCGGATTTAGCCTCAAGAAACGGGCTAGGTGATCAACAGGTGGTGGTGGTGGGTTGTTGTTGTTGTTGCCTTGGTTCTGTACTAACACTTGCATCAGGGCATTCTGTTGCTGAATCAACTGTGTGATCTCCGGTGGGAAAACAAATCTGGTGTCGCGTCTCGGAGGCATCTGATAGGTTAGAAAAGATGAGAGTTTAGAATAGAATGGGGTCTAGAGAGAAAACACTACCCATATGCTCATGAGACAAACACAATCAATATCACTCAATCAATTCAAACAAGGCATACAATCGATCTAACTAGCGTTACAAAAGCGCTTGAACTATACTATATATGGGGGAATACTACTACTGATATGGTGGTCTACTAGAAATTTTGATCAGTCGAAGACTCCATGATATCTGCTCCAGCTTCATCAACAAAGTCATCTTCACTGGGGTCCGAGTCGGTGTCGTCGATGATGATGTAGTTATCCGGGCAAGCACATTCATCATCTTCTGCTTTTGATACTGGATTTCCCATGAATACTCCAATGTTCTTCTCCAGGTCATCATTCTTCCCTACTAGCGCGACGATTTCCTCCAAATAATCCTCGCGTGTAGCCTTGAGTTCTTCCTCCAGCTCCTTGATCTTCGTCAATGCCTTCTTCAGATCTATCTTGTCTGAGCACATTTGGTTCGCCTGGCGACGAATGTGTTGGTTTTGCTCCTGGATGAAAGCTGCAATTGATCCATCCTTCTTGGTGCTAATCATCTCCCATTGCTCGTCCCGGCGTCCACAAATCTGATAAATAGTATCCTTAAGCTCCCTGTGGTAGACTTCTCCAATGCGTCCCATAGAGATGTGGGCTGCCATGCTCTTCCCTAAACTCCAGGTTGGTGCTTCAAAAGACAGCTTTATAGGCTCAGTGACTGGCGTAAACGTCCTTCCTGGAACTTGAACTTGAATCTTCCAGCTCTCCTCTTCAGGTAATGTGGCGTTGTAGGTTCTAGTGATGCTTGGTATTCCAATGTTCAAGTACTTAGTGACTTCCTTCAAGTGTCGTCCAAAAGGCGTGTCTTCATCTGGTTGCATGAACTTGTTCCTTGCATCCGCCATTCCTAAAAGAGTAGAAAGTGGAGAGGAGTCAAAAATGAGAAGAGAGAAGTGTTCTAGAGTTTAAGCTTAGTGGTCGTGTCCTACAGTCAGCGTGTGCTCTGATACCACCTTTGTAGCGACCAGACCTCAAATAGTCTGTGCTGCTGTGCACCAATGTCATCCCTGGATCAGTAATGCTGACACGCACAGTACAAATGGAGGATTTATAACAGAGTAGCAATCACACACTTATTACAATGAATATCTCAAAAGAGAATAAATATGATAAATATGGCTTAAGGCCATCTAATACGATAACATCGGAAGGCTTGGAAGATAAGTGAGTCCATCAACTCCAACGGCATCACTGAGTATAAGACCACGATCTAAGGCACCTTACTCGTCGTCTGAAAAGTCTGCAACATGAAACGTTGCAGCCCGAAACGGGTCAGCACATGGATTATGCTGGCAATGTAACACATAGAGAGTAATGAACGGAATAATAATATACTACATGCATATATGGCTGGTAGAAAGCTCCATGGTTACAGTTTTGCGAAAAGCCAGTTTTCCCCTACTTCAAAGGAATACATTTTATTTAACTATCATGGTGGTTGTTAAACATTGAGAAGGTACCTCCAACTCAATCCCAATTAAGTAACATCATTAAACCCAACAAAATTAATTAAAGTAACATGATGAGATTCACATGATAATCCAAGTACTAGATACTCAAGATGTCCATAACCGGGGACACGGCTAACCATGATTAGTTTATACACTCTGCAGAGGTTTGTGCACTTTTCCCCACAAGACTCGATCGCCTCCGCTTGATTCTCGCACTACATGATGTTTGAGAAACGGATGACCGAGACACAGTCTTTTAGAAGCGTTAACTCTCTACTCCGGGTAGACAGTACCACCTACATCCCCTACATCTGCTAGTCTACCTCTTCAAGAGCTCACACAACCTACTCAACTATGCTAGAGCCCATAATAGCTTGTGGCTGCACACGGAAGTTTCTAGCATGAATAATCTCATGATCCCTTTGAGCCTGGGTGGCGGTCCATAGGATGATCACACGGGTACTCCGGGATATCCAAAAATACAGGCAGCACTGGGTTCTCCAGGTGCCTCAATCCACCCAGATGTGAGTTTTAGTTGCCACCTTAAGTAAACCATTAATTAACAATCTCACATCTGTCGTGAATACCTCTCAAACCCAATCCACGTCTACTAGCATAGCATAGCGATATAAGCAACGTAGAAGTAACTCCCAAGGGTTTGATAATAAACAGGGCAATAGGTACTACCTCAACTACTTCCCAATACCCACAATTTAATTAGATCCTAACCATGCAATGTTTGAGGATTAATCTAATGCAATAAAACTGGGTAGTGAAAAGTATGATCAAAGTGTTACTTGCCTTGCTGATGATCCGTGAAACCTAGAGATTCGAAGTAGCAAGCGGCGCACTCCGGGTACTCTATCGCAAACAAACAAGCAAACAATAAGTACTCATCTAATGCACAAGTAAAACTCAAATAAAGGTCTAACCAGAAAGTTCAACTTAAGAACTCCGGTTTGCAAAAAGATTCAACTCAAACGAAGCAACGAAAGTCAAACGGCGAAAGAAACAAGCTTCGTTTACTAATCTGGATCTAAGTAAAATTTTACAGTAGCAAAAACTTGTTTGAGTAGGTTAAACAGAAAGAGAATTTTGAGATGAAACTCTAGGCGCTTGAATCGCCTGAGTCCGATAAACGAGCGAAAAGTTAAACCAGAACGAAAATCTGATCAGAAATCGCGATCTGGAATAATCGCGGAAACTCCTGGCGCGGGCCACGGTCGTCCCCACGTCCGCCACCACATCCTCCTCCTCGGCCGTAGCCCCGGTTGCCGCGCTCGGAGCGTCGAACGAAGCATCCTTCGCGAATGGCTCTGAGCTCTTGACAGTCACTGGTGTTGTGGGTATTCAGGTTGTGGAAGGCGCAGAACGGACGGCTGCTCTTGGATGACTCTGATTGGTCTCTGCCATGCTTGGTGTCTGGTTCCGCTGTGAGCACGGCTGCTCCCTTGCGCTTCACGTCCTTGGCCTTGGCTTTCTTCTCCTCTGGGTCTGCGGCTGGGAGCTCGAGGAGGGAGAGGTGCCCCTCCTCAGCTCTTGCGCACTTGGTCGCCAGGTTGAACAACTCCAGGGACGTGCACAGCTCCTCGTGGATAGCGATCTCTTCCTTCATCTTGACGTCGCAGACGCCATCAGAGAATGCGGAGATGATGGCCTCGTCCGTCACCTTGGGGATCTTGAGGAGGACATTGTTGAAGCACTGGATGTACTTCTGGAGGGTCTCTCCCGGTTGCTGCCTGACGCGGCGCAGGTCACCCGCAGCCGGCGGACGGTCGCGCGTGCCCTGGAAGTTGGCGACGAAGCGGTTGCGCATCTCGTCCCAGGAGGAGATCGAGCCCGGTGGCAGGTTCAGGAGCCAGGAGCGGGCGCCATCCTTCAGAGCCATGGGAAACCAGTTCGCCATGACTTTCTTGTCGCCATTGGCTGCTTCGATGCTCAGCTCGTAGAGTTGCAAGAACTCCGCGGGGTCGGGGGTGCCGTCGTAGTGTGGAGGCAGATCCGGCTTGAACTTGCCCGGCCAGGCGACGCTACGCAGCTCGGCGCTGAAAGCGCGGCAGCTGGCTGTGGTCACCGGAGCCCGCCTTGGGGGTGAAGCTTGGTCTTGATGTGGCCCGCGCCCTGCCGCTACTGGTGGCGCGCGGTCTTGCCGCAGCAGGCGGTCCTGGCGCGGTGGTGCGTGGAGCGGCGGAGCGTTTTCTTGCGGTCGAGGGACTTCTTGACAGCTTCTTTCTTCACGCGCGGGCGCAGGATGCGGCGGGTCGCGTCGTGGAGCCGCGCGCCTTGGCTCCAGGACGCCGTCTTGGGGCAGAGGTGGTGGAGGCGCTCCGTGAGCTACGTCGCCCGTAGCTGGCGGAGGGCGAGGCGGAGAGAGGGACGACGCAGGGGAGCCCCCTGCGGCGCGGACAAGCTCGGCGATGCGGTCGAGCCAGTCCTCGTAGTGGTCGTCGACCGATCGGTAGTGCAGGAGCTCGTGTGCCATGAGGAGCGCGGCCTTGCGTCCATGGGACGGCGACGTGCATGGGAAGAAGAACCGGCTGGGGTCAGCGATGGAGTGGCGGTGCGGCCGTCCCGCCGCACCAAGGGGTGCAGCGAGGATGCTTGCTGCTTGTTCCCCGCCGGGCCGGTTGCGGCGTTGGCAGCAGGCGACGGGGAACGACGAGGTGGCCCACCGACGGGAGCCGTCTGAGCGACGCGGGCGGCGAGGGCAGCCCGGCGCTCAGCACGAGCGCGGCGACCGTCCGCCATGGAGACGACGGAGCAACGGGGCACGGAGCGACGGAAGGAAGCTTCGGCGCACCCCTACCTGGCGCGCCAAATGTCGGATCACGGGTTCCGGCAAAACCCACAAGGTTCGAACACTGGGGTGTGTGCGAAGATCTCCTCCCTACCGATCCACGCCCTAGCTTTCTAAGATCTCGCCGACGAACTCGACGAACTCACAAGACAAAGACACAAGGTTTATACTGGTTCGAGCCACCGTTGTGGTGTAATACCCTACTCCAGTGTGGTGGTGGTGGATTGCCTCTTGGGCTGCTGATGAACAGTACAAGGGGAAGAACAGCCTCCCGAGGTTGAGGTGTTCTTGTGCTTGACGAACTTGTGTGGGTGAGATGCCTCTGAGTGAGTTCTTCACCCCTTTCCCTACTGTGGTGGCTAGTTCTACTTATATAGGCCCTGGTCCTCTCCCCAAATGTTGAGCGGGAAGGGAGCCAACCACGGCCAATTTGAAAGGGGACAACTAGTACAACTTATCCTGACAAAAGCGGTCTTCGCGTGCAAAAGGCTCTGGTGGTGACGCCGTCTTGGGCTCCATGGTGACCTCCGTCTTGCCGTCCCGCTGGTGTTGGTCTCGTTGCACCGATATGGAAACCTTTGCTTGATGCCTCGGTACTCCGTGCCTGCGCTTGCCCCCTTGGCACAAAAGAGGAAACAAGGACGCTGCGCGCGCAGGCGCCCGCCTGGTCTCGGTCGTCATGGCTCACGTCACGAGAACCTCGCGAGGTTTGCCTTGCCTTGATCTCTCTGCCCCTCGTGAGCCTGCCTGGCGAGGCCGCTCCTGAGGAGGTCTTGCGTCGCCTGCCTCACGAGGCTTGGCCCCTCGCGAGGGTCTTGAATGCCTTGTTGATGAAGATGGGTCGCACAGGCCTGCTAGCTCAGCCACGCCGTGGGCCGCATGTAGGCAAGTCTGGGGACCCCCGTTCCCAGAACGCCGACAGATATCACTGCCTACTATTTTACTTCTTGCATGCTATATTTATGATAATGGTGTTGTTCTGATGCCACCTGTTGGTTCCATCAGACTGCATCATGTTCTCTATGCTTAATTACACATCAGCAAACTAGCATGTGGTTCCGCTGCTTTTTGTTCGTTTTACCCTACATTTTCTGATGCTAGCTATTACATCACTGCTCCGAGCCTCTGTTCATTACTTTTTTGTGTGTTCTTGATCTTCCCAAGTTGCATGACTAATTTGATGCTTCTATTAATTATGGAGCTGCCAATCCCATCAAGCAAAATATTTGTTCTTTTGGGGCTGGCACCTCGAACAAGCATAAAAATAGAGTGAAGCAGATATATTGTCGTGTGAGCACACACCCTACTTTCATTAGTTTAGATGAACCATTGATGATCAATTCAAACCAGTGCATGCGATTAAAATTAATTTTACCTAAATAGAGGGTGCAGAATAAACTACAACAACTAGATTTGCAACCACGGGATGCTGACGATATCTTCAAAGAACATTGCAACAGTAGCGAGCCTTCACAGCAACATATGGTAAGCCAGTGTGTTTTAGTACATGCGAAATGTAATGTGTGTGGGCTGCTTTATTGGCTTGTGCCCTCAACCTGTAATCCTACAGAATTACAAATAGTTCAGTTGTCTGCTTTGCTGTATTGGTTGATTCGAATGCTTGTTTGTTACTTGTTAGGCTATACCTGAGTTGGCCAATATGTCAGCAGTGACTGTTGTACTATCGTAAAGAAATGCATGCCTAGTTCATTTGAGTCCTTAACTTTTCCTCTGAACTTCATCACAAGACCGTCTTCGTAGTTTATATGAGGCCACACTGTTAAGTGCTTTCTCAGATTATTTGAACTGCTTAGGTGCCTTGGCAACTTAAATATAGTGGTGGTACACTCCCTTTCAACTAGGGATGTCAACTGGGTCCCGTTTAATCCTGATTAAATTCCACTAGTGGTATGATAGTTCAAAAGAGTTTTTGTTTTTTGAGGAAAATGAACTAGGGAGCTAGCAAAAACTAACTAGATGGGACTGGCGGATGTCGTTTATTTGCCACTTACATCCCTAGTTTCATCTTACCATTTTAATTTCTTTTCGGCTGATGCTGCTTCGAACCATTTAAATATAGCTTGCCATGCTCGGCAATTATTCGTATGTCGTTTACCATGTAAGCTTACTGCCTGGATCATGCGATAACTATCTCTTACTTATGTCCAGTGGAAACCTTTCAGGATATCGTTCACACTAGGACACAATGTACAACCCTAGAATCTATTTGTGGAAGCAGTGCGCCATCCATGTTACCAGATGGTAGCAGTTCAGAG
Source organism: Triticum aestivum (assembly GCF_018294505.1). Taxonomy (NCBI): domain Eukaryota; kingdom Viridiplantae; phylum Streptophyta; class Magnoliopsida; order Poales; family Poaceae; genus Triticum; species Triticum aestivum. Next base: position 216,741,881 of record NC_057808.1, read on the forward strand.
GCGACACCGCCCGAGAGCAGTCTGAGCACATATATTATAATTCTTGAGGCTCTACTAGAGGCAGAAAGAGATGATGTGGCTGCCATGAATGAGGTAATCTTGATCTTGAGGCTGGAAATTATGCAATTAGCTGCACACATTATGCAACCAACCCAAGAATTGGAGGAAGTAGGAATGCTGCATTTGAAGACGGAGGAGGTCCTGCTGTGTCTGCTATCTAAAGCCTAGGGTAATCCCAGTTCTTCTTTAGATACATGTTGAAATTGTCAATAGATTATTGTACTTGCATGTTGTGTGATGTCTCTGAATGGATTATGTTGTAAGACCCTCTATGTTGTCCATGTGTTGTAGTGATTCGAATTTTTTAGGCGAGGTAATCCTCAGTACTTGTATGATTGACATAAGGTGAACTATTTTTCGTGTGAGCATATTGTATTGGATGAAATAACTGTTTGACTCAAAGTGTATCCAACCTACTGAATTCGAAGATCACGGCATCTCTAAATCATAATCATATATAAAGGTGGAATAAATCTTTGTTGTGGTTTTGAAGAAATAAATAACAAAATGTAGAATTATCGGTGGATATTCGTAATCGAATACAAATTGGATTTGAATTTAGTTGCCAGGGCCCAGGGCAAACGTGAATGCTAATTCTCCCAAGTTTTGAACGAAGCAGCAAAACACGCACTATCATTTGTGGGCTGCCCGAAGCAAGTGTTTGCGAGATGGAAATTACTGTCTACTCCTGACACTTTGACATCCTTATCGACCGGATTTACACTGTTGTCGATAGGGGTAGACTAGTAACTTCAATCAGACGTGACACGACCGCCTCTGAGCCCATTCAGACACGATGGGCGCCAAACGTGGGCGGCAAAACACATTTGATTCAAGCTCGTCCGAAAGACATGTGTCTCTCCCTCCATTTCCCCATTCATACACCGTGGGCGGCAAAACAAACTCTCCTTGCCCGAAATCGATGTAGGCAAATATTTTAAATAGGGACAGATGTGTAACTTCCCTCAGACGTGACACAACCGCCCTACCTGTCAGCCCCGTTCATACACCGTGGGCACAAACCGTGGGCGGCAAAACACCCTCTCCTCGCCCGAAATCGCTACCGGCAAATATTTGGGAGATGCGAGATTACTGTCCTATCCCCAACCGACGTGATGTCCGAAATTTTAAACGAGGGATAAGTTCGTAACTTTTCCACATTTCAGACAAGCGCATCCCAAAGTTTGAGATCCCCTCCCCCTCCATTTCCCCATTCATACACCGTCGGCACCACAACAACCTCCCCACTGCGGCCAGCCTCCTCCGTCCGCCACCCCATCCTCCACCTTGCCAGAGCCGCTACCCCATCGTCCACTGCAAGAGATGGACGTCTCTCATCCACGGCGCCGGACTAGGATCCTTTCATCGCATCCTCTCGCATCATCGGCACTGTCATCCACCTTGATGTTGCCGCTCCTACGACCACCTCGTCCACGGCAATAGGATTTATCCCCCGACCTGGCCGTCTGCCGTCTAATGTCTTCTTCCCCGCCGCCGATAGCCATCGCACCCGCAACACGGTCAACGTATCAGCAGGGGCCTACACGGCGTCGCAAGAGAGGTGGTACTCTTCCATATGTGATTAACTAATTGATCTCACCCGGAAAATAGATCGTAAATTGTTTACTGTACTTTTCTTGTCCATACCAAATCGTAGTGGCTAGTTGAAAGCAAACATTGGTTGCAAAGTAGCTTTGTCCGGTTTGCTATACTCGTAAAGCTTATGGTTTTCTCCCTTTATATTCACTACCATCATCGTAGGTGCTTCGTGTCGTGCTAGCACTGCTCCTCAAGACCTCAACCCATCAAGCGAAACAACATGCCACTCATAATTCCAAAGCTTAGGTGTTGAAATACGAATCTGATATGATGCTCATATTACTAAAACAGAGAACGTTTAATTGGTCACCTAATGTTTCTATATTCATTTCGAAAAGCATGTGCGCCACCCACTGGTCTAGCTAGTTCCACTTTCCTGATTTTACTCTTGATGCTTAGAGTTTTCCCCTTTTATCTACTGTACTATGATCTGCGTAGGTGTTTTCTGTCGTACCAACATTATTCCACCCTTCAAGCTAAACAACACAACACTCAAAATTCCAAAGCTTAGTTGTTCAAATATGATTGTGATATGATACTGATATTAGTTAACAGACACATTTAATTGGTTAGCAAAAGGTCCCACTTGAGTTTCCAAATCCATGTCGCGATATATAGAGAGACAGTAGAATTGCATTTCTTTGTCACTTGTTGACTGCACTTTCTTGTCCATACCAAATCTTAGTTGTTATTTCAAAGCAAACATCGGTTGCTAACTACCCTTTGCACGGTTTGCAGCTTTAGATCTGCCATCCCACTGCCACGGTCAACACTATACTCATCATGCTTACGGTTTCCCCATTTTATGATGACCAAGATTAGCCTACGTGGTTCGTCTCGTAATAGCAGTTCTCCACCCATCGAGCTAAACAAGCTTAGTTGTACAAATTCAAATCTGATATTATGCTAATATTAGTAAAACTGAGAGATGTTTAATTGGTCAGCTAAATGTTCCTACTTTAGTTTTGAAATGCATGTGAGCCACATATGGAGAGACCGGAAGGAATAGTATTTGTCTGTGCACTCTGGTTCATCATGGGTGGTCAACCGACATTGTATAGAAAGACTTGTAATGTGTTCAATCTGCTTGCTCTTCTGTTGTTCTTTAAGATGATCCTCTTCTCTTCTTTAATAAGTATGTTCCTTGTTGGGAAGAGTAGCAGAGACATTTGCGGTCGACTGGTCAGGTCGAGTTGTTCTCCCTTAGTATATTTTGAATCTGTCAGGTCAGGTTGACTTGTTCTTCTTTACTATATGTTGAAGCTGTCATCTGCGAAGTATCATCACTTCTGGAGCTCTCATATTTTGAGTAGTAGGCCACATTATATTAATGCACACACCAAATTACAGCATGCATGGCATCTCTCAGAAGAATTGCAGAGATAGCACAAAGGGGTTTACAGGGGGGCAGTATTGGATTAGAATCACTTCTGCATTACAAAGATAACTCACTTGTTTTTATGTTTTCATGCATGTCAGGTATTGAACATTATCAAAATGAATATGAGAATGGGCGCACGAGAGGAATATTGCGGAACAATCCACTGGCTAACAAACTTGGCATGGTGGAGGATGGCCTATCTTATTCACCCATCAAGGTGCTTGCTCTAACTAGGCAAGGTTGTATTGGTTGCACATATTTTGCATCTGACCTCTTGCATTACTTCTACTTTGTTACACCATCTGCTTAGTTTAATCATCATATATGAGTATATGCCATACCTATCCATTTTCTATACCTATTCCATGTGTCGTCATACTATGTTTTTCCAGTCAAATGTTGTTCTTTCATAATAGATGTCCAAAAGGAAGAGGGTGAGTGCAGATCCTCAAGGAGTACAAACTAGGTATTTGGAAAAGGTAGTGATACCCGATAAATCAGATAGATCAGCAGCCATAGAAAACACAGGCCCAACTATACCACACTTTACCCCTACTCCACTGGCCAAACCCCTATTAGAACTGCTGAGAGCCCAGCGTCAGGTACTGTCTATGATATCTATTCAAAATTTGAACTCCTAAATTTCTGCATGTCCCTTACCTTCTCTCTTGTATGAAAACTAATTTCAGATGAATCTCCTTGCTCAAAGGATCATAGGATCTCACACCAATACTGGGCTCTGCATTGCTCTTGTCAGTACCTCTTGCCCTTTGTCAGCATACTTACACTCATTGATGTTTGATTATGTAGCATCACTGTAAATGTTCGCTTCTTTATCCTCCTTTTGCTTGAAATTATAAGATCTATATTTACTCTTAGATTAATGTAGAATTAACACAATGGTTATGAAGTTTTGGATTGCTCATGTAAGTACATGTTGTCATGTACTCCCTCTGTATCAAATTAATTATTGATCAATTGGATGTATTTAGACCTTAATAGTGCTAGACACATCCATTTGAGCGACAAGTAATAACGGACGGTGGTGGTATTACTGTACTTGCATCGCGAGATAGTTGATTGTCTAGCATTACTCTGCATCTTATCTGCCCTGCCCTCCACTTTCTCCAAAGTATCATATCTACATTTACTCTTACCAAAATGTTGAATAAAGCCAATGCCATTGCACACGTTGATGTCTGCATTCCTCTTGTCAGTACCTTTTGCCTTGTAACCCTGTACTTAATTAATTGCTATTTGATTATGTATCATCAGTCTGCACCTGAGGTTCATTATCCTCTGTTTCTTCCAGTATTATTTGATCTATATTTACTCTTTGCAAAATGTAGAATAATGGCAACGCTTATAAAGAATTTTCTTTGGGGAATTTATTGAATTATCCTTCCATCAACATGGAGAAGGGCTTTGTCCAGCCCGTGTTAACATGTAATGTAAGTTCATCCTTCTCAAGCCTTCAAACTTTGTTCTAGTATAGAGTTGGATAGGCATCATTTCCTCCACTGCTGTTTACTTTGCTGTTTACATCTGATTGGATGTTTGCAACAACTACCAGTTTTAAATTGTAGTTGTAAAAACATGTTCCTTATGCAGAACAGATCCATTTATTTGCTTACATAATTGTGAAACCTGTTAGGTGTCTCCTTGTTTCTCTTTCAGAGTTGTATCTCTTATGCCAGGCAGAACTTTAAGGAAGATAGTGAGCCAAATCATATTGAGGACAGCGAGATGACCCCAAGGTCCTATCTTGATGAAGACAGTGAGTTGAAGCTACTCACCAGCAGGTGTGAGACAACCTCTGTGTAGTCGCTGCCTCAATCAGTTCGATTGCTTCAGTCTCAACTTAAAGCGGAAAGGCTTGCTTCAGCTCAGCTTCGACTTGAAGTTAAAGATGCAAAGAAGATGTCAGAGGACTGCAATGTGCACTATCGTGCCATACAGCTAGGGATGGAGCATCTATCGTTGACACAACTAAGGTCTCATCAGCTTGTTCGGCTGCTTGTGGGGCCCGTCCTGGCCAGGCCTAGTGCCTTCTGAAGTGCTCTCAGTTTTGTATATTCTTTTGTCGGCGCGTTTATATGCACTGGTGCCGACCTTTGATTCCCAGTGGATGTAATATGCCGTAATTTCTTTATTGTATAGTCTAGGTTTATTCCTTGGTCGGTATGCTGTAATTTGGGACGGAAGGTTCAGTGGATCTCAGTGTTGTCGGTCTTCAGGCCGGCCCGTTACTCATATGGGCCAAAACGTGGGCCTAGTATCATCTTGGGCCATTAGCATGTCTAAACCTATAGTAGTTTCCCGCCTTTAACAGGCCGAGTAAAGTTCTAGCCAGCTGGGCCAGAGAATACCATGGGCTTTTAACAGGCTAAAACCTAGATTGGGCCAGCGTTGGACCGAAAAATTCACGGGCCAATACAGGCCGAAACTGCCTTATGCCCATGTTTGGCCCAAATAGGACGAGCAGTTAACAGGCCAAAATATATCTCGGGCCTCTTTGGCCCAATAAAATTATGGGCTTTAAGCAGGCCGGTATCCACGCGGGCCATAGGACCAAAAGTTTCACGGGCCATTATCATATGGGCTGTAAGTAGGCCGGATTCAACACGGGTTGTGATTAGGCCCAACTGTTCCACGGGCCATTAACAGGCCGATAGGCCTGTTGGGCTTAAATTTATCCACGAAGACTACGGACCGTTAAGAGGCCTAAAGTTACTTCGGACAAGAAATAGCCCAGTTTCTGCATGGGCCGTTAAAGGGCCTAAAGTTAAACCGGGCCCACAACGTCCCACATGCACCACGAGCCGCTAATAGGTCGAAACTATTATCGGGCCGAACTGGTTAACAAGCATTTAACAGGCTGAAATACAAACCTGTCTTAGAATGGGCCCAAAAGAATAGTGGCATGTTAACGGGCCTGATCCGATATGGGCCGTAATTGGCCCAAAACACGGCAGGCTGTGAACGGGACTGATCTGCTATGGGCCTCAGTTTGGCCCAAAACATGGCATGCTGTTAACGGGCCAGCCCACTAGTGTCTGAAAAAACATGGTGGGCTTTTAGCTAGGCTGGCCTTTTCACCGGAATGGGCCTCTGTTGGGCCGTGCCATGTGTCGACGTATCATAGGCGCCTCCTGTCCAATGAGTGGATGACATCTGTCCCAACGGTGAGCAAACACGTGTTTTCTCCAGCCAATGAGAATTTTACACGTGGAAAATCCCCATTGGTCTAGGCTGTTAACGGGTTAACGGATCCAAAACGGGACCTGATAGCTTAACGGCGACCCGTTACGGTCGATGCCACATGTCGGTGACCCTTTGTCGGTGTCAAAACTGGCGGATCTCGGGTAGGAGGTTCCGAACTATGCGTCTAAGGTCGATGGTAACAGGAGACAGGGGACACGATGTTTACCTAGGTTCGGGCCCTCTCTATGGAGGTAATACCCTACTTCCTGCTTGATTGATCTTGATGAATATGAGTATTACAAGAGTTGATCTACCACGAGATCGTAATGGCTAAAACCCTAGAGGCCTAGCCTATATGACTATGGTCATGTATCTCCTCTCCGGACTAAGTCCTCCGGTTTATATAGACACCGGGAGGATCTAGGGTTACACAAGGTCGGTTACAGAGAAAGGAATCTACATATTTGGTCGCCAAGCTCGCCTTCCACGCCAAGGAGAGTCCCATCTGAACACGGGTGCAGTCTTTGGTCTTCCCATCTTCACGGCCGAATCCGGCCCATGGCTAACAGGCCGGACGCCCGAGGACCCCTTAGTCCAGGACTCCCTCAGTAGCCCCTGAACCTAGCTTCAATGACAAGGTATCCGGCGCGTAGATCTGTCTTCGGCATTGCAAGGCGATGTTTTGAATGTGTTCGGACCTGTAACATAAGTTTTGTATACTTCCACAAAGGGCACAATAATTTATAAATCTAATCCACCGACAACTGTTCATAGCACGATGCTTCGTCACCGTCGGGACATTATTTAAAACCCGTTGTTAGCCCCGGGTTTCGAGGCGCGGCTTTATTGGCACGTCTTATCCAAGCCGAGATCGTGTCCCCTTATTAAGGGATTCTTATCAACACGAACGTGGGTAACCCAATCATATATTAGGTACAAATCCTTGGGAATAGGCAAGTTTTAAGGCCCAGGAGGAGGCGTTCGATACAGCCTTTATAAAGGGGTGCAGACCCGTCTCTCTCTTCCACGCTTGCTTCTTCCTTAGCCTTCGCTACCTCGAGTTCCAACACCCAAGTTTCGATCGCCACAATCCTCAGTCATGTCCGGATCCAGCCTCCAAGGCCGGTGGGTGGCTTCTTCTGTTACAGAAGAGGATATTGCGAAGCTTAGGGCGGCAAGATATCTGACCACGGAAATCCTCCATCGGCTTCCTGCTGAAGGGCAGGTTATCCCTACCCCCAGATCCGGTGAGAGGGTCGTGTTTGTCTCCCACTTCCTCCGAGGGTTAGGATTCGCCCTTAATCCCTTTGTCAGTGGGCTCATGTTCTATTACGGGCTGGATTTTCACGCTGCCCCCGAACTCTGTCCTTCTCCTCTTGGCGTTCATCGTCACGTGCGAGGCCTTCCTTTGGATCCCTCCACACTTCGGCTCGTGGCTCAAGACCTTCAATGTGAAGCCGCAGGTGATAGAGGGAAGCAGACAGAGTGCGGTGGTGCCAGAGTGAGCAAGCTTAATAACGCTCTTTGGCTAAAAGGATCCTTCACAGAATCCTCCGACTTATGGCAGCGGGAGTGGTTCTATATCACCGAGCCCCGTGGTTCCAAGTGGGCGGCTACGCCTGCATTTCGATCCAGCCCTCCGATCCAGCTCGCATCATGGATTAATAAGGGGTTGGACTGGGGATCAATTGATGAGGTACAAACTCTTCAGAGCCGCATCAGGAGCCTCCTCGAGAGGGACATTGATCTTATCAATGTTATTCAAGTAATGCTAGTCCGTCGGACCTTGCCGTGCCAGAGGCGACCTCTCTGCATGTGGGAGTTCAATGCCGAAGGACCGCAGACATTTCAACACTTCTTCGGCACTATGCACAAAGGGACGTGGAAATTATTCTTCGGGAAACGAAAGCAGTGGCCGGATACTACCGAAGACATTGGCCTTGACTGTAACCATCCGGACACCATGGTAAGTACCCGTCCGCCGAACACCTCATAATCAGGTATCCTGTGGTAAGACACTAAGCAAACCATCTCTTTCCAGGGCTGGATAAAGAAGCGAAACAGATTAGCTGTCCGGCCCCTCTTCCTGAAGATTCAGCGGACCCCGTGCTAACAAGGATGCTGGCACCGGCACCGTATCAGGCGCCGGCGGAGGGGGGCAAAGTGGAGAGTGGGAAGACCAGGGACGACCTTCGTTTCGGAGGTAAATCAGACACCGAGTCCGGGGAAATTGACATTTCTTCGCCTGAAGACAAAGGCGAAGGGGAAGCAAGCATCACTTCTCCATACAGGAAGAAAAGGGCCGCCTCCGAAGGTTGAGAGGAACCGACTCCCAAGAGGGGAAAGGTGCCCCCGCCGGGCGGCTCGGGATTGGAAGGTGACGCTGTTGAACAGCTCCGTCGTGAGGACAGTCCTTCCACCAAATCGTAAGTAAATCTGGGTTGCTTTACTCACATCTCGTTCCTTTCCTGTTATCGGAGTGACACGTAATATTCACGTGTGCCTTAACAGTTCGGCGCAGAGTGTTCTTGAGCGATCCTCTTCTTCGGGAGATCTTCTCCCATAGATGATTGAAAGTGAGACACCTCCCCCTGATTCCTCGCCTAATAAGGCGGACGACTCCGAAGTGTCGTCTTGGAGGGTTTTTCTTGATCAACAAGCGGCGCGAGGGATGAAGGAGGCAGTACCCGAAGGTGAGCCGCCGATCATCCGGGATTCGGGGGCCAACAATGAAGGCCTCGGACTATCCGGCTTTCAACCAGCGGTGATTCTAGAGACGAGTGGACAGGTTCCTTCAAAGGATGGTCGTGCTCCTACAGCGACTTCCGGAGACCCAGCGGCACCGGATGTGTTGAGGGATATGCTGCGAAAAGCATCTGTCTCGGAGGAACAGCGTACCTTGATGGGTACAGTGGTTGATAGGATTCTGTCCGTGAAGAGCGGATTGAATGAAGCCTTCATGAGCCTGCTAAGAGGCTTCGAGGTTTGTGATGTAATATTTTCAACTATATTTTATTTGGAACATGCACCTTGTTGGGGAACGTAGCAGAAATTCAAAATTTTCTACGCATCACCAAGATCAATCTATGGAGTAATCTAGCAACGAGGGGAAGGGGAGTGCATCTACATACCCTTGTAGATCGCGAGCGGAAGCGTTCAAGAGAACGGGGTTGATGGAGTCGTACTCGTCGTGACCCAAATCACCGATGATCCTAGCGCCGAACGGACGGCACCTCCGCGTTCAACACACGTACGGAGCAGCGACGTCTCCTCCTTCTTGATCCAGCAAGGGGGAGGAGAGGTTGATGGAGATCCAGCAGCACGACGGCGTGGTGGTGGAAGTAGCGGGATTCCAACAGGGCTTCGCCAAGCGCTGCGGGAGGAGGGAGATGTGTCACGGGAGGGAGAGGGAGGCGCCAGGGCTTAGGTATTGCTGCCCTCCCTCCCCCCACTATATATAGGGCCAAGGGAGAGGGGGGGCGCAGCCTTGGCCCTTCCTCCAAGAAAGGGTGCGGCCAGGGAGTCCATCCTCCCCAAGGCACCTCGGAGGTGCCTTCCCCCTTTAGGACTCTCCCTTCCCTTATCTCTTGGCGCATGGGCCTCTTGGGGCTGGTGCCCTTGGCCCATATAGGCCAAGGCGCACACCCCTACAGCCCATGTGGCCCCCCGGGGCTGGTGGACCCCCTTGGTGGACCCCCGGACCCCTTTCGGCACTCCCGGTACAATACCGATAATGCGGGAAGCTTTTCCGGCGACCAAAATAGGACTTCCCATATATAAATCTTTACCTCCGGACCATTCCGGAACTCCTCGTGACGTCCGGGATCTCATCCGGGACTCCTAACAACTTTCGGGTTACCGCATACTAATATCTCTATAACCCTAGCGTCACCGAACCTTAAGTGTGTAGACCCTACGGGTTCGGGAGACACGCAGACATGACCGAGACGACTCTCCGGTCAATAACCAACAGCGGGATCTGGATACCCATGTTGTCTCCCACATGCTCCTCGATGATCTCATCGGATGAACCACGATGTCGAGGATTCAATCAATCCCGTATACAATTCCCTTTGTCTACCGGTATAGTACTTGCCCGAGATTCGATCGTCGGTATCCCGATACGTTGTTCAATCTCGTTACCGGCAAGTCTCTTTACTCGTTCCGTAACACATCATCCCGTGATCAACTCCTTGGTCACATTGTGCACATTATGATGATGTCCTACCGAGTGGGCCCAGAGATACCTCTCCGTTTACACGGAGTGACAAATCCCAGTCTCGATTCGTGCCAACCCAACAGACACTTTCGGAGATACCTGTAGTGCACCTTTATAGCCACCCAATTACGTTGTGACGTTTGGTACACCCAAAGCATTCCTACGGTATCCGGGAGTTGCACAATCTCATGGTCTAAGGAAATGATACTTGACATTAGAAAAGCTCTTAGCAAACGAACTACACGATCTTGTGCTAGGCTTAGGATTGGGTCTTGTCCATCACATCATTCTCCTAATGACGTGATCCCGTTATCAACGACATCCAATGTCCATCGCCAGGAAACCGTAACCATCTATTGATCAACGAGCTAGTCAACTAGAGGCTTACTAGGGACATGGTGTTGTCTATGTATCCACACATGTATTTGAGTTTCCTATCAATACAATTTTAGCATGGATAATAAACGATTGTCATGAACAAGGAAATATAATAATAACCAATTTATTATTGCCTCTAGGGCATATTTCCAACAGTCTCCCACTTGCACTAGAGTCAATAATCTAGTTCACATCACCATGTGATTAACACTCACAGGTCACATCACCATGTGACCAACATCCAAAGAGTTTACTAGAGTCAACAATCTAGTTCACATCACTATGTGATTAACACTCAATGAGTTCTGGTTTGATCATGTTATGCTTGTGAGAGAGGTTATTAGTCAACGGGTCTGAACCTTTCAGATCCGTGTGTGCTTTACGAATATCTATGTCATCTTGTGGATGCTACCACGCGCTACTTGGAGCCATTTCAAATAACTGCTCTACTATACGAATCCGGTTTACTACTCAGAGTCATCCGGATTAGTGTCAAAGTTCGCATCGACGTAACCCTTTACGACGAACTCCTTTTCACCTCCATAATCGAGAAAATTCCGTAGTCCACTAGATACTAAGGATAAGTTCGACCGCTGTCATGTGATCCATTCCCGGATCACTATTGTACCCCTTGACCAACTCATGGCAAGGCACACTTCATGTGCGGTACACAGCATAGCATACTGTAGAGCCTACATCTAAAGCATAGGGGACGACCTTCGTCCTTTCTCTCTCTTCTGCTGTGGTCAGGTCTTGAGTCTTACTCAATACTCACACCTTGTAACACAGCCAAGAACTCCTTCTTTGCTGACCTATTTTGAACTCTTTCAAAATCATGTCAAGGTGTGCGTTCTTTGAAAGTATCATCAGGCGTCTTGATCTATCTCTATAGATCTTGATGCCCAATATGTAAGCAGCTTTATCCAGGTCTTCCTTTGAAAAACTCCTTTCAAACAACCCTTTATGCTTTCCAGAAATTCTACATCATTTCGGATCAACAATATGTCATTCACATATACTTATCAGAAATTCTATAGTGCTCCCACTCACTTCTTTGGAAATACAAGTTTCTCATAAACTTTGTAAAAACCCAAAATCTTTGATCATCTCATCAAAGCGTACATTCCAACTCCGAGATGCTTACTCCTGTCCTTAGAAGGATTGCTGGAGCTTTGCATACTTGTTAGCATCTTTCAGGATTGACAAAACCTTCTGGTTGTATCACATACTACCTTTCCTCAAGAAAATCGTCGAGGAAATAGTGCTTTGACATCCTATCTGCAAGATTTCATAAATAATGCAGTAACTGCTAATATAATTCCAACAGACTCTTAGCATCGCTACGAGTGAGAAAGTCTCATCGTAGTCAACTCCTTGAACTTGTCGGAAAACATCTTAACGACAAGTTGAGCTTTCTTAATGGTGACACTTACCATCATTGTCTGTCTTCCTTTTAAAATCCATCTGCACCCAACAGCCTTACGACCATCAAGTAGTTCTTCCAAAGTCTATACTTTGCTTTTGTACATGGATCCTCTCTCGGATTTCATGGCCTCGAGCCATTCGTCGGAATCCGGGCCCACCATCGCTTCTCCATAGCTCGTAGGTTCATTGTTGTCTAGCAACATGACTTCCAAGACAGGATTACGTACCACTCTGAAGTAGTACGCATCCTTGTCGACCTACGAGGTTTGGTAGTGACTTTATCTGAAGTTTCATGATCACTATCATAAGCTTCCACTTCAATTGGTGTAGGTGCCACAGGAACAACTACCTGTGCCGTGCTACACACTAGTTGAAGTCATGGTTCAATAACCTCATCAAGTCTCCACCATCCTCCCACTCAATTCTTTTGAGAGAAACTTTTCCTCGAGAAAGGACCCGTTTCTAGAAGCAATTACTTTTGCTTCCAGATCTGAAATAGGAGGTATACCCAACTGTTTTGGGTATTCTATGAAGATACATTTATCCGCTTTGGGTTCGAGCTTATCAGCCTGAAACTTTTTCACATAAGCGTCGCAGCCCCAAACTTTTAAGAAACAACAACTTAGGTTTCTCTAAACGATGTCGTCTCAACGGAATTGCGTGGTGCCCCTATTTAAAGTGAATGCGGTTGTCTCTAATGCCTAACCCATAAACAATAGTGGTAATTCGATGAGAGACATCATGGTATGCACCATATCCAATAGGGTGCAGTTATGATGTTCGGACACACCATCACATTGTGGTGTTCCAGGCGGTATTAATTGTGAAACACTTTCCACAATGTCTTAATTGTGTGCCAAACTCGTAACTCAGATATCTCTATGATCATATCATAGACATTTTATCCTCTTGTCACGACGATCTTCAACTTCACTCTGAAATTACTTGAACCTTTCAATAATTCAGACTTGTGTTTCATCAAGTAAATACACTCAGCATCTACTCAAATCATCTGTGAAGTAAGAACATAACAATATCCACTGCATGCCTCAGCACTCATTGGACTGCATACATCAAAATGTATTCTTCCAACAAGTTGCTCTCTTGTTCCATCTTACTGAAAACGAGGCCTTTCAGTCATCTTGCCCATGTGGTATGATTTGCATGTCTCAAGTGCTTCAAAATCAAGTGAGTCCAAACTATCCATCTGCATGGAGTTTCTTCATGCATATATACCAATAGACATGGTTCGCATGTCTCAATCTTTTCAAAAATGAGTGAGTCCAAAGATCCATCTACATGGAGCTTCTTCATGCGTTCTATACCAATGTGACTCAAATGGCAGTGCCACAAGTATGTGGTACTATCATTACTATTTAATATCTTTTGGCACGAACATGTGTATCACTGCGATCGAGATTCATTTTAGGTGCAAGACCATTGAAGGTATTATTGAAATAAACAGAGTAACCATTATTCTCCTTAAATGAATAACCGTATTGCGATAAACATAATCCAATCATGTTTATGCTCAACGCAAACACCAAATAACAATTATTTAGGTTTAACACCAATCTCGATGGTAGAGGGAGCATGTGATGCTTGATCATATCAACCTTGGAAACACTTCCAACACATATCGTCATCTCACCTTTAGCTAGTCTCCGTTTATTCCGCAGCTTTTATTTCGAGTTACTAACACTTAGCAACCGAACCGGTATCTAATACCCTGGTGCTGTTAGGAGTACTAGTAAAGTACACATAATGTATATCCAATATATTTCTGTCGACCTTGCCTGCCTTCTCATCTACCAAGTATCTAGGGTAGTTCTGCTTCAGTGACCGTTCCCCTCATTACAGAAGCACTTAGTCTCGGGTTTGGGTTCAACCTTGGGATTCTTCACTAGAGCAGCAGATGATTTGCTGTTTCATGAAGTATCCCTTTTTCCCTTACCCTTCTTGAAACTAGTGGTTTTACTAACCATCAACAATTGATGCTCCTATTTGATTTGTACTTTCGCGGTGTCAAACATCGCGAGTTGCTCAAGGATCATCATCCATCCCTGATATGTTATAGTTCATCACGAAGCTCTAATAGCTTGGTGGCAGTGACTTATGGAGAACCATCACTATCTCATCTGGAAGATTAACTCCCACTCGATTCAAGCGATTGTGGTACTCAGACAATCTGAGCACATGCTCAATGATTGAGTTTTTCTCCCTTAGTTTGCAGGCTTAAGAAACTTGTCAGGGGTCTCATACCTCTTGACGTGGGCACTAGTCTGAAATCCCAATTTCAGTCTTCGGAACATCTCATATGTTTTGCGACGTTTCAAAAACGTCTTTGGTGCCACAATTCTAATCCATTAGCAATACGCACTGAACTATCACGTAGTCATCAAAATGTGTATGCCAGATGTTTCGCAACATCTATAGACGACGCTGAGGTTCATCACACCGAGCGGTGCATTAAGGACATAAGCCTTCTGTGCAGCAATGAGGACAATCCTCAGTTTACGGACCCAGTCCGCATAATTGCTACTATTAACTTTCAACTAAATTTTCTCTAGGAACATATCTTAAACAGTAGAACTAAAGCGTAAGCTATGACATAATTTGGAAAGTCCTTTAGACTATGTTCATGATAATGAAGTTCATCTGATTATTTAATGAACTCCCACTCAGATAGACATCCCTCTAGTCATATAAGTGATACATGATCCGAGTCAAACTAGGCCGTGTCCGATCATCACGTGAGATGGACTAGTCATCATCGGTGAACATCTCCATGTTGATCGTATCTGCTATACGACTCATGTTCGACCTTTCAGTCTCTTGTGTTCTGAGGCCATGTCTGTACATGCTAGGCTCGTCAAGTCAATCTAAGTGTTTCGCATGTGTTCCGAGGCCATGTCTGTACATGCTAGGCTCGTCAACACCCGTTGTATTCGAACGTTAGAATCTATCACACCCGATCATCACGTGGTGCTTCGAAACAACGAACCTTCGCAATGGTGCACAGTTAGGGGGAACACGTCTCTTGAAATTTTAGTGAGGGTTCATCTTATTTATGCTACCGTCGTTCTAAGCAAATAAGATGTAAACATGACAAACATCACATGCAAATCATAAAGTGACATGATATGGCCAATATCATCTTGCGCCTTTTGATCTCCATCTTCGAGGCGCGGCATGATCACCTTTGTCACCGGCATGACACCATGATCTCCATCATCATGATCTCCATCATTGTGTCTTCATGAAGTTGTCTCGCCAACTATTACTTCTACTACTATAGCTAACGGTTAGCAATAAAGTAAATTAATTACATGGCGTTTTCATTGACACGCAGGTCATACAATAAATTAAGACAACTCCTATGGCTCCTGCCGGTTGTCATACTCATCGACATGCAAGTCGTGATTCCTATTACAAGAACATGATCAATCTCATACATCACATATATCATTCATCACATCCTTTTGGCCATATCACATCACATAGCATACCCTGCAAAAACAACTTAGACGTCCTCTAATTGTTGTTGCATGTTTTACGTGGCTGCTATGGGATTCTAGCAAGAACGTTTCTTACCTACGCAAAAGCCACAAGGTGATATGCCAATTTCTATTTACCCTTCATAAGGACCCTTTTCATCGAATCCGATCCGACTAAAGTGGGAGAGATAGACACCCGCTAGCCACCTTATGCAACTAGTGCATGTCAGTCGGTGGAACCTGTCTCACGTAAGAGTACGTGTAAGGTCGGTCCGAGCCGCTTCATCCCACGATGCCGCCGAATCAAGATAAGACTAGTAACGGCAAGTAAATTGACAAAATCGACACCCACAACTACTTTGTGTTCTACTCGTGCATAGAAACTACGCATAGACCTAGCTCATGATGCCACTGTTGGGGAACGTAGCAGAAATTCAAAATTTTCTACGCATCACCAAGATCAATCTATGGAGTAATCTAGCAACGAGGGGAAGGGGAGTGCATCTACATACCCTTGTAGATCGCGAGCGGAAGCATTCAAGAGAACGGGGTTGATGGAGTCGTACTCGTCGTGATCCAAATCACCGATGATCCTAGCGCCGAACGGACGGCACCTCCGCGTTCAACACACGTACGGAGCAGCGACGTCTCCTCCTTCTTGATCCAGCAAGGGGGGAGGAGAGGTTGATGGAGATCCAGCAGCACGACAGCGTGGTGGTGGAAGTAGCGGGATTCCAACAGGGCTTCGCCAAGCGCTGCGGGAGGAGGGAGATGTGTCACGGGAGGGAGAGGGAGGCGCCAGGGCTTAGGTATTGCTGCCCTCCCTCCCCCCCACTATATATAGGGCCAAGGGAGAGGGGGGGCGCAGCCTTGGCCCTTCCTCCAAGGAAGGGTGCGGCCAGGGAGTCCATCCTCCCCAAGGCACCTCGGAGGTGCCTTCCCCCTTTAGGACTCTCCCTTCCCTTATCTCTTGGCGCATGGCGCACACCCCTACAGCCCATGTGGCCCCCCAGGGCTGGTGGACCCCCTTGGTGGACCCCCGGACCCCTTTCGGCACTCCCGGTACAATACCGATAATGCGCGAAACTTTTCCGGCGACCAAAATAAGACTTCCCATATATAAATCTTTACCTCCGGACCATTCGGGAACTCCTCGGGATGTCCGGGGTCTCATCCGGGACTCCGAACAACTTTCGGGTTACCGCATACTAATATCTCTATAACCCTAGCGTCACTGAACCTTAAGTGTGTAGACCCTACGGGTTCGGGAGACACGCAGACATGACCGAGATGACTCTCCGGTCAATAACCAACAGCGGGATCTGGATACCCATGTTGGCTCCCACATGCTCCTCGATGATCTCATCGGATGAACCACGATGTCGAGGATTCAATCAATCCCGTATACAATTCCCTTTGTCTACCCGTATAGTACTTGCCCGAGATTCGATCGTCGATATCCCAATACCTTGTTCAATCTCGTTACCGGCAAGTCTCTTTACTCGTTCCGTAACACATCATCCCGTGATCAACTCCTTGGTCACATTGTGCACATTATGATGATGTCCTACCGAGTGGGCCTAGAGATATCTCTCTGTTTACACGGAGTGACAAATCCCAATCTCGATTCGTGCCAACCCAACAGACACTTTCGGAGATACCTGTAGTGCACCTTTATAGCCAACCAATTACGTTGTGACGTTTGGTACACCCAAAGCATTCCTACGGTATCCGGGAGTTGCACAATCTCATGGTCTAAGGAAATGATACTTGACATTAGAAAAGCTCTTAGCAAACGAACTACACGATCTTGTGCTAGGCTTAGGATTGGGTCTTGTCCATCACATCATTCTCCTAATGATGTGATCCCGTTATCAACGACATCCAATGTCCATGGTCAGGAAACTGTAACCATCTATTGATCAACGGGCTAGTCAACTAGAGGCTTACTAGGGACATGGTGTTGTCTATGTATCCACACATGTATTTGAGTTTCCTATCAATACAATTTTAGCATGGATAATAAACGATTGTCATGAACAAGGAAATATAATAATAACCAATTTATTATTGCCTCTAGGGCATATTCCCAACACACCTGTGTATAGGTGGTAGCCCCTGAGACGGGTTGGCTTCCCATGGGAGGCGACCAGAGGATCAAAAATATATGCTCAGGGAATAATCTATTTAATTGGAACACAAGTTGCGTCGGCCCTGACGACTGCCCAGACTACAGAAGTTGCCGAGCTGCAGCGGAAGCTTGACGTGGCAGGGGATGATATTGCGTTAATCAATAGGCGTCTTGACGAGTCGCAAGGTATGTATTCGGAGCAGTCACTACACATATGTGTTTATAATATAAGCGTGACGCTAAAAATTTCATACTGGTATATGCGTGGTTGCAGATGGTGCCGCCGCCATTGAGATTCTTCGGGCGGAGCTAGCCCGGGCCTAGGAGCAGGCCCGATTTAGTAATGCGGCTGCCGAAAAGGCATCAGCCGAGTTAAAGGCCGAACAGGCTGCTCGGCGCTAAGACGAGGAGAAAATATCCACGGTGGCGCTCGAACTAAAAAATGCCGCTAGCCACTGAGAATTCCTTGAGAAGTAGAATAAAGCCAAGACGGCTGATCTTGACAAGGCCTTGCGAGAGGCGAAGGAAGCGCGGTCCGAATCTAGAGCGGCCCGTGAGGAGATCCGGCAAGCTGGGGAGATTGCGGCTAGTAAGCCCTTTTTATTACAGACTAAGTTCGGCGATCCGAATTATGCTCAGCTTAACCAAGTGTGGAGCTCTCCAAACGTGTTTTTGGTCTTGCCGAAGAGTTCTTTCGATGCGGCGCGGTTTACCTAGCGCAAGAGGGATATGCAACGGAGAAGCTTTTCTGGTCACAGTTTGGCGCATCAAAACGCCCTCTGCTACTGAATGAACAGATGTCCCAATGGGCCGAGCTTCATAGGGTATCCGGCGCTGCTATGAAGAACGTCATAATCCAGCTGTGGCCGACTGAGCCTATTCCGAATAGCTACTTTTGCTTGGTGCAGCGTCTTGTTGATGCGGTGCCACGTATCGACGCTGTTAAGCGGTCGGCATGCATTGAAGGTGCACGGATGGCCTTTGCCCGTGTCAAGACATACTGGGGGAAGATGAAGGCCATCGATGTTGCGGCGAAGGGTCCACCCAAGGGCAAGGACCATCACACACCAGAGCATTATTTTGAGGACGTCTTAGAGGCTGCCCGCTTAATAGAGGGTCAATGTTCGAAAGACATAATATTCGAGTGAAATGTATCCGAATTGTAAAAGACAATTTTTATAATTAGTTTATATTTTAGTTTTGCCTAAAAGGCTTTTGTTCCTCCTGTGCGGCTGTTTGTATATGATCTAAAAGTTTTCCAGTCGTCGGCTTCAGCCCCCTCATAGGAAATACGGGGGTGTTCGGAAAAGCATCTGAGCACTCTTGACCCAACGTCTTGGTCCGTGAAGGAGGTGCTAATGCAGTGAACGAGGCAATCGGACTATAGGGCGTTAACACTTTCACTTAGCCATAGGAGTTTTATAGGGAGGACTACGATATAGCCCCTGGTATGTGTACGGCTTATTCCCATACGGTGCGTTACATATATGACCTGAAGAAAAAGGTCCTTCGTATAATACGGAGGGAATCGCGAAAGATTCCGATAAGTCATCGAGTGGTTGACCAGCTCTCGCAGCATCATGACAGTCGGTTTTTGGCTTTCTCTACTGAGGTGCGTGACCAGATGAACCGAAAGCACAATCATAGTAGTTCTCCCTTTACTACCCTAGCCGATAGAGCGGAACGTAAGGTAGCAAGCACAGGAGCCGGGCAACCCAACCATTGACCCAAGACATGATTTGGAGCTGATGCATATAAGGCCAAACTCGCGACGCCGAAGTACGCTATAAAGCTGTTCGGACTTTGTCAACAACTCATTTTGTTCCCATACCGAGCCCCTGGCAGGTTATGCCGAGGTATGTGTGTGAAACAACCATAGGAGCCAAACTCATTTTTGAAAAAGAAACGAATGATGAATGCAGATTATGTTTACTGGGACCTGAGTGGTATGCCAATGGTTACTTATAGATAAAAAGGCCACAACCCCAGCTATTTGACATGCCCGGGGTCGAAGGCGGAGGAAAAAGGAATATTACAGGCTCGAAATAAAGAGTGCGGTCTAAACAAGTTATTTTGGACCTCCTGTCGCACATCTGCGCCGCCTGTCCTCGGTGAGGAGATTCCTTGACGGAAGTAGCCCACTAGGTGAGTGTACAGATCCGAATTCCGATAGAGTCAGTTAGATGTTTGTCCTTTGCGTCACCTGTTTTTAAGAGATAATGAAGAAAGAAAGAAAGAAAGAGTAATTTAGAGAAAAAATGTTACTGAAATGCTTGCAGGCTTGTCGGTATTATGCTTCCACCGATGCCCATGGTATCTTAAGTGCATAGTTATTTATGCGCGATACAAATTTCGCAGGTATATGAGGTGGGCGGCGGAAGCCGAACTGCTATTTTTGCTCCGGAATTGGTCGATCCTGTTGAAAGGAGACCGGTGGCTTAAGGGCCAACAAGGTATGTGGTTTAATAAGAACGTTTTGTGCTGAAGTTGCCGCAGTATAATCTTCACTCCGGAGGGAGTGCTTCTCCTGCTCCCTTGCAGAGTTATGTGTCGTATATACCATGTTCACTGTTTTTACTTCGGGGGGAAATTGCTTCTGACCCCCGGTATTTGGTTGGTGAGTCTCTTCGTCGTCCCTATCACCGGGCGGCCTTCTCCCCTTGTATTCGACGTTGAGCTTGCCGGCCTGCTTGAAGACCCAACAGTTTCTGTTGGTATGATTAGCTGGTTTGTCGGGGTGGCCGTGAATCTGGCAGGGTCGATCCAATATCCTATCTAAATTCGATGGTCCGTCTCTGTTCGCCTTGAATGGATTTTTCCGTTGACCGGGTTTGGGACTGCTGAATCCGCCATTGACCGCTGTGTCACGTGTTCTTTCATTATTGTTGCGACCTTTGTGTTTGCTGCGTCGTGGCTTGCCATTGCCGTCTCGGACTTCGGAAGTGCCCGGATAGCTGTCGTTGTTGCTTCTACGAGCAGGCCAGCTGTCTTCTCCCGCGCAAAAGCGGGTCATCAGAGTGGTAAGGGCTAACATGGATTTTGGTTTTTCTTGACCGAGGTGGCGGGCAAGCCACTCATCTCGGACACTGTGTTTGAAGGCCGCTAGGGCTTCCGCGTCTGGACAGTCGACGGTTTGGTCCTTTTTAACTAAGAACCTAGTCCAGAGCTTCCTCGCTGACTCTCCGGGCTACTGGACAATGTGGCTTAAGTCATCGGCATCTGGTGGCCGGACATATGTTCCTTGGAAGTTCTCGCAGAAGGCGTCTTCCAAGTCCTCCCAGCTGCCAATAGAGTTTTCCGACAGACTGTATAACCAGTATCGAGCTGGTCCTTTGAGTTTTAGTGGTAGGTATTTGATGGCATGAAGGTCATCCCCGCGGGCCATGTGGATATGGAGGAGGAAATCCTCGATCCATACCACAGGATCCGTTGTTCCGTCGTATGATTCGATATTCATGGGCTGAAACCCGTCTGGGAACTCGTGCTCCATTACTTCGTCTGTGAAGCAAAGAGGGTGTGCAGCGCCTCTATATTGGGCCACACTGCGATGTACCTCCGATTGAGTCCGTTTGCGGTTTTCGGCCCGGCGTGGCTAGGTTTGTCACGCCCGAATAGGTAGCCATCGTCGCGTGTCGAGGCACGTCCTTGCAATCCGTAGATCGATCTCGTGTGTCCTGCTCTACTGCCCAAGTCCTGCCGCAGGTTGTATGTAGAACCCCGAGCTGTTTTTTTCTTGCCTTTACGGCGAGGTGGGGCGGTCTAGTGTTCGGCTTGAGTTGCCGCTTTATCCTGACCGCGTGGCGGTCGGTTGGCCGCGTTGCGCGGTGATGGTACGGGCTCCAGCGCCTCGTCATTGAACTGAGGTAGTAATTTGCGCTTCGGGTAGTTTTTGGCTGGACCACTAAGGCCGTATTCTTCGGCGGTCAGGACTTCGGTCCATCTATAATTGAGTAGATCTTGGTCAGCTTGAAGCTGCAGCTGCTTCTTTTTCAGGCTCCTTGCAGTGGCTATTAGCTGGCTTTTAAAGCGCTCCTGCTCGAGAGGTTCCTCAGGCATGATAAAATCCTCATTGCCGAGGCTCTCCTCCTCCTCGGAGAGCGGAAGATAGTTACTGTCCTCCGAGTCTTCGTGTATGGCCTGTTCATCAAGGCTAACTTGCCTGTCTTCCCGTTCATCATGTTCTGAGATTGCCCCAACAGGGTCTTCATTGTCTTCGGCCTCGTCCGGAGTATTGTTTTCTCCGGTGCCGGTGTTGTCGTCTTTTGCATGACGTGACTTAGAGCGGCGCCACTGACGCCGGTGTCTGGGCTGTGTCTCAGGAGATTTGTCCTCAACTGGATCCTCTTTGTCATCGTCGTTGGTTGCTTCGGGTGTATCCACCATGTATACATCGTACGAAGAAGTGGCTGTCCGTCGTCCAGTGAATGGTGGGCTTTGGCCCTGCTCCTCGTCAGCATCATCGTCCATACCGTCGATGTCTTCGGAGCCGTAATCAAGCATGTCTGTTAAGTCCCCGACAGTGTCTATGGAGTGGTTGGCGGGTGGGAAGCAAAATTGTCCATCATCGGCCCCTAGTTCGAACCGAACATAGTTCGGCTATGAGTCCCCCGACAAGGATAGGTTCTTTAATGAGTTTAGCACATCGCCCAAAGGTGAGTGTCGGAAGATATCTGCGGTGCTGAATCCGAAGATCGATAAACGATCAAGTTCGGTGCCCGCGGGCTCACAAGGTTCGAAATTTATGAATGGAGACGAGTCCGGAGTTCCGGTGGCACACGTATCGTGTGAGATTAAGTCTATATGCAGCTCCAACGCCGGGGGATCTGTGGCCTCCGTGGAGGGGTTGAGCTTCCCGTCCTTGGATGGCGCAGTCTGCTCCGGATCTAAGGCCAGAGCGGTTACAGGAGCTGTCTCCTGGATGCGGTCCGATGACAGATTTAGGTCATGTTCATCAGGGTGACCAGGAGTGGTTGCCGCGGTCTCAAATCCGGCGAAGATCAAATCTCCACGGATGTCCGCAACATAGTTGAAGCTCCCGAATCTGACCTGGTGGCCACGGGCGTAGCTATCGATCTGCTCCAGATGGCCAAGCGAGTTGGCCTGCAGTGCGAAGCCGCCGAACACGAAGATCTGTCCGAGGAGGAAGGTTTCCCCTTGGACAGCGTCGTTGTTGATGATTGAAGGGGCCATCAAACCTTTTTGGGATGGCACAGTGGAACTCTCAATGAAAGCACCAATGTAGGTGTCAAAACCGGCGGATCTCGGGTAGGGGGTCCCGAACTGTGCGTCTAAGGTCGATGGTAACAGGAGACAGGGGACACGATGTTTACCCAGGTTCGGGCCCTCTCTATGGAGGTAATACCCTACTTCCTGCTTGATTGATCTTGATGAATATGAGTATTACAAGAGTTGATCTACCACGAGATCGTAATGGCTAAAACCCTAGAGGCCTAGCCTATATGACTATGGTCATGTATCTCCTCTCCGGACTAAGTCCTCCGGTTTATATAGACACCGGGAGGATCTAGGGTTACACAAGGTCGGTTACAGAGAAAATAATCTACATATTTGGTCGCCAAGGAGAGTCCCATCCGGACACGGGTGCAGTCTTTGATCTTCGCATCTTCACGGTCCATCAATCCGGCCCATGGCTAACAGGCCGGACTCCCGAGGACCCCTTAGTCCTGGACTCCCTCACCCTTGACGAAAGCACTTCTACGACGCGGGATTTATCGTCATGGAAGTGGACACTTCCGTGATGATAATTTTGGTAATGTCATGGAACACTTCTACGACAGCACATGTATGACTATCTTGATTCTGCCATAAAATCGTCATGGATGTACATGCATGACAGAAAACGTGACCTACTGTGACAAACACGTATCATCACGGAAGTGTATTTTTTTGTAGTGTTCATCTTCGCCCAGTGCATCTTGACACGGGCAAAGGCCATCTGCACACCCTTTATGCACGCCGAGCGCTTCATGGCTTCAATTCGGGGCAGGGCGTCACCGAGCCGCTTGACCAGGCCGAAGTAGCTGCTAGGAATGGGTCCGGCTGGCCACAGCCGGACTATGATGTCCTTCATGGCCAAACCGGACATCCTATGCAGCTCCGCCAGCTGCATCATCTGGTTGTTCATCAGCGCCGGACGCTCTGGCGCCAGGTACTGTGACCAGAAGAGTTTCTTCGTGGTGTTCCCCTCCTGGGCCCGGAAATACTGTGCGGCGTCGGCAGCACTCCTCGGAAGATCCGCAAAGGCATGTGGAGAACTCCATAGTCGATTAAGCAAGGCATATCTCTGACCAAAATATACTCTGTAAAAGAAAGGGCTTACGAGCCGCTATCTGTTCGGCTTGCTTGATCTCCTCGCGAGCCGCCCGGGACTCAGTCCGAGCCTCCTTGGCCTCCTGAAGAGCCTTGGTGAGATTGACCGCTTGGGCCCTATTCTTCTCCTCCAAGGCCTCGCACTTGCTGGCGGCATCCTTGAGCTCCTACTCCACTTCTGTCACCCGCTCCTCATACTTGCGGCGGGTGAACTGCTCGGCCTTTAAATCCGCAGCTGCTTTGTCAGCGGCCGCTCAGCTCACCCGTGCCTGTTCCTTGGCTTGGGCGAGGGCGCTCTTCAGGGTCTCGACCTCGGCCACACTACCTGCAAATATGATCAGGGCAACACAGGAGATTAGACTCCGCATGGGCATATTACTTCAGGTGTGTAAACAATTTTTTGACACATACCTTGTGCCTGATCAAACCGCTTGTTGATGTAGACGAGATCCTCATCGGCCAGCTCCAGCTTCCGCTTGAGTTCGGATACCTCGGCGGCCTGGGCGGTCGTCGCTAATAGTGAAGCATGTTTATCAAAATAGACAAGTACGTTATCTCCTGCGAATATTACTTGATCCTCTGTTCGGCCTTTTTTTCAAAAGCTGAACAGAGTCTCAGGGGCTACTATCTATACACAGGCATATTTTTTGCATATGCAAAGCGGCTAAGAATATTACATCGCATACCTCAAAGCCTGTTAGTAGGCTGGTGAAGGCTTTGTTTAGCCCGCTTTTGGCGGACTGAACCCTCTCAACCACCGTACCCATCAGGGTGTGGTGGGTGTGGTGCTCCTCCACGACGGAAGCACGTCGAAGTGCTTCCACCAAAGTGTCCGGCACCTCCGGATTGATGGAGGTCGCCGGTGGAGTCAATGCTCCCCCCTCCTTCAAAGGGGGTTGCTCGCTCGATTCCGGAGCCATGTGGGTCTCCTGAATGGTGTTCGGCTGGGCGCCGGTCATGGCCCCCGTCGTCAGTCTCCATGGGGGTTGGTTCCTCCATGTTCTCGGCAGCTGAGGCATTACCCTCTGGCGCCGTCTTGGCGGCCTCTCGCGCCTCTACGGGGCCCGGAGAGGCCCTTTGGCGGAGAGGCTCGCGGAGGCGTCTCGCTCTCCACCATCCCCGGCTCCAGAGAGTCCCCCTCCGATGATGATTGTTGGGGGAGATCGAGGGCCGGACTGAAGCACACCATACAATGTGTTAAAACTACAATCATAAAGACCGGATATATGTACAGTATCCTTGGATACTTACGATGTGCCCAGGGGCTTCGACCTGGGGCGCCACTCAGGGATGGCTTCGGCGTCCGAATCTGAGCCATCCGAGAGGGATATCTTCCCCCTCTTGGACGCCTCCGCCTCTGGGTCTATGGAGGCCGCCCTTTTCTTCTTCCTTCCCTTAGGGGGAGAATCGCTTTCTGCCTCCTGCTCCTCTTCGTTGTCATCTCCCTCGTGGGAGGAGGGAGCCTCGGTCTCTCCGAAAATAGTGTCCAAAGTACCTTTACGGCGGAGGCCACCTTTGGCCTCCTTGCTCTTCTTCTTGGCCTTCTTCTCCGATGCCTGATATGGCGTCGAGACCAGCATCCTCGTTAGCAGAGGAACGACTGGGTCTTCGGGCAGCGGAGCCGGACACTTGATCCGCTCTGTCTTCTTCGTCCGGCCCTGAATAAGGGATGGAAGGCTGAGCATACCCTTCGATTTGTGAACTAAAATTATGTTCGGAAACTAAAATACTTACCGGGGTGGCCGGATGAGCGCAATCGAGGCCGATGTCATCGGTCGTCTCCGTCCACGACTTCTGGGCCTTGAAAAGCAGCTTCCAAATCTCTTCGTGCGTCGTGCCGAAGAATAGTTGTAGGGTCCACGGCCCTTCCGGATTAAACTCCCACATATGGAGAGGTCGGCGCTGGCAGGGAAGGGTCCGGCGGAATAGCATCACCTGGATCACGTTAGTGAGGCTGGTGTTCTTTTCTATCATGTTTTTGATGCACTTTTGCAGCATCAACACCTCGTCGGTCGACTCCCAGTCCAGACCCTTGTTGGTCCATGACGCGAGCCGCATTGGGGTCCGGATCTAAACTCAGGAGTGGCTGCCCATGTGGAGCCGCGAGGTTCGGTGATGTAAAACCACTCCTGCTGCCATATCTTGACAGTCTCCACGAAGGCCCCTTTGGGCCAGGTGACGTTGGGGAGCTTGCTCACCATGGCGCCGCCGTAGTCCGCGTGCTACCCGTCGACCACCTTTGGCTTCATGTTGAAGACTTTGAGCCATAGGCCAAACTGGGGGGGGGGGGGATGCGGAGGAGCGCCTCGCACACGACGATAAACGCCAAGATGTGGAGGAAGGACTTTGGGGCTAGATCGTGGAAATCTAGCCTATAATATAACATGAGGCCGCGGACAAAAGGGTAAAGTGGAAACCCTAGTCCGCGGAGTAAGTGGGGGATAAATACCACCCATTCGCGAGGCTCCGGGGTGGGGATGACGTGCTTCTTGGCAGGGATCCTGTGCGCAACGTCCGCACTTAGGTACCCCGCCTCCCAGAGCTCCTTGATATCCTTCTCCGTCACGGAGGAGGCCACCCACTTGCCTTGAGAGCCGGATCCGGACATGGCTGGAAAGGTTGGTGGCGGTGGGGAAGATCGAAGCTTGGGCGCTGGAGCTCGAGGATGGGAAGGTTGAGGAAGGAAGAAGGCGTGGGGTGAAAAGAAGGGATCTTTATCCGCTTATATAGGCCATGAATATCAAGAACCCGCCCCACTATCCTTAAAACTGCCTATTCCCAAGGGGTCATGCGAGCGGCGCGGTTGGATTACCCAAACCCGTATTGATGAGAATCCCGCAATAAGGGTGTAACGGCATCTAGTGCCCCTTAGTGATTTTTGTGTATTGAAGACTTATAGGTTATGGGACTAATGTGTTGGTGAGTGTACACAGGTCTATAAGTCTATGAGGAGTTTGATATTTATAGGGAAAGTCGACCCCTAAAAATGAATGTCTTCAACTGAAGACTTTGGCTTTCTGAAGACTTTGAAAGTGAAGAAATTGGTGTGACCGTGAAGACTTAATATTCATGCGAGGAACATGAAGCGTGAAGACTTTTGTTTTCGTAGTTTCATTTTCTCTTTCTTGAGTCATAGGAAACACCGTACTGTTAAAGGGGGTCGAAGAAAAACTAAGGAAAAGTTTCCAAGTGATGCTCATCTCAAAATCCTACACCTACCAATCCCTTCGAGTGAAGCCATTGGAAATCTCATGCAGTTCTGTCAATTTCTTCACTGACAGAGACGAAGATCTTCTGGTCTCTGAGGAATTTGTTCTTAACCGAGCTAACTGGTTCCATTTTCTCAACCCCTTCATTTCCTCATTACTTTGTTGTGTACTTGATCGCTACTGTTTGAAGACTTTGACTGAAGGCTTTCTCAATTTTATCAGTTCAATTTCTTCAGTCAGTTTGTCTGTCTCAAAATCAGTTTAGGAACATTATGCATCTCAACCATGCGAAGCTTATCTGGGACTGACTCTCTGAGGTCTATGAAGGTCGTCGAACTCGTCACGATCCCTGGTTTGAGGATTTCAAGGAATCGCTCAAGGCGATGACTTTTGATCCAAAATCATCATCCTCTGCACCATGCCTTATGGCAAAAGGTGCCAAGGTAACCGAATGTTACCTATCTGAGTCTAGTAACGATGAATCTGGTGATGAATTTGGACCCAGCTATACCAAACTTGCTTCCCTTGCCACTAAACAACAAAGAGCTTTGGAAAAAGTTCAAAATATGCTTAATGAGAGCGATCATATGTTGGGTGAAGAAATGGATTGCACTAAAACTTTGACTAAAAATCTTCAGAGACTCCAGTCCAAGTTTGATAACCTTCAGAGTCATCATAACACTCTCTTATCTGATCATGAGAAGCTTTCTTATGAATTTCTTCAAAGAAATCAAGACCTTGAGAAGCTAAGGGTGAGTTATGAAGATCTTCAGAAGGAGCGAGATTCATTACTTGCTCAACAGATCAGCGCTGCTCAGGAAGAATTCATTCCACCATGTTTGAAGTGCATTGAACGTGAATCTGCTAATTCTTCACCTGAAAGTTCAAATGCTTCTGTTGCTGCAAATTCTTCACCTGTCTCTGCTATCACTAATTCCTCATCTGAGGATGTTGCCATTATCACTGACGATGCAGGGCTGAAGGAATTGTATGTGATAGACATGTAAAAAAGCCTCAAAGGGCATCAGGCTCTTTGTGACGTGCTTCAAAAGCAGATCCTCAACAGGAACCCTAGGAAAGAGGGTATTGCCTTGGAGAGGAAACTCAATGCTGATGGAACATACTGGAAGCCTGAGCAGTACCCCAAAACCTCATGGGTTGCTGCAAAGGGACCTCCAGTAGATCCATCCACTTTATCTGGCTTTACATGTGAATCTTCATATTCTTCTGATGAGTCATTCGACTCCAACTATAAGCTGTTCAAAAATCAGAATGGTGAAGTATTTGCTAGATATATTGGCACTAACTGCAGGAACGGTCCCCCAATGAAGAAAATCTGGGTTCCCAAAAGGTGCCTTGAAAGTCTTCAGGTGAATGTCATCATGACACCACCTGTGAACAATAGGAACCCCAGATCAAATTCTTCATACGGCCCAAAGTCTTCATATGGATCCAAGTCCTCATATGGACCACGTTCCTCACGTGGATCAAATTCCTCATATGGATCAAAGTCCTCGTATGAACATCATCGTGCTAACACTTCTATTTCGCAGGGAAGAACTAAGGGCTATGAATATGTGCATTATTCTTCAAATCATTATGTTCATAAGTCCTCGAAGAATTTATCTGCTTATTCATATGCTTACCCCTAACCCCTCTTATGTGAAACGATGTGTATTGGCATCTATGCCACCTTTCTCTTATGGAGCTCGCAGAATGATGAACTCTTTGCCACCCCTCCAGATGTGGGTGGTAAAGAAAAAGAACTAATCTCTTATGCAGGGTCAGGTCTCCAGATGAACTTAAATGTCTGAAGAATTTGCTGGAGACTTGAATATGCTTGAAAGGGCGCAAGCTAATCATGAAGAAATGAATTTTCATTTCTCACGTCCTCATACTGTTATACCTATTTTATTGCTTGATGAAATTGATCTGATGAATTTGATGTCATATTCTTCACCGATGAAGTATATGAGTTCGTAAGCTGCACTAATTCATCTGCAAGATGATCAACCCAAAGCCACTGAGTGGATCCTTGATAGTGGATGTACGAATCACATGACTGGTGACAAGAACTTATTGATGGACACTGCTTTATCTCCATCGCATCTGAAGCATATCACCTACGCTGACAAAGGCAAAAGCAAGGTATTGGGTCTAGGTAAGGTTGCGATCTCAAAGGATCGACACATGGATAAAGTCATGCTTGTCGAGTCCTTAGGATTCAACCTCATGTCAGTCTCAATGCTTTGTGATCTTGATAGGGTTGTTATCTTTGGCAAGTATCGTTGTGTTGTGATCATGGAAGGTGACCATTCCAAAGTCTTCGAAGGCTTTAGGAGAGGAGATCTGTATATTGTCGATTTCTCTACAGGACCACAACCTGCTACATGTCTACTTGTAAAAGCTTCAGAAGGCTGGCTATGGCATCGACGACTTAGTCATGTTGGCATGAGGAACCTGCACACTCTCGCGAAGAAGAAGCATGTCATTGGCATTGAGGATGTCAAATTCCTCAAGGATCACCAGTGCGGAGCCTGTGAAGCTGGAAAGATGGCCAAGGCCAAGCATCCCTCAAAGACTATCATGACTACCACTCGTCCATTTGAATTGCTTCACATGGATCTCTTTGGTCCTAATCATTATTCCTCATTCACCAATGAAGCATCTCTATATGGCTTTGTTATTGTTGATGAGTATTCTCGTTATACATGTGTGCATATTGTCACTCACAAACGTGAAGTGCAGGAAGTCTTCAAACGATTTTCCTCGAGGGCTTCAACCAACTTTGGTGTGAAGATCAAGCACATCAGAAGTGACAATGGAACTGAGTTCAAGAACACTGGTCTTGATGAACTTGGTATTGCTCATGAGTTATCTGCTCCTTATACTCCTCAGCAGAATGGCGTCGTGGAGCGCAAGAACCGGACTCTTGTTGAGATGGCTTGCACTATGCTTGATGAATACAAGACGCCTCGTCACTTCTGGATTGAGGTAATTGATACTGCGTGCCACAGCATCAACAGGGTATATCTTCATAAATTCTTCAAAAAGACCTCATATGAACTCCTCACAGACAAGAAACCCAATGTAAGTGCATCTAGTGCCACCCCTAGTTGGTTTTGGATATTGACGACAAACCTGGTTGAGGGACTAATGTGTTTGTGAGAATTGCAGGATAACACAGGTAGTAGTCCCTCATTGATTCGGTTTACCTATCGAAGATGACCCCTAAAAATGTATGAAGACATTGAAGACAATGGTGGTATGTGAAGATATTCACATTGAAGACTATGACAAGAAAAGACATCACGTGAAGACTATGGAGCGCGAAGACTTAGTTGTTTCGTTGTTTCCTTTTCTTCTTTGTTGAGTCATAGGAACCACTGTACTGTTAAGTGGGGTCCCAGTGAACAAAGTCAGAGTGATTGAAGTGATGCTCAACCAAATCCTATGTCTTCGAGCGAAGACAATGACAGCAAATCTTATCCAGAGCTGGATAAGTCAGCTTTACTTGTAGCCCAAGTCAAGCTGCCGCGTGTGTATGAAATCTGACCGTTGGAACACGTGTCAGTTCCTTAGTGACCCAGGGTCATTTCGAACAAATCAGGTCGGGTTGCCTAGTGGCTATAAATAGCCCACCCCCTACACCATAAATTGGTGGCTGCTCAGAGTTAGTGCACTGCTTTTGTCGTTTGAGAGCAACCCACCTCCGAAGCTTTTGAGAGAGAGAGAAATCCTTGCGAGGACAAAGCCCAAACACCCAAAGCCAAAGAGTGTTAGGCATCACTGAAGTCTTTCTGTCCGCGTGACCTGAAGACTTGTTACACTTGAGGAATGTGAATTCTCCAGCCGGTTAGGCGTCGCATTCTGAGCATCCAAGAGTCATTGTGGATCGCCGGTGAACGAAGTCTGTGAAGGTTTGGAAGTCTACCTTGAAGACTTACAAGAGTGATTGGGCGAGGACTGGGTGTCCTTAGCTCAACGGGGATAAGGTGAAGACGCGGTCTTCTGAGTTAAATCTCAGCCTCCCTAACCAGACGTACAGTTGTCATAGCAACTAGAACTGGTCCAACAAATCCTTGTCCTCACCAAGCGACTGGTTCTATCTTCTCCCTCTCTTTACTTACAGTTTGTCTTCGTGAAGTCATTGCCTGCTTGTGTTACCTGTTTCACTTCACTGTGTGACTACTATTGTTGTTTGGCTTCATACTATCTTCCATCCTGATCTTTACTACCTAGCTGCTATTAGTCTTCGTGCTTTCACTTCATTGAATACCTGACTATGGCTTGCCTAGTGTAGTCTACCTTCCGCTGCATGTCAATAGGTTCATTTCTATTGTTTGTCTTCGAAACTCTCATGTTTTGAAGTCTTTCATAAAAATCGCCTATTCACCCCCCTCTAGTCGATAACTAGCACTTTCAATTGGTATCAGAGCAAGGTACTCCCTTGTTCTGTGTGATTCGGTTTAACCACCTGGAGTTTTAGCTATGTCGACTGCAAGGATAATCAAAGTCTCCGCTGCGTGCCCTGTCTTCGATGGAACTGAATATCCCTACTGGAAGAATAAGATGCGCATGCATCTTGAAGCCATTGATGTCGACCTCTGGTATGTCGTCAAGAATGGTGTTCCCAAGACTGGTGAAGGTGTCACCCCTGCTGATGTCAAGAAGTTCGTTCAACTGGATTCTACTACCAAGAACATCATCTGTAGTCATCTGACCAAAGGACAGTATGGTCGTGTGAGTGCTCTGGAAACGTCAAAGCTAGTCTAGGACTGGCTCTCCAAGGTCAACGAAGGCGTCTCAACCTAGAGAGATCAAAGGATCAGTGTCCTTCGCAACCTCTTCAACCGCTTCAAGAGAAACGACAATGAGAATGTCCAGCTCATGTTTGATCGCCTCACTGACATCACAAATGAGCTTCGTGCTCTCGGCGCCACTGAGATCACCAAGCATGAAATCGTCAAGACACTCCTGAGATCACTTGACAGCTCGTTCGACACCCTTGCCCTGATGATACAAGAACGTCGTGACTTCAAGACACTCGATCCGTTTGACATACTTGAGAGGCTCAACACAATTGAGTTCCAACTATCTGAGAAAAGAGATATCTATGGTCAAAACTATGGCCGAACTCGCGCTTTGAAGGCAAAAGTTGTTTCCTCATCTGAAGAAGAATCTGACTACAGTTCTGGTGTTCCTGAAGACATTGGAAAGGAGCTTGCTATGCTTGTGAAGAAGTTCCAGAAGTTCACTAAGAAGAAGGGCTTCAGAAAGTCTTCACGATCCAGCTCAAGAAATGATGAAGCTTCCACTCATGATTACAAGAAGAGAACATGTCACAAGTGCAAGAAACCTGGACACTACATCTCTGAGTGTCCACAGTGGTACAATGAGAACAAGAAGAAGAAGAGCAAGGAATATGATTCTGATGACAAGAAGAAGAAGAAATCCTCAAAGTCTTCTTCCAAGTCTTCGTCCATGTCTTCATCACACAAGAAGAGCTCATCTGGCAAGGCTCGTGCTTTTGTTTGCTAGGAGATGGATTCAGAGGAGGAGTCGGCTTCTGAGGAGGCGGAGGTGGAGTCCGAGGAGGAGTCCGACTCTGGTGTTGCAAGTCTGGCTCTAGCTACAGCCTACGTTGCCAAGTCCATCTTCAACACTGAAGACAATGGCCCCGTCACCAACGCTGATGCTAATGACAAGGATGACTCTGCGCCCACCTACTGCTTCATGGCACATGGTGCCAAGGTAAAATCATGCGATGCTTACTTTCAAACATCAAGTGAAGATGACTCTGATTGTGAATCCAAACCCAGCTACAAAACACTTGCTAAAATTGCAACTAAACAACAAAAAGCTATGGAACATACTCAAAAACTGTTAGACAAAAGCGATGACCTGTTGGACGCGGAAATGACCCGATCTCAGTCCTTAATTGAAGACATAAAAAATCTTCATGTTAAGTACCAGGAACTTGAAAGTCGTCATGAAATGCTCTCAACCACTCATGAAAAGCTTTCCTATGACTATCTTCAAAGGAAACAAGAGCTTGAGAAATTGAGAGCGGCTCATGAAGATCTTCAAAAAGAGAATGAGTCACTTTGCGCTCAATAGATCAGTCCCGCTCATGAAGGATTTGAGCCACCATGTCTAAAATGCCTTGAGCGTGATAACGCTACTTCTGTTGCTGAATGTTCTACTGCTACTACTGTTGCAATATCTTCAACTGTTGATGTGGTAACTAACACCTCTGCTGAGGATAGAACTACTATTGCTGATGAAAATGCTAGGTTGAAGACATTGCTTGAAACAGGGATGTACAAAAGTCTCAAAGGGCATCAGACACTGTGCGATGTCCTCAAAAAGCAGATTCTGAACCGAAACCCTAGGAAAGAGGGTGTTGGGTTCTAGAGGAAAATGAATGTTGATGGCTCCTACTGGAAGCCTGAGCAGTACCCCAAAACCACATGGGTTGCTGCAAAGGGACCTTCAGTGGATCCATCCACCTTATCTGGCTTCACTTGTGCTAACCCTATTATCATTGATGAATCCTTTGATGCAAACTATAAACTATTTAAGAATCAGAATGGTGAAGTGTTTGCCAGGTACATTGGTACTAACTGCAGGAATGGACCACCTATGAAGAAGATCTGGGTTCCCAAAATTTGTCTTGAGAATCTTCCAGTGAATGTAATCATGACACTGCCTGGGAAGAAGACAAACCCGAGACCAAAGGCTTCATACAGACAGAGGACTCACCAGAGTCACCCTAACGCAATGTTTTGTAGGGAAATCATACTCAAACTTATGAATATGAGCGTGTTTCTTCAAACCGCTATGTTCATAAAACTGAGAACTTTTCTGCTTATTCATATGAGTATCATTCATCTCCTGCAAGGCTATTTGCTAGGGCTCCAAAGCCGAAGTTCTCAGATGCTGCACTTAGACTCATTGCTTCTAAGCCACCCCTGAAGATGTGGGTGGTTAAGAAGAATTAACTTTCTTTTGCAGGGAAAGGTCTCCAGCCGGAAATCAAAGGCGTCTGATGCTAATGCTGGGGACCTAAAACATCTTGTAGGGTGCAAGGTCAAATGCCCAAATGGTCTCACTATGTATTCTGTTTCTGAATCGCTTGCCAATCATCCTATCAGTCCTAATCTTGATCTGAGCTTTGATAATCCTCTTGTGCGTCAAATGTTTATGCTTCACAATACTCTTGGTGAAGCCTATCCCCCTAATTGTACTGTAGGGTATGACACCTCATGCTTCAGAATGGATTATGGACAGCGGATGCACTAATCATATGACTGGTGATCGAAGTCTTCTCATGGACTCAACCTTACGTCCATCTGACAAGAGTCACATCACATTTGCTGACACTCGTAAAAGCAAGGTATTGGGTCTAGGTAGAGTTGCAATCTCAAAGGATCAGCACATGGATAAAGTGATGCTTGTTGAATCCCTTGGTTTCAACATAATGTCTGTCTCAATGCTTTGTGACTTGAACATGATTGTGATATTTGAAAAATATCGTTGCCTTGTACTAATGGAATCTGACAAGTCTCTAGTCTTTGAAGGGTATCGGAAAGATGATCTGTACATGGTAGATTTCTCAGCAGGACCACAGCTTGCCGTATGTCTTCTAGCAAAAGCTTCAGAGTGCTGGCTCTGGCATCGAAGGCTAGGGCATGCCGGCATGAGGAACTTCACACTCTCGCAAAGAAGAAGCACGTCATAGGCATCGAGGGCGTAAAGTTCAAGAAAGATCATCTATGTGGTGCCTGCGAAGCTGGAAAGATGACAAGGGCCAAGCATCCCTCGAAGAAAATCATGATGACATCTCAACCCTTCGAGCTGCTACACATGGACTTATTTGGCCCTACTCACTACTCTACTCTCACTACTACTGCTTGTCTCTACGGCTTCGTCATTGTTGATGATTATTCAAGATATACATGGGTGCATATAATTCTCTACAAGACTGAAGTGGAGGATGTCTTCAGACGCTTCGCCAACCGTGCCATGAACAAGTATGGCGTCAAGATCAAGCACATCAGAAGTGACAACGGCACAGAGTTCAAGAACACCGGCCTCGACCTTTACCTGGATACATTGGGCATCACTCATGAGTTCTCTGCTCCGTACACACCTCAGCAGAATGGCATTGTGGAGCTCAAGAACAGAACACTCATTGAGATGGCACGGACGATGCTCGATGAATACAAGACTCCAAGAAAGTTCTGGCCTAAAGCTATTGATACTGCATGCCATGTCATCAACCATGTTTATCTTCACAAGCTTTTGAAGAAGACATCCTATGAACTCCTCACTGGTAAGAAGCCAAATGTCAGTTACTTCAGAGTATTTGGTGCTAGGTGCTGGATCAAGGATCCACATCACACTTCAAAATTTGCACCGAAAGCACATGAAGGTTTTATGCTTGGTTACGGAAAGGATTCGCACTCATACAGAGTCTTCAACCTCTTTCACTATAAAGTGGTTGAAACTGTGGATATGCGGTTCGATGAGACTAACGGCTCGCAAAGAGAGCACCTGCCAAATGTGCTAGATGAAGTTCCACCTAGTGAATCCATCAAGCTTATGGGAACTAGAGAAATCATACCAAATGAAGCATAGCCTGAAGAGGAACTTATCATTTCTGCACCTAATCAACCTGAAGACAATGCTCAGCCTGAAGACAATTCTCCTGACGATGACAATGATCAGCAAGAAAAAAATCTTCGTCCAGTTCATCCTCGTGTTGCAAATGAAGTACAGATTGAGAAGATAATTGATAGCATCAATGCGCCTGGTCCACTCACTCGTTCAAGAGCAACACAGCTAGCAAATTTCTGTGGGCACTTTGCATTTGTCTCAATATCTGAACCCAAGAAAGTTGCTGAAGCCTTCATGGAACCTGAATGGATTCAAGCTATGCAAGAAGAGCTTTAACAGTTCAAGCTAAACAATGTCTGGGAACTTGTCAAGCGTCCTGACCCTCGCAAGCACAACATAATAGGCACAAAATGGATATATCGCAACAAGCAAGATGAGCATGGTCAAGTTGTCAGAAATAAGGCTCATCTCGTTGCTCAAGGATACACTCAAGTTGAAGGGATTGACTTCGATGAAATATTTGCTCCTGTGGCTAGGCTGGAAGCCATTTGCATACTGCTAGCATACGCAAATCATCTCAACATCCTTCTGTATCAAATGGATGTGAAGAGTGCTTTTCTCAACGGCAAGATTGAAGAAGTGTATGTTGCACAACCACCTGGCTTTGAAGATCCAAAACATCCTGATATGGTATACAAGCTCAACAATGCATTGTATAGCCTCAAACAAGCCCCTCGCGCTTGGTATGACACACTCAAAGACTTCCTGAAGAGCAAAGGCTTCAAACCTGGTTCCGTGGATCCCACACTCTTCACGAAGACATATGATGGTGAACTGCTTGTGTGCCAAATATACGTGGATGACATTATCTTCGGCTGCACCAACCAGAAATACAGTGATGTATTTGGACACATGATGCAAGAGCAATATCAGATGTCTATGATGGGTGAGGTGAAGTTCTTCCTTGGTCTTCAAATTCGTCAGCAAAGCAATGGCATCTTCATATCTCAAGAGAAAATACCTCAAAGACTGCCTGAAGAAGTTTGGAATGCAAGACTGCAAAGGTTACACGACGCCAATGCCAACCAAGAGTCATCTGGGTCCCGACGCCAATGGTAAAGAGTTCGATCAAAAGGTATACCGCTCCATGATTGGTTCTTTACTTTATTGATGTGCATCTAGGCCAGATATCATGCTTAGTGTTTGCATGTGTGCTCGATTCCAAGCAGCACCAAAGGAATCGCATCACTTAGCTGTGAAGCGAATTCTTCGATATTTAGCTTACACCCCAACACTAGGATTATGGTATCCAAAGGGCTCAGAGTTTTATCTAGTTGGATTCTCGGATGCGGATTATGCTGGTGACAAGGTGGATCGCAAGTCTACATCAGGCACATGTCACTTTCTAGGACGACCACTTGTCTGTTGGTCTTCAAAGAAGCAGAACTATGTATCACTCTCCACTGCTGAATCTGAATACATTGCTGCTGGATCTTGCTGCGCTCAGCTTCTATGGATGAAGCAAACACTCAAGGACTATGGCATTCATCTGAAACAAGTACCACTCTACTGCGACAACGAAAGCGCCATCAAGATTGCCAACAATCCAGTTCAGCACTCGAAGACAAAGCACATTGAAATTTGTCATCACTTTCTCAGAGATCATGTCATGAAGGAAGATATTGATATCATACACGTCAACACTGAAGAGCAATTGGCAGATATCTTCACAAAGCCCTTGGATGAGAAAAGGTTTTGCAAGTTGCGGTGTGAGCTAAATATCTTGGAATCCTCGAATGTCCTGTGATCAGGCACACATCCTAACACTTATGCATGTTGATGACTTAGATGTGCAACACACGAAGTAATGTATGTCTTCAATCAATGAAGACTTACACTATGGGTGTGAATACATTAATGCGGAATCTGACTTCGGAGCGCCATGATAATTGTGCGCCGTGTCTGGGTCTAATACTTCCTATACGGTGGGTAACTCCACCACCAAACCTTTATTTGAAGTGTTTCTCCTGGCATTACATTTGCTAAGTCTTCGCATTTGGTTTGTCTTCAATATTAACATGACTTCATGTTTATCTTCACAATGCTGATTTGATCATATTC
Source organism: Triticum aestivum (assembly GCF_018294505.1). Classification (NCBI taxonomy): domain Eukaryota; kingdom Viridiplantae; phylum Streptophyta; class Magnoliopsida; order Poales; family Poaceae; genus Triticum; species Triticum aestivum. The sequence goes on from NC_057808.1 coordinate 216,780,057, forward strand.
TGATATATACATATATTAGTGTTTTGTCCTCTACAGCATTCACTTATTGTTATGTCTTCTCGTTTGAATCTTTTGGACTAAGTGAATGTGATCGGACCCTAACCTCTCTATGCTTTCTTCTCAAATCTATCTATCCAAATCATATGCATTCTATTGGAACCGTCGAATATCTTCTCTGCGTCCTTGTTAGCAGAAGATACAGAGACAAACATTAAATATGTTTTAAATGCTCAATTCTTATTGCCTGAAACCCGGAGAAGCTGGAACGACCACCCGACAGTCCAGGCGTGCGTGGGAACATGGAACAACTTCCAATGTGTTGCATGTTCGCCACGTGTCCCTCAGATGTGAACCGCCAGGGGCACCTGCGTAATTAAGCTGTGCCGTCCTCCTTATAAATGCACATCACATCGCGGTCAAAAATCCTTCTTCCACCTCTCCACCTTGACAAACCCTAGCGCCACCACTAGCTCTCGACGACGCTGGCGACGAAGCGCTTAGCTGCCGCGACCTCACCGACACCGTCCTCACGCCGGCCGCGGACATCGTCTTCTCCGCCGCCGCCGTAGGTGTCCTCCGTCGCCAAGTTAGGGCACGGAAGATTGAACTGCTCAGCCTCATCTTCTACTCCGTCTAGCAGTTCATCGTGTGGTAAATTAAAACTCTCTTTTTACCGTCTTTTTGATCCGATAGATTCATTCTTTCTACTAAAAGTGGTTTCTACCCCCACAAATTTGGATCTATCCTGTTCTGCATCTCATAATATGCCTAGTATATTCACTTATTCTTCACACGTAGTTAGATTCCTCACTTGTACCTATTCTTGGATTTGTACAAATTTGGAACCAACTCTCAACATATAAGTGAATGTCTTCGCGCTATGAGGTCAATGTCTTCTAAACTGATTTATCTTCAAAAATCTTCTGAGAATGCATATGACCTCTTCCCCTTCCCTCGCATCTCTAATGCTGTCACAAGTACATGTCCGTGGGAGAATCCCTTGGTTCTCATAGTCTGCATTCATTTGCAGAATTCTTACAGCATCATATCAACTCTCCCAAAGCTAGTTCCTGTCTGACCAGCAGACGGAAGCCTTTGACAGTTTTGAAGCCATTCAGTCTGAACTTCATGGCAACAGATAAGTCAACAAGGAAGGGAGGCAGACAGCGCCGTGGGGGAACATCAAGAGATTTGCCGCCTGAGCTCTATGAGGTGCACAAGACAGATCCAGAAGAGGATTACAATCAGCGCAAAACATGAATCCAATGGATTCGAAAATATTGGGCAGAGGAATGGTTCAAGTACAGGTTCGTGACCCAGGAATATGCTGAAAAGAATGCCATCAAGCGACCCTGGGGAGACATCTTGTACAAAAATCTTCCACCCAGGTCCAGATCTGAAGCTATTGATCAAGGTTTCTACCCTTGCATGGTCCGTGGACCACAGCCTACTGATGCCGACCCATCTTCTCTGCTGTGGTGTCGTGAAAACAATCTGTTCAAGCGCAACTTCCAGTTTGCCAAGAACTCGGCCAAAGAGAACAAGAAATCGCGAGGCTTAGACTTCAACCCCAGTCCCTCTGCTCCTCGTGAAAATGGCACACGTGAGGCTGAACCCAATATTGTTGGGCCCTTCTACAATCTAGAAGGTCTCATCACTCACATTATGGTTCAAGGGACAGTCGTGGATCACTCTGAAGATGACGCTGATTCTGACGAAGCGCCTGCACCACCGAAGCCGAAGAAGCTGAAGAAACCCAAGGCTTCGAAGCCTTCCACTGCACCAAGTGCTTCGCGAGCGAAGCCTCTGGCCACTGCTCCTCCTGCACCAAGTGTGCACTCTGAAGATCTCTCACGCATCTCCAAGACCGAGAAGAAGAAGAAGCCCATGCACACCACTGGTCAAGCACTGACCCCTGCTGCTGTTCTAAGAAATGAGAACGACGCCATTGATCTGTCGAGGGGCGACGATCTTGCTGATGATGCTCTTGAGCTGCTGATAAAGAGCAAGCAAGAGGCGGAAACCTTCAATGATTTGCCTCTCTTTGACGTGGAAGTATTGAAAAACTGCATTGATGAGTGGTTTGACACCCCAAATCTCAGCTTTGATGATCTTCAACTTCCAATTGGCCTCAGCGTCTCCTTCCATGGTGCCATTGCTCCTGAGCTGGCTCTTGCTCAGAAAATCGTTGAACTGAAGCACAAAATTGACTATGAGAAGGCTCAGTTCAAGAAGCATATGGCCCAGCTCAGTGTGACAGACATCCAAAACTTCAAGACAATGATGCATGAACTCAAGGAGTCGTTTCACAAGAAACGTGACGAAGCCAAAGGTTCTCGAGAGCGCATGAAGCACTTGGCTGCCAAATGTGTTCAAGCCTACAATGAAGCTGAGAAGCGCAAGGCACTTGGGCGTCCTGGATCGACCCCAAGATGGCTGCCAAGTAGAAGAAGCCAACTGTGGACCAAGCTGAAGCATCCAGGGGGAAGAACCTCGCATTGTCTTCCCTGCTAGTATGACAGACGTGAAGCCTAAGGTCCCCAAAGTGGCTTCAGAGCTCAAGAAACAAGGGTAGCTAAAGCCCAAGCCAAAAAGCGCAAGACCAAGAACACCACTGACGAGGCTCCACCTGCCAAGAAGTGTAAAACCAAGAAGAAAGATCGGGCTGCTCCCACAGAGCCCCTTGTCGTCGAGCCAATTTCTGTTGCTCGTCCTGCATCTGCACAACAAGAGCGTCGTTTGATAGTTCATGAGCCTGCTTCCCCAGAGTCTCCTGAAGTTGAAGACATTCCAGCTGTCAACCCCACCGCAGCTGAAGACATTGGTCCCCAAGACAATGTAGAAGATGATGAAGTCCTTCCTCAGATCGAGCACAATGTGGTATCATCGCCTGTCTCACGAACAGCAAACTCATCAGCATTGGTCGTCCTTTGACGCCAATCGATCAAGATGATTCATGGGCTGATCACCCTCAAGACTCCCCCCTTCAAGAAGAAACACCAGCTACTCCCCCAACTCAAGTCACCACTCCGGTGCTTGAAGATGATGACTTTGAGGGCCAACCTACTCCATCTCCACAAGCATCGCCAGCGTTCCGCAGGCTTCGTAAAGGACCAAGGCCACAAGTCACTGTATTGAGTGTTTCACAAGGAGAAGAGCACCAATCAGTATCATGCCAAGTATTTCCTGAAGCCTCTCCTACTGCGAACATCCCGAGTCTGAAACCAAAGCGGCTGAAGGTATTCTGGCTACATCAGCCGATGAACAAGAAGAGCCAAGAAATGAAGAAGAACGTGTTGCTACACCCCCAACCAACCCTGAAGTTGTTCTCGAGGAGAATGTGTCCGACCCTCCAGCTACTCGACTGGAGGTTGATAATATTGAGGCGACCACCAACACCCATACTGAAGCAAATGACGTTATCATGGCTGAAGCTACTGTGGCACCTGAAGTTAATGTGGTGCCAAAAGTGATTGCACCTGAAGCCAATGCTGCTCCTGACGCAAATCTGTAGCCAGAAGTCAATACCACTGCCACTGCTCCTGTACCGCCTCCACGGCCACACACTATCGAGAAAGCATATGATCATGGTCAGCTGGTCACTGTCAGATGGCCCATTCTGGTTCCTCCACCTGCTGTTGGTCCGCAATTTGACTATCATATCGAGCACATGCCTCAGGTCCAGAAGCCGAAGCCAAGGTTGCCCAGGTTTCCAGGTACAACAACTTCACCAGGGTCGTTCAATACAAATGGCTTCATTGCGCACAACACTTTCTTTGATAGTGCCAAGAACCCCTATTCCAAGCCAAGGATTTCTTCTGATCGGTTCTACAGCTATCAGCAGCACAGCTGCTATTCCTGTGTTCTCTATGACCAAGGGCGCATCTTCCCACATATGCGTCTAGACTGTGAAGCCATTGCTGGACTGCCCTACCTTGAAGAAGCCCTTGACTGCTTCCGTGATGCTGGACTTCTGAACTTTGTGACTGATAAGGAGCATTGGAATGAAGTTCTTCTGCTACAATTTTATGCTACCCTCCCCATTCGCGGCTACAACAGGGATCCAAAGACTTGGGTCCTTGAGTGGATGACAGGCAATGTCCATCATGAAGCCAAAGCTCTTGATATCATTGAGCTAACTGGCCTGCCCACTCCAGGTGAACTCTTCGAGCCTGGTTGTCAGCTTCACCGCAATGCATTGGAGAGCATCTTTCAGAAGCCAGAGCCCAACATGAGCCAAATGCTAAGCATGATGAAGCCTCTGCCACGCGACGCTGAATACCCAAGAGAGTTCTTTGTTGAAGACCTAGAGTATCTGCCCCGAACAATCTATCATATCATAAGGCGAACTCTATGGCCCATCAAGGGACATTCTTCTGCAGCAAAGCTTGAAGGAGCGATGAAAACATTGGTCTTTTATATCTTCAATGGCATCCGCTTCAATGCTCAAGACTTCTTTATCAGGCAATTGGCTGCATCAGGCTCTGATCTCTTTGGTCTGAAGTTCTACGCTCCATGGGTTATGCACCTTATCAAGCTTCATTCAGCTGTCAACTATCAACCTTCTGCTCGCAACCATCTGATCTTTTTTCAGAGGTTGATATGTCAGTTGAAGCCATATACCCAGAGTCTGTCAAGGAGCCCATTTATCTTCACAATGCTGATCACCAAAGCTTCACCCAGCCCATTGAAGGAGTTCAGGCCGTCACGCGTGTTTATCCTTTGGCTGGCAATACTCGTGGCCCTCACCGTGCCCATACTAAAGCCACAGAAAGCACTATTGCTCAAAGGCCTCGGAAGCGATCTCGTGTCCTCAATGACCGAGAGCTACTCATCGCCCTGCATCAAAAACAGGATAATCATCACTACTAGCTGAAGCGGAAGATGCAAAGCCTCTTGGTGGACGTCAATCGCATTCGCAATCTTGCCACCAAGAATGCATTTGTCACTCATGAAACCTGTCGGAGGTCATGGAAGAGTTTGACATTGCTGAGTGCTGAAGCAGATCTTCAAGACGATGGCTTCACTGAACGATTCAAATTTGACTCCACTCCTCCAACGAATGTTGTCTTGCGTCGGACTCCCTCTCTTGAAGACTCTGACTATTCCTCCTCAGCTGCAACAGTGAATGCCAGAGTCATAGATGACCAAGATGATGCTACTTCACCACCTCCAACTTCAGCACGTGTCGACAATGCACCAAGTTCTTCTGCACCGCCAAACGCCAACGACGACCCTGCAGCTTCACCTACTCCTTCTGGGAACGAGTAGCGGCTCTATGTCTTCAAACCTTTTTGGTCCTTACTGACAAAAGGGGGAGAAGCCTATGGGTTGATAGTCTTCAAGCGGGTCTATATGGGTGGTTGCTCTATATTTTGCCTAGTGTTTACAACTCTCGCTTTTGATACAGTTGGTTCTTTGAGTTGTAACACTTAAACTTGATGGTCGTCTGCTACTTGATTGCTATTCTATGTGCGATGATAAATTCCACACGAAGTCATACTGCAGACGTCCATTTTTCATTTGCGTGTCATTATCTTTGTTATATCATATCATGCATGATGAATTGTCTTCATAAGTTTAAAAGGATCTCCACAAGTACAACCTGCCATGTGCATTTGCATTCCAAAAGCAAATTACTTATATGCACATCTTCAGGGGGAGCCTGTTGCTACTTATGAAGACAATACCTTTATCCTTTACATTTCACATACTTTTATCCCCGTTGAAAACTTCAACCAGTTTATCATCAATCACCAAAAAGGGAGAGATTGTAAGTGCATCTAGTGCCACCCCTAGTTGGTTTTGGAGTATTGACGACAAACCTGGTTGAGGGACTAATGTGTTTGTGAGAATTGCAGGATAACACAGGTAGTAGTCCCTCATTGATTCGGTTTACCTACCGGAGATGACCCCTAAAAATGTATGAAGACATGAACAATGGTGGTATGTGAAGATATTCACATTGAAGACTATGACAAGAGAAGACATCATGTGAAGACTATGGAGCGCGAAGACTTAGTTGTTTCGTTGTTTCCTTTTCTTCTTTGTTGAGTCATAGGAACCACCGTACTGTTAAGTGGGGTCCCAGTGAACAAAGTCAGAGTGACTGAAGTGATGCTCAACCAAATCCTATGTCTTCGAGCGAAGACAATGAGAGCAAATCTTATCCAGAGCTGGATGAGTCAGCTTTACTTGTAGCCCAAGTCAAGCTGCCGCGTGTGTTTGAAATCTGACCGTTGAACACGTGTCAGTTCCTTAGTGACCCAGGGTCATTTCGGACAAATCAGGTCGGGTTGCCTAGTGGCTATAAATAGCCCACCCCCTACACCATAAATTGGTGGCTGCTCAGAGTTAGTGCACGGCTTTTGTCGTTTGAGAGCAACCCACCTCCGAAGCTTTTGAGAGAGAGAAATCCTTGCGAGGACAAAGCCCAAACACCCAGAGCCAAAGAGTGTTAGGCATCACTGAAGTCTTTCTGTCCGCGTGACCTGAAGACTTGTTACACTTGAGGACTGTGAATCCTCCAGCCGGTTAGGCATCGCGTTCTGAGCATCCAAGAGTCATTGTGGATCGCCGGTGAACGAAGTCCGTGAAGGTTTGGAAGTCTACCTTGAAGACTTACCAGAGTGATTGGGCGAGGACTGGGTGTCCTTAGTCAAGGGGAATAAGGTGAAGACGCGGTCTTCTTAGTTAAATCTCAGCCTCCCTAACCAGACGTACAGTTGTCACAGCAACTGGAACTGGTCCAATAAATCCTTGTCCTCACCAAGTGACTGGTTCTATCTTCTCCCTCTCTTTATTCACAGTTTGTCTTCGTGAAGTCATTGCCTGCATGTGTTACCTGTTTGACTTCACTGTGTGACTTCTATTGTTGTTTGGCTTCATACTATCTTCCATCCTGATCTTTACTACCTAGCTGCTATTAGTCTTCGTGCTTTCACTTCATTGAATACCTGACTATGGCTTGCCTAGTGTAGTCTACCTTCCGCTGCATGTCAATAGGTTCATTTCTATTGTTTGTCTTCGAAACTCTCATGTTTTGAAGACTTTCATAAAAATCGCCTATTCACCCCCCTCTAGTCGATAACTAGCACTTTCAGGTTCGATGAAACTAATGTCTCGCAAAGAGAGCACCTACCTCCTATGCTAGATGAAAAGTCACCAGAGGAAAACATCAAGTTCAAGGCTACTGAGGATGTCATTCCTACTGAAGAAGTCATTCCAAAACGTGAACAACATCATGCTGGTGCACCTAAAGAAAATGGTTCTGAAGAAAATGAGCAAATTCCTCGTCGTCAACCCGCTCATCCTCGCGTGGCAAATGAAGTGCAGATCGAGAAAATCATCAGCGACATCAACACACCAGGTCCTCTCACACGCTCAGAAGCTTCACATTTGTCAAACTTTTGTGGGCACTTTGCTTTTGTCTCTATCATAGAGCCCACTAAGGTAGATGAAGCATTTCTGGAGCCTGAGTGGATTCAAGCAATGCAAGAGGAATTACATCAGTTCGAGCTCAACAATGTGTGGGAACTTGTCAAGTGACCAGACCCTCGTAAACACAATATCATCAGCACCAAATGGATCTACCGCAACAAGCAAGATGAAATGGCCTTGTGGTGAGGAATAAGGCACGACTTGTAGCTCAAGGCTAAACACAAGTTGAAGGAATTGATTTCTATGAAACTTTTGTACATGTTGCTAGACTTGAGGCTATTCGCATATTAGTTGCTTATGCTAACCATCACAATATCATCCTATATCAAATGGATGTGAAAAGTGCATTACTCATTGGTAATCTTGAGGAAGAAGTATATGTTGCTCAACCCCCAGGTTTTGAAGATCCAAAACATCCTGACAAAGTCTTCAGACTCAATAAGGCCCTCTATAGCCTCAAGCAGGCCCCTCGGGCATGGTATGATACTTTGAAGGAATTCCTCATGAAGAAAGGCTTCAAACCCGGTTCACTTGACCCAACTCTTTTCACCAAAACCTATGATGATGAATTATTCGTGTGCCAAATATATGTTGATGATATCATCTTTGGCTGTACTGACCAACGTTACGGTGATGAATTTGCCTATATGATGAGTGAAGAATATCAAATGTCTATGATAGGAGAATTGAAATTCTTCTTAGGTATTCAAATATGTCAACAGCGCAGCGACATCTTCATATCTCCGGAGAAATACCTTAAGGACGTATTGAGGAAATTCGGCATGCAAGATTGCAAAGGCGTCAAAATCCCTATGCCCACAAATGGCCATCTATGCACTGATGAAAATGGTATTGACTTCGATCAAAAGGTATACCGCTCCATGATTGGCTCTTTATTGTATTTATGTGCATCTAGGCCATATATTATGCTTAGTGTTTGCATGTGTGCCCGCTTTCAAGCTACACCGAAGGAATCACACCATAAGGTTGTGAAGCATATTCTTCGATATCTAGCTCACACTCCAACACTTGGATTATGGTATCGCAAGGGCTCGGCTTTTGATCTCATTGGATATTCAGACTCTAACTATGCTGGTGACTGTGTGGACCGCAAGTGAACATCAGGCACATGCCATCTCCTCGGACGATCCTTGGTATGTTGGTCCTCGAAGAAACAGAACTACGTATCACTCTCTACTTCTGAAGCTGAGTACATTGCTGCTGGTTTGTGCTGTGCTCACTTGCTATGGATGAAGCAAACCCTCAAGGACTACGTCATCAATGTGAAGAATGTGCCTCTCTACTGTGACAATGAGAGTGCCATCAAAATTGCTCATAACCCAGTTCAACACTCGAAGACAAAGCACATTCAGATTCGTCATCAGTTTCTTCGTGATCATGTGTTGAAGGGCGACATCTCTATCGAGCACGTGAAGACTGAAGAACAGCTAGCCGATATCTTCACAAAGCCCTTGGATGAGAAGAGATTTAGCAAGTTGCGGTGTGAGCTAAATATCTTAAAATCTTTGAATGTCCTTTGAAAAGGACACACATCCTAACACTTATGCAAAATTGATGACTTAGATGTGCAACACACGAAGTAACTTTTTTCTTCAATCAATGAAGACTAACCCTCTAAGTATGAAGAAATTAATGAAGAATTTGATTCTCAGAGCCCTACGACAATTGTACGCGGTGTCTGAAATCATCATTCTTATACGGTGGGTCACGCCACCAACAAAAGTTGAAAATCTTCAATTTGAGTTTTTCTTCAGTTTTTGAAATTCCTCATTTGTTCAATTTCTTCAACTTTGCAATGTCTTCACCCTTTCCGTCATTGTTCTTCATTGACTATATATATATATATATATATATATATATATATATATATATATATTTGAGTTTTAGTCCTCTACAACATTCACTTATTGCTAAATCTTCAAGTTGCCTTTTCTGCTAAGTGAATGTGATCGGACCCTTCCCCCTCTATGCTAAACTCAACCCAATCTGTTCACAAATTTTTCATGTGCGTTCTATTTGAAACAGATTCAAAATCTTTACTGTGTCCTTGTCAGCTGAAGAATTTGCGAACGAAACGTTAAAATTTTCTTATCTGAATTTTTGGCTTTTGCCGCCTAAACTGTTCCACATCCCACGATAGGATTTATCTATTCACCCACAATCTCACACGATTGCCACCGCTCTGTACGTGGGTGACACATGTCACTAGGATGAGAAGAGTTAGGGGCACGTTCGTCCATTTTCCTCGGGCGAGCGGTTTTTCACCTCGGCTATATATACCCCTCACCCTCCTCAGACTGCATTTACCTTGCTCGACCTCACTTCCCCTCGCTCGAGCTTCCTGACCTAGCGCCGCCACTACTTCATCGCCGGTGAGGAAGAGCTTCACTGCCTCGACCTCGTCGCCGTCGTACACGCGCCGGCCGCAGATATCTTCCCTCCGCCGCCGCCATAGCTATCTTCCTCTGCCAAGTTAGGGCGTGGAAGATCTGGACTGACAAACTTCCAATCTACTACTCCTAGTTCGTTGTGTTCTTCATCAAGGGTAATTAAAAGTTACTTTTACTGCCTTTGTTGATTTGATGATTTCTACAAATCTTCCAAAGGTGTTTATTCTTCAACTTCCACACTTTAAACACCTCACCCAAGCATCTTGATCTGTTTCTCTAAGCAACATTTTTCTTCAAGATTCCTCAATTGTGTGGATTTTCAATCTATACAACTCTGGAACCTAAGTCAAAGAACGCTTAGTGAAATTCCTCAAGACACCTCTGGTGAAATTCCTCAAACTTGTTCTTTTTGCAAAAACTTCTGAGAACGCATATGACCTCTCCAAATTCTTCGCACCTATACTCTGTTCACAGGTACACATGTCCGCTGTTGAATCACTAGGTTCTCATCAACTTAACTCATTTGCAGCGTTCCTCGAAGACAAATTGCATACCTCTTCAGAGAACTCAATTTTTAAAAATCCTCAGCTGAAGAAAATGGCAGATGGCAAGAAACCTCAGAAGGGAGGCAAGAAACTGGAAGTAAACACAACGTTTGAGATCCCTGATGACATCTATGAAGAATATTGCTGATGATATCTATGAAGAATATTGCACTCCTGATGAAGCCAAGCATGGCAAGGAGAACAAGAATCAGCGCAAGGTGCGCATACAAAGGATTGAACCGAGATGGGCACGGGAATGGAGGGAGTACAGATATGTCACTCCAAAGTACATGAAGAAATTCGCTCTCCACCCTCCTTGCCCAAGACCTCCACTGGCACCTGGCCAAATAGTTGATCCCACCAGCCTCAAGCGCGGTGAGGACTATCCTGATGAATGGGCTAAACGGTAAGCCAAGTTGGCCAAAATGGCTAAAGAAGCAGTGAGGAAATTCAATGAAGACTCTGCTGCTGCCATTGCTGAGGCCTCTGCTAGCAAGCCTAAGAAGGCCATGGCCAAGAAGCCTGCACACAAGCCCAGTTCTTCAGCAATGCACTCACGGCCAAGGTCATCCATGCCCTCATGGCAAATACCTCATGCTGCTCCAGTTCCTCCTGTTGCAAAGTCCTCAGTTGCTCTGACAAAGTCCTTGTCACCTGTGCATCTCGCCTCTTGACAAAGGACCACAGGCATCTCAATTGCCTCAGGAGCCTCCACAAGTTCTTCAGCTTCTCCGCAATCCTCAACAGGCCCCACTTTGCTGAAACCAAGGCCACTGTTGGACGAAGCTCTAGACCAAGTCCTCACAAGAAGCAGGTTGCCTTTAATGTGCCGTCTAGTGAAGACGAAGCTGATGATGAAGAACTCGCTGAAATCATCAGAGACAGACAGCAAAGGGCCGCTAGAGCCAAAGGCAGTAATGTGCCATTGATGCTGGATCCAGAGTTGATCCTAGACTTCATCGACATATAGCATAAGGACCCCAACACTCCTTTGCTCGAGAAGAACCTCACTCCTGGACAAAGTCATATGTTGACTGCCTTCATTGGCGAAGAAAAATGGAAATTTGAACAGGGGAGGAAGGTGAAGAAAGCTCAGTACAAGAAAGAGCGCTTTCTGAAGCAAAATGTTTTGAAGCTATCACCTGATGAACTTGTCGCTCTGCAATCAGAAATCAAGAATCTCAGTGATGAATTTGATCGATACTATGCTGACTGGCTGGGAGCCAAAGTCAGATTCGTCAAGCTGACCAAGGGATTCACCTCAAATGTTGCTGCCTCAACGCAATATGAAATTCCACAGGTTGAAGCATCTGCACAGCCTAGTGAAGAGCACACCAGCACCGCTGATGAAGATCAGGCTGCTGAAGAAAATGAGAGTACCAGGGCTGATGAAGCTATTCGAGCAGCTGATGAAATGGCCAGGGCAACCACTAGTGTTGCGCCTGAAGAACAAGCCAATCCAGCTGAAGCATCTGTCACTGCGCCTGAAGACACTGAACAAGCCAGGGCAACTGCATCAGTTGCGCATGAGGAAAATGAACCGATTTCCTCTGCTCCTCCTGCACCAATGCCAAGTCCTATTCTTCCCTCTGCATCAGAAGCGAACCAAAGCTGCGGAGTGAGCAGCAGTGAAGAAAAGGAAAGCATCCACCGCCTCAGAGTCTTCAACACCGAAGAAAGTGAAGACTTTGACGAGCTCTTTTGAAAATCCAATTGATGCTATTCCTGTTTCAAGCATGCCATCAAAGGAGATTGTTCCCTTTGGTGAGGATTATGAGATCCCAAGCGGATCAGATGAAGAAGATCCTTCTGCTGCTTTGTCAGAGCAGTTGGATGAAGAAATTGAAGTGGACAACATTACGTCCACTCCATTGGTATCATCGCCCATGCCTTAGTTCACAGCTGAAGAGGCAGGCATTGAAGAAATGGATGAAGAAGAAGACGTGGACATTGGGTGCACCACTCCAGTTCTGAATGATGACTATTGGGAAAGTAATCATCCCAATTCACCCATGTTCACCCCAATGCAACAGATTCCTCAGTCCCCAGTCCAAACTGAAGAAGTTCAAATGGGCTCTGATGAACCTCAAGCTTCACTTCTTACCATCCCTGAAGAAATACCAGCCACTAGTGCTGATGTACATGTTGTTGAAGAAGTGGAGACCCAGGCTGCCACTGAAGATGTTGACACTGAAATTCCTCAGCCTGCAGCTCCTGAGACTGTGATTCCTGAGGCTGTGAAGACATTGACTGATACTCCTCAGCCTAAGCCGAAGAATCCCTTCTCAAAGAAACAGAAGTTCAAAGCTGATGACTTCTTTCATGAGCATGTATTCTTCACTGATTACAACCCTTATGACTCTGCTCGTCTTCGAAGGAAGCGTTTCTGGACAGTAAGTCAGATGAATTTCTGTTCTTCTCTGCTTTTCGACAAAGAAAAAATATTTGACTATGAGCATATTCCTCATGTTGACATGGAGTCGCTGCCTTGCTTCACCCCAGTCCTCAGTGTTCTTTACGACGCTGGGCTGCTAAATTTCTGCACCGACATATGTGTCTGGAATGAAGAGCTAATTCTTCAGTTCAACGCTACATTGCACATCACCGGCAACGCTAAAGATGTGAATTCATGGGTGCTGGACTGGATGACAGAGAACACGCACTATAAAGCACTGGCCTCTGAATTGCTTCATGCCCTGTTTGTCAGTCCTCCCCTTGAAGGTGCGCAGCTCATCTACCATGAACCTGAGCTATCTGATCATTACATGCAAGTGTTGATGAAGCTGCTGAAGCCTGATCAAGCCCCCAAAACCAAATTCCTCGTGAAGGAATTGCTCTATGTGCCAAGGACCATCTACAGAATTCTGACCAAGACCCTGAGTCCAATCAAAGGCCACGACTCTAATGAAGAAGAGGTCGTTGGCATCATGAAGAATCTGCTATTCAACATTATCCATGGAGTTCCAATCAACTACCATGATTTCTTCATGAGGACTCTGGCAAATGTTGCATTGTCACTATTTGAGTTGAAGCCTTACGCTCCTTGGATTATGAGATTCCTCAGATCAAGGTGTTCAATCAATTACAAGGCTGATACTCTTAACCATGGCAGCTACTTGCCCCCTATTGAAGTCCTCAAGTGGACATTTTCCTCAGCTGATGAAAAGGGAAAGGCCACTGTCATTGATGAAGGCATTCGTCCATTGGATGGACAGTTTCGCAAAGCTGCATCTTACTCCACAAATGATGACTCTACCACCCATGACTCTGCCGCTAATGCTTCTAAGCAAAATCCTCAAGGCACAGCTCCAAGGGTAATGACTGATCGTGAGCTTCTCCCCAGTCTTCACCAGAAGGTTGATCGCAACCATAAGTGCGTGAAGCGTCAGTTTGGTTCAATTCTTCAGAACATGACCATCACTCAGAATTAGTGAAGAAGAACCATTACTACCTCCATGAAGTATTTGATTGCACCTGGGCTATTCTATCTCATTTCTACGGTGAAGAAGATCTTAAACAGATGGGCTTCAAGCAGGACTTTGACTGGTCTCAGCCACCTTCGAAGAAATTCAAGAAGGTCAAAGCTCCTCACTTGGTGGCCAGCTCTTATTCTTCGTCGCGCGAGACTGATGAAAATGAAGACTTGGATGACACTGTGGTAGGTCCTACGTCAACAAACGACCCCAACAACGTTGGCGCTCCTCCATCGACTTCATGATCATATTCTTCAGGGGCGTTAGTCCTCATTTTTCGTCCCTTTTGGTCATTCGATGACAAAGGCAGAGAAATTTGAGTTAGTCTTCAAGCGGGTCTATATATATGGTGTTTTTTTGCTAAGTTACAACTCTCGTTCTTTTGAAAACTTTGTTGGATTGAGTGGTAATCTTAAACCCGACGGTGGTCTGATACTTCTACTATGTTCTTCTGCATGCTATTTTCTCATATATGTTAATGCACGCATGCTGAATTACATCAGTCACCATATTTCATCATGCATTTCACCTCATATTATATGTTAAATGCGTGTATGAATTACAAGATATAGGGGGAGATCTCCATGATTCTACTCTTCAATGTGCATTGCTACAAAAGCAAATTCCTCACTATGCACATATTCAGGGGGAGTTCTTCTATATCTTGCAATCAAATTCCTCAATATCAGTATTTACACTACACATGTTTATCCCCGTTGAAAACTTAACCTATATTGTCATCGATCACCAAAAAGGGGGAGATTGTAAGTGCATCTAGTGCCCCTTAGTGATTTTGGTGTATTGAAGACTTATAGGTTAAGGGACTAATGTGTTGGTGAGTGTACACAAGTCTATAAGTCTATGAGTTTGATATTTATAGAGAAAGTCGACCCCTAAAAATGAATGTCTTGAACTGAAGAGTTTGGCTTTCTGAAGACTTTGAAAGTGAAGAAATTGGTGTGACCGTGAAGACTTAATATTCATGCGAGGAACATGAAGCGTGAAGACTTTTGTTTTCGTAGTTTCATTTTCTCTTTCTTGAGTCATAGGAAACACCGTACTGTTAAAGGGGGTCAAAGAAAAACTAAGGAAAAGTTTCCAAGTGATGCTTATCTCAAAATCCTACACCTTGGAGATCTCATGCAGTTCTGTCAATTTCTTCACTGACAGTGATGAAGATCTTCTGGTCTCTGAGGAATTTATTCTGACTGAGGAGTTAGGAATTCTCCAGTACGGATTGCCTACAAGTGAGGAACATGATAGCCCTAAGGAATTTGAACCTCAAATTTCGGACCGTTTCTGTGCTCTGCACCACCTGTCCCAAAATATCTTATCCACCTAACGGTCATATCATTGAAGGTCATTTATGTCTTATCATGTCAGGCTGCTCCGTAGGCTATAAATAGCCACCCCCTACAACCACTAGTTGGTTGGCTGCTCCGAGAGAAACTGACACTTGTCATTGAGAGCATCCCATCCTCCGAGGACTTTGAGCGAAAATCATCAAGTGAGGAAAACCCAAACCCAAACACCTACAAACCCAAAGTGATTGAGCATCACTGAAGAGATTGATCCTGTGTGGATCCGACGCTTGTTACCTTTCAAGACTGTGGATCTTCCAGATGGTTAGGTGTCATGGTATAGAGCATCCAAGAGGAAATTGTGGATCGCCGAGTGACCGAGTTTGTGAAGGTTTGGAAGTCACCTGAAGACTTACCATGAGTGATTGGGCGAGGTCTGTGTGACCTTATCTCAAGGATAATACGGTGAGGACTGTGTGTCCGAGACTGTGTGTCCTCAGGTTTAAATACCTAGCCGCTCTAACCAGACGTACAACTGTCACAGCAGTTGGAACTGGTCTACCAAATCACTGTCTTAACCGAGCTAACTGGTTCCATTTGCTCAACCCCTTCATTTCCTTATTACTGTGTTGTGTACTTGATCGCTACTGTTTGAAGACTTTGACTGAAGACTTTCTCAATTTTCTCAGTTCAATTTCTTCAGTCAATTTGTCTTCAGCCTGCTTATCCTGTGTTTACGCTTTCGATACTCTGTGCTTGTTTTCATTTCATCATGATGATTGTCCTTCTGTTCTGTTATGCTTGCATCTGAGTACTTATTCCGCTGCTAGTTGTTCGTGACTTAGGAATTTCCTCACCCTGAAATTCCTCAGTGACGAATTTGTAAAAATCACCTATTCACCCCCTCTAGTCGACTTAACGCACTTCCAAAGGGGACACGATCTCTGCTTTGACAAGACATGTCAATGGAGGCTGCGCCTCGAAATGCGAAGCGGGAGGCCAAAAAATGGCTCGAAATAATAAAGAGGCCAGACGTAACGCTTCGCCGAAAAAGCTGTCAGTGGACATACCTTATTTTGATTAAGTATTGTGCCCTTGTGGTTGAGGGTTGTAACACAGAGCCGGATACAGTTCTCTTACTCAGAAGACTACTTTAAAGTATTCGGAGGACGAACCCGCCTTGCCATGCCGAAGATAATATGCTTTCCGAATACATTGCCATTGAAGACTCGTTCAGGGGCTACTGAGGGAGTCCTGAATTAAGGGGTCCTCGAGTGTCCGAGCTATGTGACATGGGCCGGACTGGTGGGTCGCGAAGATACAAGGCAGAAGGCTTTCCCCCGTGTCCTGATGGGACTCTCCTTTGCGTGGATGGCGAGCTTGACGTCCAGATGTGTAGTTTCCTTTCTCTGTAAACCGACTCTGTACAACCCTAGGCCCCTCCGGTGTCTATATAAACCGGAGGGTTTAGTCTATAGAGGCTATCAGAATTTACATAGGCTAGATATATAGGGTTTAGCCAATACGATCTCGAGGTAAATCGACTCCTGTAACCCCTATACTCATCAAAGTCAATCAAGCAGGAAGTAGGATATTACCTCCATTAAGAGGGCCTGAACCTGGGTAAACATCGTGTCCCCATTGTCTCCTATTACCTTCGATCCTCAGACGCACAGATCAGGACCCCCTACCCAAGATCGGCCGGTTTTGACACCAACACCAGTCCCACCTGCCCCACCCCGTCGGTCCCATCCACTCAGGGCATGTCACTTTTCCCACCTACCCCCATTGACAGTCAGACATCATTAGATCCCGCTATAGTCCCTACTGATTCAGCATGGCCCACCCATGTGCCCTAGAAAAAAATGTGCAGACCCCACTCTCTGAGCGCGACCTTTTCTAGCCCTTGCACGCAATGTTGTTCCCCTAGATCGACCCACTAATATGCATCACATATGCTCCTAGGACAAATCTAGATTCTCTGTTCCTGAACAACAATTCAGCATGCATGCCTCGCAAGATGCCATTAGCCCCGTCCCCTCTTACTACCATGTAGCCAATGAGGACCTGAACTGGCGCAACCCTGTGTTAGAGGAGTTCAATGCAATAAGGTGGAATGCTACTTGGTGCCTGGTCTCTAGTCCTGTAGGTGCTAATGTGCTCATCGTGAAGTGGATCTACACCCACAACTTCAATGTTGATGGCTCCCTCGTGAGGTACAAAGCCCTGTGACTGCTCTGCGGTTTTACAATGGACTACAGAGAGACGTTTAGATGGGTCATAAAGCTAGTAATGACAAGCGCCATCCTCGGCATTGCCATTAGCAATTCATGGCTAATCATCTGTTGAATGATCAATGCAAGGCATGTGAGTGGTCAGTAATCCAACTCCTCTTTCCCTTGGATAAAAATAAAGACAACCTATTGTGCAAAGAGTGCAGTAACGAAGAGCACAAAAATTTGGCCAAAAGTGTGCAAAGTTGCAAATGAATCAAGGCTACAATTAAAATTGTGCTATATTTTCTAGAGGTAAAGGTACGACAATATATCTGGTGATATTGATGTGCTTGTCTTTGTTGAGAATGTCTACCTGAGTCATATTTGCCTACTTCCTAGATCAAAAGGACTCAGTATACCCTTTGACAAGTTGATTTTTCTCATTGCCTACTTGCCTTGTCACTAGGAAAAATTGACAATTTATCCAGTGTGGAGCATAGGCATTCGTTGTAGCCTTTGTGCCCTCATCCAGATCCACCTTTTCAAGGTGATCCAGACTCTGGAGCAGCCCCCCTCCCCTAATCATTTCTTGCACACCCAAGTTTCCTTCAGGCATGTACTCGTTGCCTCTTTACTTGTTGGTCATAGCCTCAGTTCATATATCCCCTCCAGGAGAATGGGGCCACTTCGCATTTATTCTTCTCTGGCCTATGGGAATAACCCTCATGAAGATTTGGTCGGAACCCAATTCATGAGCAAGCAAGTTGGATGCACAGCTACTTAGTTTCAGTATTGAGCTTTCATACACTTATAGCTCTAGTGCATCTGTTGCATGACAATCCCTACTCCTTGCATTGATATTGATTAAAAGGCCTCTCCATTGCCTATCGACTCACCGAGTTGATGCGAGACTTTCTTCCTTTTTGACTTCCCTTATGAATCCCTACCACCGCATTCTATGCCACCCGTAGTGCTATGTCCATGGCTCATGCTCATGTATTGAGTGGAGTTGAAAATGATGAAGCGCGTGAAAAAGTATGATCCAATTGCTTGTTTGACAGCAGGGTGCTCATGATTTATCTTAATGCGGTGAAGGCAGAGTCATGCCATGCTTACATAATTCAATGAGTAGGGATAAAATTCCTTAAGCATCGTATATTTTGAAAAAAATGATTATGTTCTTGTATTCATGGATATTATTATGTTGGTATCAATTACTTCATCGTTTCTCAATATTTATACCATAAAAGATAACATGATATATAGACATGCTAGCTAGCATTCAACATCAAAAATTCCGTTTCTATCATTTACCTACTCGAGGACGAATAGGAATTAAGCTCGGGGATGTTGATATGTCTCCAACGTATCTATAATTTTTGATTGTTTCATGGTTTTATATTATCAATATTAGATATTTTATATCATTTTTGGAAACTAACCTATTAACTCAATGCCCAGTGCCAGTTCCTACTTTATTGTTTCTTAGAAAAACAGTACGAAACGAAGTCCAAACATGATGAAACTTTAAGATGATTTTTTCTGGATCTGAAGGGGCCCTAGAAGCTTCGGGAGGAGGCCAGAAGACATACGGGGGAGCCACAAGATCACACAACGTGCCCCAGGGGCGTGCCACCTGAGCTTGTGGGCCCCATGTACCTTTGTTTGACCTAATTCCACTTCTATAAATTCCCATAAAACCCAAAACCAATAGAGAGCCACCTAGAAACAATTTTTCTGCCACCGCAAACTTCTGTTCTTCCGCGATCCAACCTGGAGGCCTTTTCCGGTACTCCGCCGGAGGGGGAATCGATTACGGAGGGGTTCTACGTCAACCTTGTTGCACCTCCGATGATGTGGGAGTAGTTTACCACAAACCTACGGGCCCATAGTGATTAGCTAGATGGCTTCTTCTCTCTCTTTGATCTTCAATACAATGTTCTCCTCAGAGTTCTATCGGATGTAATCTTCTTGTGCGGTGTGTTTGTTGGGATCCGATGAATTGTGGGTTTATGATTGGAATATTCATTGAAAGTAATTGAGTCTTTATTGAACTTTATTATTTGTGATTATTATAGCTATGTAATGCTTTCCGATCTATGGCTTTTCTTTGGCCAAGTTGATTCGTTGATCTTCAGTGGAAGTGGTGCATAGTAGTAGGTTTAGTCTTGTGGTGTCCTCGCCCAGTAACAGCAGGGGTAGTGAGACACGTATTGTATTGTTGATACTAAGGGGAAGACAATGGGGTTTAATCATATTGCTTGGTTTTATTCTGTCTACATTATGTCATCTTGCTTAAAGCATTACTCTGTTTGTCATGAACTTAATACCATAGATGTATGCTGGATAGCGGTCGATTGGTGGAGTCCTTCACACACACACACACTGTCTCTCTCTCTCTCTCTCGCAAACATGCTCAACAAGGGTTTCCCCGTGAATAACTTACCATCTATTCATCAACAGTCGTGGCAGTACGGCGAACACGAGACGTGAAAAAGAATAAATCTACACGTGCGTAGACCACCTAGTATGACTACTAGGACTAGAGCAAGCCGAAAGCGCGCCACCGTCACCCCCTCCTTATCGGGGACAGGAAAACCTTTGTTTTACACAATCGAGAAGTCATTGTGCTAAGGCCCCACATGCTGAGCCGTTGAATAGAATGTAGATCCTAGTTTACGGAAACAAGTATCGATAATACGTTTGTATCTCCATACTTATATTTCTTCTCTTATAAAAAAAACCGAGTTGGTGATGATGGTATGCGTGCCATCTTGCAATAGACCGACCGATCTATGTCTGACAGATGGAAATTAAACTAAAAGATACCCGCACCTCTCTCCACATTTGCAGACAAGGCCTTCCCTCGTTCACGCTTATCTCCAACAACCTCATTGTTGAGCAATTAAAAAAGGAAGCCTCTGGAACAAACTGGCCTAGTGGCCACTACCGGTGTCGTCCATCCCCTTGCCTCCGCTCAGTCCGACCACCAATCACCACCACTCCACACTTCGCTTCACCTTATCTCCTCTTTCTCGAGATATCATTAGTTTTTACACATGGGATTACTCTTGCATGGGTCAATCACAACAAGTGTTTTATAAAAAAATGCATCTTGATGTTCCGTGCAATGCACGGACATCTTGCTAGTACTCCTAAAGAAGACTAAGTTGGTGATGATGGTGTGTCTGCCATCCGTCATTTCTGACCATTAGATCTACATCTAACGACTGTGAGGTAAGTTGTTGCCTTTTTCTCACCAACATCCCACTTCTCTACCAATTTGCAGAAAAACCCATAATTAGTATCTTAAAACCAACCACACCCCTCCCTCACCTCACCAAAACAGCCTAAGGATATTTTCTGATTGAAACATAATATATCTCTAGTGATATATGTATACAAAAATTAGAGTGTTTTGTATCAAGTTTGTTAATAAGTATTATTCTAATTATGATCCGTTGCAATGCACGTGAACATTGCTAGTATTTCCAACCATTCCAAAAAAATGCTAGTATTTCCATAGTTTCGAGTTTTCCATCAAGATATTCGTCACTCATGGTTGATATTTAATTTCAATCACGTACACATAGGCACTATGTAACTAGCCTTGCTTATTGGCTTCCAAAGCTTAACTTTCACTCCTACTTACAATATGTAGAGTATTTAACAAAAAATACCACTTTCAACAAGCCCTAGGAAGAAACTATTGTACAAAAAATAGCAAAAACATACCCAAAATTTCTTAATCTATGCAAAAAACTACTACCTAGTGTCGATTAGGCTCGTTTAAACCCGTTTATGACAGGGTTGGCCCACACGTACGTGCCGACGAGGCAGCTTAAACCAACACATTTTGTTTGACCGTTGACATGAGGGACCCACATCTGTACTTCTATCCTGTTATATTCCCCCTCAAATCATTATTTTTCCTGAACATTACTTCAAACAGTACTGATGCATGTTCGTCGGCGGTGCCGGTGATGAGGGAGTTGGCCGCCGCTCCGCCGGATGGGCTGGACACCGCGCTGGCCTCCGCATGGGTTGGCAGGCTGGCCCGAGCATGACTCACGCGCGAGCAAGCCGCCGCGCTAGCCTTCGCTCGAGCCAGATGGCTGGCCTTAGCGCGGCGCGCGCGAGCAAGCCACCGTGCCGTCGTGCCAATCCAGCAAGCAAACCTTGCAGACAAGCAGATGGACGGAGCTATCTTGGCTAGCTAGCGGCCGCGAGCACCGGACGCAGCTGGCATCCGGGCTGGCGCAAGATGGGCTCCGCACCGCCGGCGGTTTTGACCTCGCCTTCTGCCGGCGGCGGTAGCTGTGTCCCATGACCGAGGATGACTAGGTGGACGGTGAGGGAGTCCTGGACTAAGGGGTCCACGGGCGTCCGGCCTGTTATCCATGGGCCGGACTGATGGGCTGTGAAGACATGAGGGCCGAAGACTGTGCCTGTGTCCGGATTGGACTCTCCTTGGCGTGGAAGGCAAGCTTGGCGATCAACTATGAAGATTCCTTCCTATGTAACCGACTCTATGTAACCCTAGATCCCTCCGGTGTCTATATAAACCGGAGGGGGTAGTCCGGATAGCATATATACTCATTACCATAGTCATACTGGCTAGACTTCTAGGGTTTAGCCATTACAATCTCGTGGTAGATCAACTCTTGTAACACTCATATTCATCAAGATCAATCAAGCAGGAAGTAGGGTATTACCTCCATAGAGAGGGCCCGAACCTGGGTAAACATCGTGTCTCCCGTCTCCTGCAACCATCGACCTTAGACGCACAGTTCGGGACCCCCTACCTGAGATCCGCCGGTTTTGACACCGACAGACGGGCCGGAGGTAGGAGGTCACTCGGGGATTTTTGTGCAGACTGACATGTAGGTCCCACAAGTCATAACGCCTAACTTGCCAGTCGAATAGAAGGCGTTGACTTAAGGGGCGACATGGGTTGAAACGTGCCTATAACGACACTTTTTAGAGTAGTCATTTCTTGGTAGGGCTGGTTGGTAAGGGCATGTACAATGGTTGATAAGGTAGTCTTATCTTAAGTCTGCCACGTATGCAAGTGGTAGTAGTTTCTTGGCATTATTAGTGGTTTCTTGGCATTATTAGTGGTTTCTTGTAAGGAACAATGTACTACTAGCGACAAAAGGCGATTCTAGGTTGCGTTGTACTCCAACGAGTACTACTAGTGGTCGCGGGAGTGTATACCTCGTTTTGTGGCTTCGATCCCGGCCGAACGCATGGCGGCCTTTTTTAAAATAGTAACTTCGCTGCGAGCCAATATTGTACACGAGTAGTTTGAGTTTTGAAGTCGAACGGACGTGTGGCACCACAATCTGGGTGCACTGGATAGCCCAGCCACGTGAACGGGTTTTCCTTCCCATCATCTTGTGGCTCACGTGCTCGCCCTAGCCGCACCTCGCTTGCAGCTTCCTCATCAGCTAGTAGCATATTTAAACTAGCGCCTCCCAATTAAGCCCGAGGAGCCGGAAAAGCTTGGCACGGCATTGGGAACTATGCAATATGGCTCTGTACGTAGTAAAGTGCTAGTACTCTACTAGTCTGTAGCTTGTTGCGTTGCACGCATGGACTTCACTCCATTATCGGCTCTATAAAAGAAATTCCTCTTGACGTGATTTTTTTTGTTTTGAAACGGTGGCAAAAGCTTTGCCTCATCTCATTCATAAAGAAGGAACTACTAACAAAGTTCGACGAGGTCCATTACACCTCCACAAATGGAAGCAAAAGCCTAGTCTTGTTGTATCAAATAACTCAAATGTTCTGCCCCCGCAGTAACCGTCACTGATAAACAGCCTGCTAGTGTGTGCGTGAGAGGAGCGGCTGAGTAGGCCAGCTACGTGCTTGAATAGAGCACCGAGAGTACCCACTACGCAGGTGTACTTTCCCTGCATTGATAGTACAGCGATGGTTCTAGAGAACAGTACTACCCTCCACTTCCAATTGTAGCTCCTTGGCCCTGAGGTTGAAGAGTTCAAAACTAGTGCACTATACTAGAAGTACAGTACTACATCGACTACTAGTTGATAGAGTAGTACTGGTACTGCTACAGTATGAGTACGTAGTAAATAATAACCACACCCCTTCGCTAAGGAACGATCGAGGAGGTACAGTTGGAAGGGACGAGGCCCTGCGGTTACTACGGTCTTATCTCCTCCTCGCCAGTTCCCCTCCCCCCGAAGAGAAGGCAGTTTGTCGCTGCTCCCATGGATTCGCCAGGCGGTTTTGCTCCTCGTCAGGGCTGGGAGACCTTGGACGACGATCCTCTAGGAGAAATCGCACGCCGCTCCGACGTCCTCACCGCCGCCAGACTCGGTGCTTCCTGCACCAACTTTTTCAAGACGGTGCTTAAATAGGCTTGGGAAAAGGCCATGGTTGTTGGTCTTCCATGGGTCCTCGAGGAGAAGGTTCTTATATGGGACAATCCTTCGAACAGTCCACCGCTCCCTGGCCATGGTTGCACGTTGACTCCACTAGAGTTGCCGACGTTGAGAGGTAGTGGGATTTTGTCCGATGAGCAGGTTAGTCATGGAGTTTGATCATGTAGTACTTAGTTATTCCATTTCCATCCCGTAATTTCTCCACTGCCCACCATCTTATATATAGGTCTGGGTCGGTGCCAATGAAGATTGACTTGCATACCTCCGGCCGGATACCACCATTATTTTGCACAACATCCACAGCAGTGCGGCCATTCCCGTAGACCCCTTCTCAACCATTGGGATCGGCCTTCCGGACTGACTGGACTTGAATACGTATGATGATGCCTACATGAGATTGAAGAAGATAGCAATTGCGGACCCGCCGACAAAGCGACGCGGCTACGATGATTACTATCTCATCGCGGTGTTTGACATAAGGATTGCCATCAATGCAAGAGGCAGTAACAGCAGAGGCTGGCGCATGTTGGCCGCGGCAGATTTGTACCCCTACACGTTCGAAGATGCCATGCGCCATCTAGGCCGCATCTTCGCGGTGACAAGCCAGGGGACTTGTTTCATCTGGTTGCCATCCTATGGTATGGGAGATTACAAATGGAATGCACAAACCATCATTTGCATCCCTAACGGTACTCCATTATTTTGCAGGGACCAGTCATCCCCCGATCAAAATAAGATCGCCGATCTTGGATGTGCATCTGCATCCGCGACTCGGTCTAACCTGGAACCTTGTAGCTGACTTTGGCATATTGGGTCAACTATCTTAGCAGTCGTTACCCATGGTACCACTAATGTGCAACATGGTCACACAATCTACCACGATCGGACCGTCACCATCTACCCAGGTATGCCATTTAGTATTATATTTTGTAACCATCTCGCCTTCTCTTTCGTTGTTGTACTACTTACTAGTACTAGTAGGAGTACTTTTTACCTTGGAGGACGCATATAGCTAGCTAGGCCCTTGAAGATTTGAACCCACTAATTGCCACCATTTTTGTTTTTCCATGTCTTACTATCTCATCCATGTAGCAAAGAGTGGCTATATATAATAAGCCGATTATTTTAATTCCTCCATACCAGAGTGGTACTATTTGCTGCACAGTATTATTGACCGCCATATTTGAGCACAACATTTTTATGCATGGACCTTGACTGTGTACGTCACCATGTGTCCAGATCTGAGATGCCGCGTGTACCAGATGAACGGCGCCGAGTTCGACCCCCGTGATGCTACGTGGGTGCCGAGGAACACTCTTGGAGAGTACTCGCTTTTCATTGGGGACAGCTACCCCATTGTGAAGCGGCTGCCACCTTCCGTGCATGTAACATCCCAAATTTTCAATTTGGAATGTTATACATTAGATCATCATTGCATAGCATATTTTATTGCATTTTGGCAAATCCTCGAAATCCTAAGCAACTCAAGGACCCTTGGAGAGAGTGGGGGATTTTCCCGGTTTTCATATTTGATTTTTATCAAATAATGAAACGAGGATTTTTGGTTTTAATTATTTTTCACTCCGAAAAATATTTCATATTAAAATATATGAGAGGAGAAAATATGACTTCTCCAAAAAAATAATTGAAATATTGGAGGAAAAATATTAAAGTCAAATATTTGATTTTATCGGATTTTTATTTGCAATTTTATTTGCATTAGAAAAATTGCACGTTTTCAAAACTGCATTTT
Source organism: Triticum aestivum (assembly GCF_018294505.1). Lineage (NCBI taxonomy): Eukaryota > Viridiplantae > Streptophyta > Magnoliopsida > Poales > Poaceae > Triticum > Triticum aestivum. The sequence continues at coordinate 216,805,603 of NC_057808.1, forward strand.
TAGGGCCAAGAAAATGTTCATCTCGTTCTAATTATTTTAATTAGACGGTGAAAATTTATTCTGGCATTTTTAGATTTTTATTTATTTTTCTAGGATTTTTTTGTTTCGGCGGAATTATTTTAAAAAAAGAGAGATCCCGCGCCCGACTGGGCCGAGGCCCAGCCGAGCCAGGCCGGCCCATGCCCCCGTCGTCGTCTCCCACCTGGAGACCGAAGCCGCCGCAGCCCGAGTCCGGGAGGACCACGCCGCCCCGCCGCCTTACCCCTTCCCCAAGCCGAAGCCCCCTCCCCACCTATATATACCGCCGCCGCTGCCCCGTTCCCCGCCACCCCGACCGGAGCCGCCACCGCCCGAAGCCCCGACCGAGCCGCCGCCGCGGGAAGCCGCCGCCCCGACGCCGAACCCCGCCGCCCGACGCCCCGTCGACCCCGCCGCCTCACCCGCCCCTCGCCGCCCTCTCCCGAAGCCCGCCGGAGCCCCGCCTGACCCCGCCGGACCGAGGTAGCCGCCGCGCCGGTTTTCACCGGAAAACCGATTCGGTTTATTTTGAAACCCTAGGTTTATTTTTTATAGATCGGTTTATTTTTTTGGTTTAGTTAGTTAGTGAACGTTCGCCGGTCCGTTCGTTTTAACGAACGTGTTCACCGTTTAGTCGCTGTTAACGAACGTCCGTACGATTAACTGTTCGTCAGTTTTCTTTTTCGTCGGATTTTCCGCGATTTTTCCCAATCGCGATTTCCGATCTGTTTTTCGTTTTAGTTTAACTTTTCACTCGTTTATCGGAATCAGGCGATTCAAGCGCCTAGAGTTTCGTCTCGAAATTCTCTTTCCGTTTAACCAACTCAAACAAGTTTTTGCTACTGTAAAATTTGACCTAGATCCAGATTAGTAAACGAAGCTTGTTTCTTTCGCCGTTTGACTTTCGTTGCTTCGTTTGATTTGATTCTTTTGCAAACCGGAGTTCTTAAGTTGAACTTTCTGGTTAGATCTTTTATTTGAGTTTTACTTGTGCATTAGTTGAGTGCTTACTGTATGCTTGTTTGTTTGCGATAGAGTACCCGGAGTGCGCCGCTTGCTACTTCGAATCTCTAGGTTTCACGGATCATCAGCAAGGCAAGTAACACTTTGATCATACTTCTTTTACTACCCAGTTTTATTGCATTAGATCAACCCTCAAACATTGCATGATTAGGATCTAATTAAATTGTGGGTTCTGGGAAGTAGATGAGGTAGTACCTATTGCCCTGTTTATTATCAAACCCTTGGGAGTTACTTCTACGTTTGCTTATATCGTTATGCTATGCTAGTAGACGTGGATTGGGTTTGAGTGTTACCATGACAGATGTGAGATTGTTAATTAATGGTTAAACTTAAGGTGGCAACTAAAACACACATCTGGGTGGATTGAGGTACCTGGGTATTCCAGGATTGCCTGTTTTTCTTTGGACCGCCACCCAGGCTCAAAGGGATCATGAGATTATTCATGCTAGAAACTTCCGTGTGCAGCCACAAGCTATTATGGGCTCTAGCATAGTTGAGTAGGTCGTGTGAACTCTTACAGTGGTAGACTAGCAGATGTAGGGGATGTAGGTGGTACTGTCTACCCATTCGTAAGGTGCAAACACTTCTGAAAGACTGTGTCTCGGTCATCCGTTTCTCAAACACCATGTAGTGCGAGAAATCTAACGGAGGAGATCGAGTCTTGTGGGGAAAAGTGCACAAACCTCTGCAGAGTGTATAAACTAATCATGGTTAGCCGTGTCCCCGGTTATGGACACCTTGAGTATCTAGTATCTGGATTATCATGTGAATCTCATCATGTTACTTTAATTAATTTTGTTGGGTTTTGATGATGATACTTAATTGGGATTGAGAATGCTGTCAACCATTCTCAATGTTTAACAACCACCATGATAGTTAAATAAAATTTATTCCTTTGCAGTAGGGAAAAATTGGCTTTTCGCAAAACTGTAACCATAGAGCCTTCTACCAGCCATATATGCATGTAGTATAGCATTATTCTGTTCATTACTCTCTATGTGTTACATTGCCAGCATATTCCATGTGCTGACCCGTTTTCGGGCTGCAACGTTTCATGTTGCAGACTTTTCAGACGACGAGTAAGGTGCCTTAGGTCGTGGTCTTATACTCAGTGATGCCGTTGGAGTTGATGGACTCACTTATCTTCCAAGTCTTCCGCTGTTATCGTTTTAGATGGCCTTAAGCCATATTTGTCATACTTATTTCTCTCTTGAGATACTCGATGTAATAAGTGTGTGATTGCTACTCTGTTATAAATCCTCCAAGTACTGTGCGTGTCAGCATTACTGATCCAGGGATGACACTGGTGCACGGTAGATCAGACTGTTTGAGGTCTGGTCGCTACAAGGTGGTATCAGAGCACACGCTGACTGTAGGACACGACCACTAAGCTTAAACCCTAGAACACTACTCTCTTCTCATTTCTGACTCCTCTCCATTTTCTACTCTTTTAGGAATGGCGGATGCAAGGAACAAGTTCATGCAACCGGATGAAGATACACCTTTTGGACGACACTTGAAGGAAGTCACTAAGTACCTGAACATCGGAATACCAAGCTTCACCGGGACCTACAACGCCACACTACCAGAAGAGGAGCGCTGGAAGATTCAAGTTCAAGTTCCAGGAAGGACGTTTACGCCAGTCACTGAGCCTATAGAGTTTTCCTTTGATGCACCAACCTGGAGTTTAGGGAAGAGCATGGCAGCCCACATCACTATGGGACGCATTGGAGAAGTCTACCACAGGGAGCTTAAGGATACTATTTATCAGATTTGTGGACGCCGAGATGAGCAATGGGAGATGATCAGCACCAAGAAGGATGGATCAATTGCAGCTTTCATCCAGGAGCAAAACCAACACATTCGTCGCCAGGAGAACCAGATGTGCGCAGACATGATAGATCTGAAGAAGGCATTGACCAAGATCACGGAGTTGGAGGAAGAACTCAAGGCTACACGCGAGGATTATATGGAGGAAATCGTCGCACTGGTGGAGAAGAATGACGACCTGATAAAGAAGATCGGAGTATTCATGGGAGACCCAGCACCAGGAGGAGAAGATGATGATTGCGCTTGCCCGGATAACTACATCATCATCGACGACACCGACTCGGACCCCAGTGAAGATGATTTTGTTGATGAAGCTGGAGCAGATATCATGGAGTCTTCGACCGAACAAAATTTCTAGTAGACCACCATAATCAGTAGTAGTATTCCCCCATGTATATAGTATAGTCCGAGCACTTTGTAACGATAGTTAGATCGATTGTATGCCTTGTTTGAATTGATTGAGTGATATTGATTGTGTTTGTCTCATGAGCATATGGGTAGTGTTTTCTCTCTAGACCTCATTCTATTCTAAATTCTCATCTTTTCTAAACCTATCAGATGCCTCCGAGACGCGACACCGGATTTGTTTTCCCACCGGAGATCACTCAGTTGATTCAGCAGCAGAATGCCCTGATGCAAGTGTTAGTACAGAACCAAGGCAACAACAACAACAACAACCCACCACCACCCCCTGTTGATCACTTAACCCGTTTCTTGAGACTGAATCCGCCGGTGTTTTCCAGCAGCACCGAGCCGATTGTTGCAGATGATTGGCTCCGCAAAGTTGGAAGGGAGTTGACCACTGCAGGATGCACAGATGCGGAGAGAGTGCGTTTTGCCGCACATCAGCTTGATGGACCCGCAGCATCATGGTGGGAGAATTACACAGCCACACACCCTATTGACACTGTCACATGGGACCAGTTTCAGCAAGCTTTCCGTACTGCCCATGTTTCAGCAGGAGCTATGGCTATGAAGAAGCGTGAGTTTCGCAACCTACGCCAAGGAGGACGCACCGTAGGCCAGTATGTGGAGGACTTTAGTAAGTTAGCACGTTATGCTCCAGATGACGTTGCTACAGATGCAGCCAAGCAGGAGAAGTTTCTGGAAGGACTGAATGATGAGCTGAGTATGCAGTTGATGGTAGCAACCTTCAACAACTACCAGGAGTTGGTAGATAGAGCTCTCATGATTGAAGGGAAGCAGCAGCAGATTGAAAGCCGCAAGAGGAAGTATGGACAAGGGAAGTACAATTCTGGAGCTCATCAGAAGTCACGTTTTACCCCAAATTCGGGAGGATCTTTTCAGCATACCCATGGAGCAGGAGGTTCGCACAACCATAGTGGACCCAAGAATGGTAATGGGAATGGAGGAAGCAACGGACAGAACCGTAATAACCCATCTACCCCAGTTAAGAGAGATCTGAGCCAAGTCACTTGCTACAAGTGCCAGAAGACTGGGCATTATGCTAATGAATGTCCCGAAGCTAAAAATGGAAATGGCAATGGAAGCTCTGGGAAGAAGCCGAACCCTTTCAACAAAGGACATGTGAACCATGTTAGCGTGGAGGAGGTTGAAGCTCAGCCAGATGCAGTAATAGGTAAGTTTTTGGTTAAGTCATTTACTGCACTCGTTCTTTTTGATACTGGTGCATCGCATTCATACATATCAAGGGGATTTGTGGATAAGTATAAACTGCCAACCCAAGCCCTTAGGTCACCCATGTTAGTAACCTCGCCAGGAGCAGAGTATATGGCTAGTTTATGGTGTGATCGGTTACCATTAAGGATTGGTAACTACGTGTTTCCCTCGGACCTAATAGTACTGGAATCGCAAGGATTGGATGTGATATTAGGCATGGATTGGTTATCGAAGTATGGAGGGAACATTGAGTGCGCCAGTAAGTCGATTTTGCTTACCACCCCAGAAGGAAGAAGGATTAAGTATGTATCCCGGCATGTGCCGAAGAGGACTCAAGTAAATTCCTTATCAGGAGTTGTACAGGAGGAAGTACCAGTGGTGAAGGATTACCCGGATGTATTTCCAGAAGAGTTGCCAGGCATGCCACCGGATAGAGACATTGAGTTTTTGATTGAGCTTTTGCCAGGCACAGGGCCAATATCTAAGAGACCGTACAGAATGCCCGCAAAAGATTTGGAGGAGATTAAGAAGCAGATTAAGGAGTTACTGGATAAAGGCTATATTCGCCCAAGTTCTTCACCTTGGGGATCGCCAGTGCTTCTAGTGGAGAAGAAGGATGGATCGTTAAGGATGGTTGTTGATTATCGAGGACTGAATGAAGTGACCATCAAGAACAAGTACCCACTGCCGATGATCAATGATTTGTTTGACCGATTGCAAGGAGCTAAGGTATTTTCCAAGATCGATCTGCGATCGGGATACCATCAGTTGAAGATTCGAGAGCAGGATATACCTAAGACGGCTTTTACCACCAGGTATGGGCTATATGAGTATACCGTTATGTCATTTGGTCTGACTAACGCCCCTGCCTATTTCATGAACCTGATGAACAAAGTGTTTATGGAGTTTTTGGATAAGTTCGTCGTAGTGTTCATTGATGACATTTTGGTCTACTCAAAGAACGAAGAGGAGCATAAGGAGCATTTGCGTTTGGTACTTGAGAAGCTCAGAGAACATCAGTTATACGCCAAGTTCAGCAAATGTGAGTTTTGGCTGAAGGAAGTTGGATTCCTCGGACACGTTATATCCGGAGAAGGAATAGCAGTAGACCCCACCAAAGTTGACACAGTAACAAGCTGGGAATCACCCACGTCAGTGGGAGAAATCCGGAGTTTTCTTGGACTCGCAGGATACTACCGGAGATTCATTGAGAATTTCTCGAAGATTGCAAAACCCATGACGGAGCTGTTGAAGAAAGACACCAAGTTCAATTGGACGGAGGAATGTGAAGCTAGTTTTCAGGAATTGAAGAAACGTTTGGTTACATCACCAGTGTTGATTTTGCCAGACCAGCGCAAGGATTATGAAGTTTACTGCGATGCTTCACGTCAAGGACTTGGAGCAGTGCTGATGCAGGAAGGAAGAGTTGTTTCATATGCCTCACGACAGCTTAAGCCCCATGAGCTGAATTACGCTACGCATGATTTGGAGTTAGCAGCCGTAGTACATGCGCTAAAGACATGGAGACATTTTCTCATCGGAAACCACTGTGAGGTGTACACGGATCACAAGAGTTTGAAATACATCTTCACGCAGAAGGAGTTGAATCTCAGGCAAAGGAGATGGTTGGAGCTCATAAAGGATTATGATATGAGATTGCATTATCACCCCGGAAAGGCTAACGTAGTAGCAGACGCGTTGAGCCGCAAGAGCCATGTCAACACACTCATGACCGGAGAGTTACCGAAAGAATTAGCCGAGGATCTTCGCGAGCTATGTTTGGAGATAGTTCCGAGAGGCTATGTAGCAGCATTAGAAATTCAGTCTACTCTGATGGATAAGATCAGGGAAGCTCAGAAGACTGACAAGGAGATTGCCAAGATAAAGGAGAACATGAGCAAAGGAAAGGCCAAGGGATTTCGTGAGGACGAGCACGATACCTTATGGTTTGAGGACCGCGTTTATGTGCCTAACGACCCCGAGATTAGGAAGTTGATTCTGCAAGAGGCCCATGATTCACCGTATTCGATTCACCCAGGAAATACCAAGATGTATTTGGATTTGAAGGATACTTTCTGGTGGACCGGAATGAAGAAAGATATTGCGGAGTATGTAGCAGTTTGTGATGTATGTCAGAGAGTGAAGGCAGAGCATCAGAAGCCAGCAGGACTGTTACAGCCATTGCCGATACCCGAATGGAAGTGGGACAAGTTAGGAATGGATTTTATCACTGGATTGCCAAGGACTCGTTCAGGCTATGACTCAATATGGGTTGTAGTCGATCGTTTAACGAAAGTAGCTCATTTCATCCCAGTGAAGACCACTTACAGCAGTGCTAAGTTGGCAAAGATATACATGACCAGGATCGTATGTCTGCATGGAGTTCCGAGGACCATTGTATCAGATAGAGGAACCCAGTTTACTTCAAAGTTTTGGAATCAGTTACATGAAACTTTGGGTACCAGGCTAGAGTTCAGTACAGCCTTTCACCCACAGACAGACGGACAGACCGAGAGAGTCAATCAGATTTTGGAAGATATGCTGAGAGCTTGTGCGCTAGATTATGGATCTAGTTGGGACGACAATTTGCCGTATGCAGAGTTTTCTTACAACAACAGTTATCAATCCAGTTTGAAGATGGCCCCTTTCGAAGCTTTGTACGGAAGGAGGTGTAGAACACCATTGTTATGGGACGAAGTTGGAGACCGCCAGTTGTTTGGACCAGATTTGATTAAAGAGTCTGAACGGAAGGTGAAGTTGATTCGCGATAGACTCAAGGTAGCCCAATCCAGGCAGAAGAGCTATGCGGATTCTAAACGCAAGGAGACAGTTTACGAAGTCGGAGACAGAGTTTACCTACGAGTATCACCACTTCGAGGAGTTAAGCGCTTTGGAGTTAAGGGAAAGTTAGCGCCACGTTTTGTAGGACCATACAAAGTTTTGGAGCGTATGGGAGAAGTTGCTTACAAGCTGGAATTGCCTGAAGGATTGTCAGGAGTTCATGATGTATTTCACGTTTCCCAGTTGAAGAAGTGCCACGCAGAGATGGCTGAGATACCACTGAGAGATACGGTGCCATTGGAAGCGATTCAGCTGGATAGTGACTTGACCTATGAGGAGAAACCAGTTAAGATTCTTGAGTATGCCAGCCGAGTCACCCGCAGCAAGGTTATCAAGTTTTGCAAAGTTCAGTGGAGTCACCATACCGAGGACGAAGCCACCTGGGAGCGAGAGGAAGATCTACGGAAGGACCACTCTCACCTATTTTCTAGCCAACCCGAATCTCGAGGGCGAGATTCCTCTTAAGGGGGTAGGTTTGTAACATCCCAAATTTTCAATTTGGAATGTTATACATTAGATCATCATTGCATAGCATATTTTATTGCATTTTGGCAAATCCTCGAAATCCTAAGCAACTCAAGGACCCTCGGAGAGAGTTGGGGACTTTCCCGGTTTTCATATTTGATTTTTATCAAATAATGAAACGAGGATTTTTGGTTTTAATTATTTTTCACTCCGAAAAATATTTCATATTAAAATATATGAGAGGAGAAAATATGACTTCTCCAAAATAATTGAAATATTGGAGGAAAAATATTAAAATCAAATATTTGATTTATCGGATTTTTTTTTGCAATTTTATTTGCATTAGAAAAATTGCACGTTTTCAAAACTGCATTTTTAGGGCCAAGAAAATGTTCATTTCGTTCTAATTATTTTAATTAGACGGTGAAAATTTATTCTGGCATTTTTAGATTTTTATTTATTTTTCTAGGATTTTTTTGTTTCGGCGGAATTATTTAAAAAAAAGAGATCCCGCGCCCGACTGGGCCGAGGCCCAGCCGAGCCAGGCCGGCCCATGCCCGCGTCGTCGTCTCCCACCTGGAGACCGAAGCCGCCGCCGCCCGAGTCCGGGAGGACCACGCCGCCCCGCCGCCTTACCCCTTCCCCAAGCCGAAGCCCCCCCCCACCTATATATAGCGCCGCCGCCGCCCCGTTCCCCGCCACCCCGACCGGAGCCACCGCCGCCCGAAGCCCCGACCGAGCCGCTGGAGAAGCTCGACGCCGCCGCCGCGGGAAGCAGCCGCCCCGACGCCGAACCCCGCCGCCCCGTCGACCCCGCCGCCTCACCCGCCCTTCGCCGCCCTCTCCCGAAGCCCGCCGGAGCCCCGCCCGACCCCGCCGGAATCCCGCCGGACCGAGGTAGCCGCCGCGCCGGTTTTTGCCGGAAAACCGATTCGGTTTATTTTGAAACCCTAGGGTTTTTTATAGATCAGTTTATTTTTATTTTTTGGTTTAGTTAGTTAGTGAACGTTCGCCGGTCCGTTCGTTTTAACGAACGTGTTCACCGTTTAGTCGCTGTTAACGAACGTCCGTTCGATTAACTGTTCGTCAGTTTTCTTTTTCGTCGGATTTTCCGCGATTTTTCCCGATCGCGATTTCCGATTTGTTTTTCGTTTTAGTTTAACTTTTCGCTCGTTTATCGGAATTAGGCGATTCAAGCGCCTAAAGTTTCGTTTCGAAATTCTATTTCCGTTTAACCAACTCAAACAAGTTTTTGCTACTGTAAAATTTGACCTAGATCCAGTTTAGTAAACGAAGCTTGTTTCTTTCGCCGTTTGACTTTCGTTGCTTCGTTTGATTTGATTCTTTTGCAAACCGGAGTTCTTAAGTTGAACTTTCTGGTTAGATCTTTTATTTGAGTTTTACTTGTGCATTAGTTGAGTGCTTACTGTATGCTTGTTTGTTTGCGATAGAGTACCCGGAGTGCGCCGCTTGCTACTTCGAATCTCTAGGTTTCACGGATAATCAGCAAGGCAAGTAACACTTTGATCATACTTCTTTTACTACCCAGTTTTATTGCATTAGATCAACCCTCAAGCATTGCATGATTAGGATCTAATTAAATTGTGGGTTCTGGGAAGTAGATGAGGTAGTACCTATTGCCCTGTTTATTATCAAACCCTTGGGAGTTACTTCTACGTTTGCTTATATCGTTATGCTATGCTAGTAGACGTGGATTGGGTTTGAGTGTTACCATGACAGATGTGAGATTGTTAATTAATGGTTAAACTTAAGGTGGCAACTAAAACACACATCTGGGTGGATTGAGGTACCTGGGTATTCCAGGATTGCCTGTTTTTCTTTGGACCGCCACCCAGGCTCAAAGGGATCATGAGATTATTCATGCTAGAAACTTCCGTGTGCAGCCACAAGCTATTATGGGCTCTAGCATAGTTGAGTAGGTCGTGTGAACTCTTACAGTGGTAGACTAGCAGATGTAGGGGATGTAGGTGGTACTGTCTACCCATTCGTAAGGTGCAAACACTTCTGAAAGACTGTGTCTCGGTCATCCGTTTCTCAAACACCATGTAGTGCGAGAAATCTAACGGAGGAGATCGAGTCTTGTGGGGAAAAGTGCACAAACCTCTGCAGAGTGTATAAACTAATCATGGTTAGCCGTGTCCCCGGTTATGGACACCTTGAGTATCTAGTATCTGGATTATCATGTGAATCTCATCATGTTACTTTAATTAATTTTGTTGGGTTTTGATGATGATACTTAATTGGGATTGAGAATGCTGTCAACCATTCTCAATGTTTAACAACCACCATGATAGTTAAATAAAGTTTATTCCTTTGCAGTAGGGAAAAATTGGCTTTTCGCAAAACTGTAACCATAGAGCCTTCTACCAGCCATATATGCATGTAGTATAGCATTATTCTGTTCATTACTCTCTATGTGTTACATTGCCAGCATATTCCATGTGCTGACCCGTTTTCGGGCTGCAACATTTCATGTTGCAGACTTTTCAGACGACGAGTAAGGTGCCTTAGGTCGTGGTCTTATACTCAGTGATGCCGTTGGAGTTGATGGACTCACTTATCTTCCAAGTCTTCCGCTGTTATCGTTTTAGATGGCCTTAAGCCATATTTGTCATACTTATTTCTCTCTTGAGATACTCGATGTAATTAGTGTGTGATTGCTACTCTGTTATAAATCCTCCAAGTACTGTGCGTGTCAGCATTACTGATCCAGGGATGACACTGGTGCACGGTAGATCAGACTGTTTGAGGTCTGGTCGCTACAGTGCATGACACCGAAGGCCTGCCGTTCATGAAGCATGGTTGTGTATTTAGTGTGCACCGCCGGATGAACGACATGCTGGGACACGCTATCCCTGATTTATGCCGCTTCAGCTTGGATGAGTCTCCATCGTGTGGAACCGGACTAGAAAGCTGCGACAATGATTCCCGTTGCCCACCGCTATGAATCGTGCCATCCATGAAGAACACCTGGGACTGGAACCTGGAGGAGGACATGTGGCCCATCTATAACGTGTAAGTGGGGTATGGTAAATTGTGAACCGTAGCGCTGTGAATATATGTAGACTAGTCGTGCACAAATTTATCACATGAATTGGAGATGAACTTGTGTGGCATACTGGCATTTGTCCTTTAGAATTTATTACTAGTAAATGTGTTATGTGTACGTGCAACTTGTGTGGTTGTTGCACGGGCTCCAACATGCTCTTTGAGAAAAAAAAGGTGGCACAACTTTGGATATAGGTGACGTGGCGGCATCATACAGTAGCATCGTTCGCTATAGTTGTAGTATACTCCTACTAGGACGACACCTCCTATAAAACCTTGTGCTTGGCTCTTTGCATCTTCGGGAGGTTCAACAGTTCGTACTCGTGTGAACCTTGCACTTGGCTCTTCGCCTCTTCAGAAGGTCCAGCAATGATGATACTATAGTACAATACGCTTCTGGCAATCTGACACCGATTGAACAGCTGTACGTCCACCGCGAGGGCGAGGGCGAGCGAGAGGGAGAGGGAGAGGGCGCTGTAGTCAAAACCCTCTCCTCGTCCTGCGAGCCACCGCGCGCGTGGGCAAGGGAGAGGTGTAGTAAGCAAGCTTCTCCTCGTTCGGCGAGTTGACGGGACACATCAAAGCAGTACAAGTACTAGTCCTTTCCGGTTAATATGGCTTAATTTGAAACGAGAAAAATACACTGGCGGTCAACGTATGTAACAATACGCTCTTTACGGTCACTATATATAGTTTTGCAGTGATTATACGATCACTAGCTCATCTTAGAGCACCGTATTGCACCCTACTGACCGGCCACATAGTCGACGTGGCACTTTGTTGACTGGTTAAATTGTCACCTGGTTTCTGGGTCCCACCTCTCTATTGGCAGAGCAAAGAAATCAGTTGAACAAAACTTTACGCAGGCACGACAGCAGTCCAACCCTTGCGCGCGAACCACCCTGGCTGCGTATGTGAGTGCATGCATGTGTACTCCCTCGGTCTTCCAACAAAGAGTGTACATCGGCTAAAAAACAAAGAGTGTACATCTACACTTCCAATGCATTTATCCTTTAATCTAAAATCGATATTGATTGACTAATGCACCAACTTCTGCTCTAGCTATAGGCTACATGTCTATCCTTAATTATAGCATGCAACAACCTTCATTTAATCTTCTTCTCTCAATGGTCGCATGCACACATAAATCTTCTACTTTTGGGCGTTAATTATGCCCTGGTCAATGTGTAAATATCTAAATGTACAGTCTTTCATGGACGTAGGGAGTAGGTTGAGCACTTGAGCGCGAGCTTGTGTGTTGCGTTGCGTGCTGTGTGCCGCATGGGTGCGTCCATGTGTACGTGTGAGTGTTGCATGTTGCATGCATGCATGAGGCTTTTACTCCCTCCCATTGACATGTTCATATTTCAAGCTTCCTCTGTTCCCTCCATATTGTGATACTCCCTCTGTTCCCAAATACGGAGTAAAAGCCTCCCTCTGTTCCCATGGAGTATTTGTCTTTCTAGAGATTTCAACAAGTGACTATGTACGGAGCAAAATGAGTGAATCTACACTCTAAAATATGTCTACATACATCCGTATGTTGTATTCCATTTGAATGTCTAAAAAGACAATATTTAGGAACGAAGGGAGTAGCAAATAAACATTAAGTTCTCTTGTTTTTCCCTCCTTGGTCACGGTGCACAACCAAAGATGACTTATTCACCTAGATGGAGGGAGTAGATGGTCAAAGTTTGACACAAAATTAATGCATTGGTAAACATAATTTTTTTAAGGAAAACGAGTGCATTAATTGAGTGTTTTTGCAAACTACAAAAATTATTCCACCACTCATCATCTACATTGGTTGATGAGATTTTTGAATTAATCCCTATAAACCGGAAAGGAGGTAGTACTAGTACTCCTACATTATTGGTGCCGAGTGCCTTGGCCAATGTTTCATCTTGTTGGACAGGATGAGGCTACTTGCAATGCATCAGTGCTTACATGGGGTGCTAAGCACATTAAAAACTTTAGCAACTAAAGCTACCAATGCTACATGTACAGGTGCTTAATTTTTTGGTGCTAAGAATCCTTTATTTAATGATTTTGTAACTAAAGTTCTTCATGCATTGGTGGGATTCTTCCATTTAAGTCTTTTGTCTAGGTTCTCGCGCTTAGTACTGGGGTCACCACACTTATCTCTCCTCTTAATTTCCTTGCCACATCAGACTTTTTGCCTACATGGCAGCCTTAGCACCTGTACAAGGTGGAGCACCGGGAGGGGCCTGAGCGTACAGGCATAGGGATACTATAGATAGGAAGTCTTCGCAATCCATTATTCCCCATCTCGGTCAGAGAGAACTATTCAACTAGTCTTCACAGTGAAGTGACAACACCCGCTGCAGCAGATGGGACACTTGATTAATAAGCTGAACCAGCGTGTTGGTGTTACTAAATCAGCCTTACCCAGTACTGCCATCATGTTTGCCAGTGGAGCACGCTTCCACAAATATGACTACGCACCTCTCTCCTCCATTAACTGACGTATGGGCCCTCTTCAGGTAGACCCACATGTCATCGGCGTAACTATTTACACTCCGAAGGACGGTATATCCTGGTAGTAGTACTAGTAGAATTGAGATTTAATGCACTTTCTTCCCCGTCTTTCACTCTTCTTCCTCCTCTCTTCTTCTTCCTCCTCTCTTCCCCATCGCCGGTCGCACACCATTTCCCCCCGCTCACTGCTCGCCCGCCCGCGCCATCTTCCTTGGTAGCTCGCGCGTAGCATATCCCCCCGCTCACTGCTCGGCCACACACGCCATCTTCTTCGCTCGCCCGCCCGAATCCACTTCCCCGCTGGCTCGCAGGCACCGAAAGCCCCAGTCACTCAGCGCCCTAAAAAGCCCTATGGCAGAACCGACTGATACGCAGAGCCGCGATTGGAATTCCCTCCCCGATGTTCTCTTGGAGCCGATCTGTAATCGTATGGACCTGCTCAGCACCGTCTGTCTGGCCGCATGCTCGGTGTCTTTGTACCATCTACTCGTCTGCAACCGGCCGGCTCTTTTCAAGACACCCTGCATGCTGATGCCCGATCCTCGCAGGTGGCCCAGACACCGACTTGACGATCCTACATAGGTTGCCGTGGTGCCCCTCGACATGCTACCACTACCTGTCCACCTATCCTTCATGCGCGGCCACTACTGGGCAGGCATGAAGGCCAACTGGATCGTCCTCATCCACCAATCCGATAGTCCGTGGCGTCTCGTGGATATCTACCCCCAGCGATAGATCACCCTTCCATCGTTGGATACCGCCGCCATCGAGCCTCGCAACCCGCCGGACACTCCTGCCTACTACGTAGAGACGCATCGAGCTTTTGGCTCGACCTCTGTTTGCTGAAGGTTGTAATCTGCGAAGTGTCCACACCATCAGAAGACTACATGGATTACAAGCTCATTGCCGTGTTCAACATGGGATTAGTCTATTCGGAATTCGGTCGCCATACATGGTTATGGCTCATCGTCGATCATCTTCACCCAACATTTCTGTCTGATGCTATAGTGCACGATGGCATCGTTTATGCGGTCGACGCACAGATTGGCTGCCTATCATCATGTAATTGTTCTATCTCATCTCATCTTTACCTTAAGAATATGACTGCCTGTTCATTGTTACAAATTTAGAATATATAGTATGTCTATAACCACATCATTGCTATATGTTCCTCTCATTTCCTAGATTTTTATGACCACACATGTTATTGTTAGAGTTGATATGAGAACAATTGGCATCTAATGATTGTTAGAAAAGATATTATGAGTATAACCTCATGATTGCTATATGTTACTCTCATTTCCAGGATTTTTATAACAACGCATGTTATTGCTTAGAGTTGATATGATAACTGTAGTAAGTGCTATGGTAGAATATGAGTAGGCCCTGTCATTTCTGTTTTCCTCTCATTGTTACATGATGTTTGAACCATGATATATTGCTAGAATATGAAAGCCATTGGCTTATTTTTTTAACTTGGGGTATGATTATGACCACGACATTGCAATTCTCTGTCTATGATATGAGTCACTGTTATAATAATCTTAATTCCACAAATACTCTGAACATGATTGTTTATTTGTGTCCTTTTGGTCTCCAATTTGAATTGTTGCAGCAGACGCAAATGCGCTGGCCTTCATGATTCCAGGACCTGGAATCATACCAGCTGATGGGTGGTGGTTTATCGCTCGTTCAGCTGACGGCAGTCATTTGATGCTCATTTGCACGTAGCACATTGACCAAACCATTTCATCAAACCACATGCAGTACAATGCCTAGGGCATTCGTGACATTGATGGCTATGGCTGCTTCGTGTTCGAGAAAGATCCCAGCTCCGTTGGGCCAGGCGTATTCAACTGGAGGCGGGTTTACAGCCTCGGCAACCACTCCATGTTCCTCGGGCTCAATTATCCGATCATCCAACAAATCATCGATCATATCACCGGCGATGATTACCGTGCTATGCAACTTCCATTCGCCAGGGGGAACTGTGTTTACACATCATACCATGGGTTTCATGAATCACCATATCCAGAGATTCATCGACACAGCTTGTTGCCAGATAATCTTCAGTGTGTGAAAGGCATCAAGCTTCCATGCGATGGATGGCTTTTGCAAACACGACATGCGGCGATGTGGTTCATGCCAACAACAAATGTGCACAACTTGATTCGTACTGATATCTAGACTGAGCCATGTATCCTGCTGCTGTAGCATTACCCTCTTTTGTTGGATATTATGTATTGTTGTTAGTTTGAAGCACTCCTCTGGTTTGAAGGATAGATACCTTTCTGGGATCAAGTGCATCCTAACTCACCTGCGTAGGTTGTACTGATAATGATGATGGAGATGCTGTGTAGAAGCCATATATATATATATATATATATATATTTGTATATATATATATATATATATCAATTAGGCTTAAAGTGTGTACTTGTTGGTGAAAGTGTTGTCCAATGGGAATCATATATTGTATTACTCATGTAGCCTACAAAGTCTATCGCACAGCCTTGTAACTTCTTACCCCATTTCTAAATTTGTACTAGTCCTCTATACTGTATATTGCGCTACTCGTACTACTACCTCCCTCCTGGTTTACTGGTCCCCTTTGTAATTTGTGTCAAATTTTGACCATAAATTTCACTACCTAAATGTTAATGCATGTCACAAAAAATTATATCGTTTTATTCATATTTGAACATAGTTTCCAATGGAATAATTTTCGGTGACATGCATTGACATTTTTTTAGTTAAACCTATGGTTAAAATGTGACACTAAATACGACTAGTAAGTAGTACAGTAGCAGTACTAGTATACATCGGTCAAATTATTCATCATGTCCTCACATTGAATTGACGTGACAACACGCTGCGCGTGAGGTGACACAAGAATCCCGGCGGCGTGTTCGAGTATGTGGACTTCAGATGTGGAGTACTACCACTTATCTATCGAAATCTTTCACCATTCACTTAAAACAGTCGATTGATCATACATTGAGTACCATATAACTGGAATTAACCGATGCAACTCCAAGAAGGATTGGCCGGTGCTGCCGGCTAGCGTCAAGTTCGATCCCACGGATCAGGAGCTGATCTAGCACCTTGAGGCCAAAGTGAGTGCTGACAGCACGAGATATCACCATCTCATCATTTGTTCATAACAGCCATCGACAGCGAGCACGGCATATGCTACACCCATCCTGAGAAACTTCCAGGTAAGACACCGATCGGTCGTCTACTTGCACAAACATATTCCTTTGTTTATAGCTCTATTTTTCTTTTTAGATGCAGACCTAGTGAAGCAATTACAATTTGACAATTAATAAAAAGTGAAACAAGTGACTGCAACATGCCAAAGATGTTATGAAAATGCCAACTACGTACACTAAAACCTGTATTCGACAATACTGTAAGTATCACACTGAGTGGCCTAAGCAAGCATTTCTTCCAGCGCAATTCCAGGGCGTTCAAAAGGGGCACGTGGACGCGTCGCAAGATACAGTCGGAGTGCGGCCTGCATGCGATGTGGCACAAGACCGGCAATACCTCACCGGTGATGGTCAATGGCCGGCAGACGAGTAGTAAAAAGGTTCTGGTGCTGCACACCAACAAGAACTTCGACCATTCCCGCAAAAAAGTACTTCGATCAGCAGAGGACCAACTGGGTGATGCACCAGTACCACCTCGGGGACCTGAAGCAAGAGAAGGAGCGGGAGCTGGTCCTCTGCAAGATTTTCTACCAGACGAACACTAGGGCCAGGACTAAAAAGATTATAAGTTAGTTTGGTATTGGTACTTGTACTACCTTGTCATCCGCAAGTTGGTATTGCTATTAACAATATTTCGGTATGAACTTGGCATTTGCTTCCAACCATCATGCCGAGGGTCGACGTGGATATAAAGCTGAATCATTTGTTTCGAAATGAATTTTCAGGCACCTGATTTTTATTTGATGGGTAGCATAAGCACCTGCCGTTCGAATTCCCAGTTCTCCAATTTTTTTGAAACAAGTGCATGCACTTATTATCATGATGAAAAAACAATATACCTGATGTACTTGCAGAATTCTCTTGTTTATTGAGCAGGTATATTGTTTTTGAGGTCGAGCAAGTTTCAACTGGGTTGTAGACTGCCCAGGCTTGGTTTTGTTTTTAACAGGCCTAGCCCATGACGACGACGGGGCACAAAGATCCAGCAGGTATCTACTAGCCTCTGGCCCGCCATCGTTAATTATATTTTGTCTTACAACATCCGCAGGTAGTTTTTTTACTGAATCAAACACACAACCCAGTTCTATTTTCCTCTTGAAACGCCGTGTCCTACTTCCGTTTTCTAATCTCTACCTATAGTTTTACTAGTTCATATACACGTATCATTATATTGAAAATACATAAAGTTTCCTTTTCATATTTACATCCTTATTTTTGTTGTTGTTTTCCCTCCCAGCGCTGATTTTTTTACCACTGATTTTCCCTTAAACCAACTCAATTGTCCCACGTCTTGTTTGCTTACAAAAACAAAACGAATTTTTTTGGCAAATCAATAAGTTCTTAATTTTTTTTATCATTTCGGGACAACAGTTCGGACTCCACCAAAATATGCAAAATAAGGTTGAACTTTTTGACCGTGGTCCTGGGCAGAAAATGGGCTATAATAAATTACTTAAGAATTAGCAAATGGGCTGCAAATTATTAAAAAAATAGCAAATGGGCTCTATGTTGTCTGCCACAGATTTGGAGGCTGATTTGTGGGCCTACTAAGTTCATGCGTACACAAGGTTTCTCAAAATAAGAAACTTAGTCAATAATCGACTCTACCAGTGTCAGACCGTTAGATGTCAATCTAACGGCAATCGTGCTTCTTCAGTCTCTCATCTTCCTGCTCCAGCCGCCCAAACCAGCGCCGGCGGAACAACCTGCTCCCGCCTCCCATGGCCGGCTATGCTGCCGGGCAGGCCTCACGGCCCCACCATACTCGCATCCCTGGCCTGGCTATCCCTCTACTCACCCACACCTCCTGTAATTTTTCGGCGACGGCAGCTGAACCAGTCAACCCTCGTACTCCCCACCACGTGGGCAGCCACTGTCGTGTCTTCCCCGGCTCTGTGTCGTTCCCTTCGTAGGCCTCGCCGTCGTCCACCACCCTGGTGCTCTCGGCACGGCGTGGTCAACATGGTCAGTGAACGACATCCATCGGAAGTGGACTATACATGGAGAGGCTGACAGCTGGGTCCACGGCCGCACACAAGGAAATGCCTCCTTATTACGTCCAAAATAATGATTCCTTCACCTGACATATGGGACCAACCAAAAGGGGCTCTGTATTTCGCAAAAAAAAACGTTCCCACCGCTGACAGCTCGGACCCAACAGCTATATCTTTGCACGCAAAAAAATAATACTCCCCCTGCTAGCTGGGACCCACCATATGGGAGGCTGACTTGTGGGCCTACTAAGTTGACGCGGACGGAGGGCTTTGTCAACTTAGTCAATATGAGCGATTCTAGCTCCAGTTACCGTACGATGTCCATCCAACGGCCATAGTGCTTCTTCAACCTCTGGTCTTCTTGCTCCAGCCGCCCAAACCAGCGCCAGTCGTGCCGCGTGCTCCTGCCTCCCGTGGCCGGCTGTGATGCCGCGGACGACTCACCGCCCCTACTACTCCCCCCGCTGGCCAGGCCATCCCTCTATTCACCCGCACCCCCTATTATTCTACAGCGACGGCAGCCTCACACTGCAACCGAACCAGTGAACCCTCGTACTCCTCTCCGCGTGGGCATCCACTGCCGCATCTTCCCCGGCTCCGCGTTGTCCCCTTCCTAGGCCTCGCCGTCGTCCACCGCCCTGGTGCTCTCGGCGCGGTGTGGTCAACATGGTCAAGGAACGACTTCCATCAGAAGAGTACTGTACGTGGAGAGGCTGACAGCTGGGTCCACGGCCGCAGCAAGGAAGTGCCTCCTTATTACGCGGAAAATAATGATTCCTCCACCTGACAGCAGGGACCCACCGGACGGGCCATCGTATTTCACAAAAAAAACTTTTCCCCCCTGACTGCTGGGACCCACCAGCTACATCTTCGCACGCAAGGAAGTGCTTGACAGTCGGGACCCACCCGGTCGAAGCGTACATAGCATTGTCATTCTGGTCACGAACGTGTACGGACATACTGGTCGATCGGTCTGTCTGCAGGCTACAGCGATGAACCGTGGCCGTGTAAGGAAGGGCACGTGTGGTAGTAGAGGCGCGCACGTGTCGTAGTAGAGGCGCGCACGTAGCATGTACACGTACGTCCATCGGCCAGGGTGCAAGAAAGTAAATACGTCCACGTACGTACATACGGGCGGGGTCTCGAACACCTACTCGTGCATACGTACGGCCAGGGCTCGTGTACATGGTTGGGTTGGAACAGAGAAATTGCGTCGTCGTCGTGTTCATGGGGAGGCAATGGAACACGTGCTATTCATCGGGAGCCAACCGGCTTGGACGGAATAGCCGATGGAAACGAGGCCTGGCGTACCGCAGAACGGAGGAAACGGCCTTGTGTTCGACCGTCCACAGTGGAAACAGGATCTTGTTCATCGGGAGGGGTCTGGCGTACCGCAAAACGGAGGAAACGGACCTCCTACGGTCGAAACTGGGTCCTGTTGATCAGGAGGGGTGTGGCATACCGCAAAATGGAGGAAACAGACTTGTGTTGGAGCGCTACGGTTGAAACGAGGGTCCTGTTCATCGGGAGGGGTGTGGCGTACCGCAAAATGGGACTCCACGGGATACTGTTCATCTCCATCGTCGACCTCCTCCAGCCTCCACGGGCTACTGTTCATCCACCGTCGACCTCCTCTAGCCTCCACCTGCGACTGTTCATCCACGGGCTCCTGTTCATCCAGCCTCCACCGCTCCTCCACCGACTACTGTTCAACCAGCCCTCTCTATGGGGTCCTGTTCAACCACCCCTCCACGGGCTACTGTTCATCCAGCCCTCCACCGGCTACTGTTCAACCAGCCCTCCATGGGGTCGTCATGTTCATCCAGCCCTCCACGGGGTCCTGTTCATCCACCGGCTCGATCGATCAGGATCCTGTTCATACAGCGGCAACGGCCTCTACTACCACAGGGTCCTGTTCATCCAACCCCCCACTGGGAACTGTTCATCCAACCCCCCCCCCAAAAAACGCTCACTGTTCATTGAGAGGCAGCATCGATCGGCTTCAGTTAGCAGCAGTAGCAAAGGAATCACTCGGGTTCAGTTAATAGCAAGGGATCGATCGGGGTTCAATAACGTAGCTAGTGCAATCGCTCGGGTTCAGTTAGAGCCCAACGCCTCGCTCGGGTTCAGTTAGAGTGCAACACCTCGCGCACACATGCGTACGTATGAGAGAAATGCGCATCGCTCGGCCCCCGACCACCCACCATAACCGGGAACTCCCCCGATATTTTCCTCGCCCACGCTTCTACCACGGTTTTCTCCATCATGGACGGCCCAAAGAATGTCATGCAGCTGCGTCCGGCCCGCCCAGGACGAAAAGCCCATTTTCTGTCATGATTTTTTGTCATAGAAGTAGGAGCCCACCACATCTATGATGATACCGGGTTTTGTCACAATTATCGTCATAGAAGTGTCATAAGGATGACAGAAAAAAATTCGTTCGGCCCAAAATGTCACGGATGTGTCTTTTTTTTGTAGTGAAGGTTGATCAAGTCTTATTAACAACCACTTTCGGTTAGCATGAAACCGAAGAACTTTCGTAAATCACTAAGTTACCTCAACGAGGATATGAATGTCCCCAACAGTAAGCATTTCATATTTCTTTTTGACAGTAGGTAGAGGTATTTGAAAACTTCCAATAGTGATTGTCGGAGATTTTTCAATAACATTAATACCATTCACTTGGAATTGTTTCTTCGGAAAGTGCACTGTATGCTCATTACCATTGATATGAAAAGTGACCTTGCTTTTATTTCGATCAATAACAGCCCCTGCAGTATTCAAGAAGGTTCTACCAAGGATAATCTACATGTTGTCGTCCTCGGGCATCTCAAGTATAACAAAGTCAGTCAAAATAGTAACATTAGCAACAACAACGGGCACATCCTCACAGATACTAATAGGTATGGCAGTTGATTTGTCAGCCATTTGCAAAGATATTTCAGTAGGTGTGAGCTTATTCAAATATAGTCTTTTATATAAAGAGAAAGGCATAACGCTAACACCAGCTCCTAAATCACACAAAGCAGTTTTCACATAATTTCTTTTGATGGAGCAAGGTATAGTTGGTATTCCCGGATCTCCAAGTTTTTTAGGTACTCCATCTTTAAAAGTATAATTAGCAACCATGGTGGACATTTCAGCTTTCGGTATTTTTCTCTTATTGGTGATGATGTCTTTCATGTACTTTGCATAAGGAGGCATTTTAAGGATATCAATCAAGCGAGTACGCAAAAAGACTGGCCTCAAAATTTCAGCAAAGCGTTCAAATTCTTCATCATCTTTCCTTTTAGTTGACTTGGGTGGAAAAGGCATAGGTTTTTTAACCCACGGTTCTCTTTCTTTACCATGTTTTCTAGCAATAAAGTGTCTTTTATCATATCTTGCATGCTTAGGTTGTGGGTTATCAAAATCAACAGCTGGTTCTATTTCAACATCATTATCTGGTTCTTTTTCATTGTTTGGTTGAGCATCTTCATGAACATCAGCATTATCTTTTTCATTAGCAGAAGGTGAATGTTCATTACCAGATTGAGTTTCAGCATCAGAGATAGAAACATCATTATCATTATCAAGAGGTTTTTCTATTTCAGGTTCACTAGAAGCATGCAAAGTCCTATCATTTTTCTTTTTCTTTTTAGAAGGCTACGTGCATCAGTATTAACTCTTTGAGAGTCTTGTTCAATTATTTTTGGGTGTCCCTCAGGAGAAAGTGGTTCCTGGGTCATTTTACCTCCTCTAGTTGCAACTCTAACAACAAAGTCATTTATATTATTATTCATTTCATCAAGCAACTCTCTTTGAGATTTAGCAACTTGTTCTAAATGAGTTTGAACCATAGAAGGATGTTTTCCAACACCTCTAACATCATTTGAGATTCTAAATAACAAGTCACTCAAGCGAGCAATCATATCAGAATTGTATTTCGATTGTTTCATAACATTTGCATTGAAGTGATCTTGCTTTCTAATATAATTTTCAAACTCATAAAGGCATTGGCTAGGGTGCATATTGTGAGGATTGTCATTATCATTGAATTTCATTAGAGAATTTACCTCCACCACCTTGGGTGGTGGTGGTGTATCAAGCCCATGTATTTCTTCAAAGGAGGTAAATTTTTGACATCCTCGGCTTTAATACCTTTTTCCTTCATAGCTTTCTTTGCCTCTTGCATATCTTCAGAACTGAGATATAATATACCCCTCTTCTTCGGAGTGGGCTTAGGCGGCGGTTCGGGAAGAGTCCAATCATCATAATTTCTCAATATGTTATTCAATAATTCTTCAGCTTGCCCAATAGTTCGTTCCCTGGAAACACAACCAGCACAACTATCTAGGAAGTCCCTAGAAGCATCGGTTAGTCCATTGTAGAAGATATCAAGTATTTCATTTTTCTTAAGAGGGTGATCAAGCAAAGCATTAAACAATTGTAGAAGCCTCCCCCAAGCTTGTGGGAGACTCTCTTCTTCAATTTGCACAAAGTTAAATATCTCCTGCAAGGCAGCTTGTTTCTTATGAGTAGGAAAATATTTTTCAGAGAAGTAATAAATCATATCCTGGGGACTACGCACACAACCAGGAGCAAGAGTATTGTACCAAGCTTTAGCATCACCCTTTAATGAGAACAGAAATAATTTGAGAATAAAATAATAACGAGTCTTCTCATCATGAGTAAAAAGGGTGGCTATGTCATTCAACTTAGTAAGATGTGCCACAACAGTTTCATATTCATAACCATGGAAAGGATCAGATTCAACCAAAGTAATTAACTCTGGGTCGACAGAGAATTCATAATCCTTATCATCAATAAAGATAGGTGAGGTAGCAAACTTTGGATCGTATTGCATTCTAGCATTCAGAGATTTTTCTTTATACTTGCATAATAATTTCTCTAGATCATCTCTATCCTTCCAAGCAAGAATATCTCTAGTTGTCTCCTCATTCATAACATAACCTTCCGGTACCTTAGGAAATTCATATCTAGGAAGGCTAGTTCTAGCAGGTGTTTCAGGAGTTTCAGTTTCAAGCTCATCGATTCAACAACATCATGCTGTATTACTCTAGCAATTTGTTCATCAAGAAATTCACCAAGTGGCACATCATCATCATCAAGCAAGGTACTAGCATCATCATAAGTATCATTCATAACAGAAGTAGCATCATCAATAACTTGCAACATATCAGGATTAATAGCATGTAGTGGTGTTGCAAGTTTACTTATAACAGAAGGTGAATCTAAATCAGAACTGGATGGCAGTTCCTTACCTCCCCTCGTCTTTGAGGGAAAAATCTTAGTCTTAGCATCCATCAGATTCTTCATAGTGATAAAGTGATACGTCTCCAACGTATCTATAATTTTTTATTGTTCCATGCTGTTATATTATCAATCTTGGATGTTTTATAATCATTTTATAGTCATTTTATATCATTTTCTGGTACTAACCTATTGACATAGTGCCAAGTGCCAGTTGTTGTTTTCTGCAAGTTTTTTACATCGCAGGAAATCAATACAAACGGAGTCCAAATGCAACGAAACTTCACAGAGATTTTTTTGATGGACCAGAAGACACTCAATGGGCCAAGGTAGCGCCTCGGGGGTGCTCCGAGGGGAGCACAACCCACCAGGGCGCGCCAGGAGGCCCAGGCGCACCCTGGTGGGTTGTGCCCACCTCGGGTGCCCTCCGGACTGCCTCTTTGCTCTATAAATACCCCAATATTCCAGAAACCCTAGGGGAGTCGACAAAAATAAATTCTAGCCGCCGCAGAGTCCAGAACCACGAGATCCAATCTAGACACCATCACGGAGGGGTTCACCACTTCCATTGGTGCCTCTCCGATGATCCGTGAGTAGTTCTTTGTAGACCTTCGGGTCCGTAGTTAGTAGCTAGATGGCTTCCTCTCTCTCGCTTGATTCTCAATACAATGGTCTCTTGGAGATCCATATGATGTAACTCTTTTTGTGGTGTGTTTGTTGGGATCGGATGAACTTTGAGTTTATGATCCAATCTATCTTTTTATATCCATGAAAGTTATTCGAGCTACTTTGATCTCTTATATGCATGATTGCTTATAGCCTCGTATTTCTTCTCCGATATTTGCGTTTTGTTTGGCCAACTTGATCTATTTATCTTGCAATTGGAAGAGGTGCTTTGTAGTGGGTTCGATCTTATGGTGCTTGATCCCAGTGATAGAAGGGGAACCGACACGTATGTATCGTTACTACTAAGGATAAAACGATGGGGTATATCTCTACATAGATAGATCTTGTCTACATCATGTCATCGTTCTTATTGCATTACATCGTTTCTCCATGAACTTAATACACTAGATGCATGTTGGATAGCGGTCGATGTGTGGAGTAATAGTAGTAGATGCAGGCAGGAGTCGGTCTACTAATCTTGGACGTGATGCCTATATAATGATCATTGCCTGGATATCGTCATGATTATTTGAAGTTCTATCAATTGCCCAACAGTAATTTGTTTACCCACCGTTTGCTATTTTCCTCGAAAGAAGCCACTACTGAAACCTACGGCCCCCGGGTCTCTTTCTCATATTATTTGCCTTTGCGATCTACTTTTCCTTTGCTTTCATTTTCAGATCTATTAAACCAAAAATACAAAATATCTTGCTGCGTTTTATTCTTATTTATTTTATTTGGCATTCGATCTATCAATCTACTACAATTTTATTCACATCTGTTTGCCTATCTTGAGGCGCCGCTACCCGAAAGGGATTGACAACCCCTTTTACACGTCGGGTTGCAAGTAGTTGTTATTTGTGTGTAGGTGTTGTTTACGTTATGTTGCTTGGTTCTCCTACTGGTTCGATAACCTTGGTTTCATCACTGAGGGAAATACCTACCGCCTCTGTGCTGCATCATCCCTTCCTCTTTGGGGAAATACCGACGTAGCTTCAAGCCGCATCAAAAGGAATTTCTGGCGTCGTTGCTGGGGAGGATCTTCAACACATACCAGGTTCCTAATCATAAATCTCATCTCCTCGCAATTTACATTATTTGCCATTTGCCTCTCATTTTCCTCTCCCCCACTTCACAAAAATTTGCTGTTTTATTCGCCCCTCTTTTTCGTTCGCCATTTTCTCGTCAGATATATCCTTTGCTTTCAATCGTGATTGATTTCGGTATGGCACCAACAGATGATAGCCTAACTCCTAAGATTGGACATACATGCAATCTAGATGCTAAAACTTTTATCTTGGGGCAAGGGAATGTTATGGGAAAAGAACGTATCCAAGAATTTTCCAATTGTGTTGGGAATCTAAGTCTTGATGATGCTCCTATACTTAGGACAACTAGATCCTTTGCAGATGCTATTTCAGCACTAGTTCTGAAACTTGAAAGTAAATTTATCCGTACTCATCCTACTTTGCAAAGATTTTTTTTGAGCTCCCTGTTATAAAGAATCCTAAGGCTAAAAAGTTGGCCACTCTCGTTCTTATGAATGAGTTTGACTACATAATACGAGAAGCTAGGGAAATCTTTGATTTTTACGATATGAATCGTAAAAAACACGTGATAGATGAAATTCTATACAATAGTGATTATGCACTAAGGCATTTGCTTGGGGATAATAAAATCTTTGATGAGAATCTTAAAAAAGAAGTCCCTGTTTTAGATATAATCCAGCAAGTTTTCAATAATGTTAATCAACATCACTCTTGGATTGTTGCGGGATATCAAAGGGGATATGATGAAAACCAACTTAGGAATGCTAAGGTTTCTATGGATAATATGTTTTATGTTGTGTTTACAAAACCCCATGAGGAAAACACCTCTAAGGAAATTAATAAGAAGGATGACAAAACTTAGATCCTTGCTTTATGCCTAGTCAAGGGCGTAAAACTATAGTGCTTGTTGGGAGGCAACCCAATGAATAAAATTTATTTTTGCTTTTTGCTTTCTGTTCTTGAGTGTTTGCACAATTATGCTACTGTTATGATTCTGTTTTTTGTGTTTTAGTTACTATTTGTGCCAAGTAAAGCCTTTAGGATCTTCTTAGGTGATAGTTGTTTGATCTTGCTGAAAAACTGAAACTTTTGCGCTCACGAAAACAATTCTATTTTTTTACCAGAGCGTGATAAAAAGCCAATTCTTTTTGCAGAAGATTAATATACACATTTCTCAGGTCGTCCTAATTTTTCAGAATTGTTGGAGTTTTAGAAGTATTAAAAATACCCAGATTGCTACAGATTGTTCTCTTTTTGACAGATTATGTTTTCTTTGTGTTGTGTGCTTGTTTTGATGGCTCTATGGTTTTCTTTAATGAGTTTTTGCCATAAAAAGTTGGAGTACAGTAGATATAATGCAAGAACCAAATATGAATTGGTTGCTACAGTACTTATAGTAGTGATTTGCTTTCTTATACTAACGGATCTCACAAAGATGTTGTTGAGTTTTGTGTGATTGAAGTTTTCAAGTTTTGGGTAATCTTACGATGGATGAAGGAATAAGGAGTAAGAAGAGCCTAAGCTTGGGGATGCCCCGACATCCCAAGCTATTATCCAAAAGAGAGCAAGGAACTAAGCTTGGGGATGCCCCGAGTGGTATCCCCTGTTTCTTCTAACGACCATCGGTATTTTACTCTAAGCTATATTTTTATTCGTCACATACTATGTGTTTTTCTTGGAGCGTCTTGTATGATATGAGTCTTTGCTTGTTTTATTCTGTGTTTCTATTCTTGATTCCTTGCTGGACACACCTATTTGAGATAGCCAAAATTATGCCATGACTTGTTAGAATTGCTCTCTATGCTTCACTTAAATTTTTATGAGCTATGGATTTGCTCTAGTGATTCACTTATATCTTTTTGAGCACGGTGTGCTTTAGTATTTTTGAAGAAATGCTCTCTTGCTTCACTTAGATTTATTTGAGAGTTAGTAAAATTTTCAAGAAATTCTCTCTTGCTTCACTTATATTAATTTGAGAGAAATAAAGAAACTTTATGCTCATGATCTTCATTTATATTTGTTTGAGCTTATCAAAAAGGAACACATGAAAATTAGTCCCAAAGTGATAGATATCCAAGAAGGATATAATAGAAACTTTCATGAAGATCATTGGACAAAATAAACTTGATTCTTAGTAATAGTTTTGAAATATGATGATGTGATATGTGAGTCATCTTCATGAGTAATTATGCTTTAGTAAGAATATTGGTGTTAAGGTTTGTGATTCCCTATGCAAGCACGAAAGTCAATAATTATGCAATGAAATTATATCCTACTTTGGTGTATTATTCGGTGTTAATTATGCTTAATGCTCGCTTATGAGATTATTCGTTTCTAGGTTGGTCGCTTCTCAATCTTTGGCTAGCCTTCACTTTGCACTAAGTATGAGCACTACTTGTGCATCCAAAAACCTTTAAACCAGTTTTACCACATGAGTCCAGTATATCTACCTATATGCGGTATTCTTTTGCTGTTCTAAGCAAATTTGTATGTGCCATCTCTAATTTTCAAAATAAACTTCTCTTTTGTGTGTTCGTACCGCTCGCGAGGCGGTGAGGGGTGGCTAATATTTTCCATGCTAGATGTGTTATTCTCACGATGAGTGTTTATTCACTTGTCATTGCACGAGAGTAAGGCAAAGGTATTAGGGATGCCCAGTCCTGAAATGAAAAATGAATTTACTTTATGTTGTCAAATAATAAATTCCTTGGAAAGTGTTGGTATGGAAGGCAACCGTGGATTCGGCTAGCCATGGAAAGTGAAAGTATGGTGGAGAAAGGAATAAACTTTATTTTCTGTTTGGGAACCGCCTATGATATATCTAGCATGGAAAGTGTTGGGAACTCTAAGTCGTTTTCATTGGTGGGAAGGACACACAACCCAAAATGTTTTTATCTCTAAGTTTTTTGCTTTGAGCTCTGGCACATCTACAAATCCCTACTTCCCTTTGCGAAGGGCCTTTTTTTTACTTTATGCAATTTTTATTTTTGAATTTGAGTCTCCATCTTCTCTTACAAAAGCACCAACTAGGAGGCACTATGATCGTACTTGAGTATTGGGTGTAGTTAATATGCGACTGTGTTTCATGAATGGGCAATGATTGAGCATGATGGGCTAGAGATAACTTATTTTAGCATTGATATTTTGAAAGACATGGTTGCTTGTTGATATGCTTGAGTATTTAAGTTATCATGTCAAAACTAGACTATTACTTTGAATCACATAAAAGTCCAAATGTCCATGCTATAAAGAAAAGAAATATGATATGACATGTTAGGCAGCATTCCACATCAAAAATTCTGTTTTTATCACTTACCTACTCGAGGACGAGCAGGAGTTAAGCTTGGGGATGCTGATACGTCTCCAACGTATCTATAATTTTTATTGTTCCATGCTGTTATATTATCAATCTTGGATGTTTTATAATCATTTTATAGTAATTTTATATCATTTTTTAGTACTAACCTATTGACATAGTGCCAAGTGTCAGTTGTTGTTTTCTGCATGTTTTTTACATTACAGGAAATCAATACCAAACGGAGTCCAAATGCAATGAAACTTCACAAAGATTTTTTTATGGACCAGAAGACACCCAATGGGCCAAGGCAGCGCCTGGGGGGTGCTCCGAGGGGAGCACAACCCACCAGGGCGCGCTAGGAGGCCCAGGCGCGCCCTGGTGGGTTGTGCCCACCTCAGGTGCCCCTGGACCGCCTCTTTGCTCTATAAATACCCCAATATTCCAGAAACCCTAGGGGAGTCAACGAAAATCAATTCCAGCCACCGCAGAGTCCAGAACCACCAGATCCAATCTATACACTGTCACGGAGGGGTTCACCACTTCCATTGGTGCCTCCCCGATGATGCGTGAGTAGTTCTTTGTAGACCTTCGGGTCCGTAGTTTTTTTTGACTATACTGCAAGGCAACAGCCTCACAGTTGTTTACTAAAAAGAACCAGAGAAGTTACAATGTTACAAATTACAAGTAAAAGAACAAAGGGATACTTACAATGAGTAACTAAGGGAGACCAGCTATCCAGGAAGTTAGACTATTCCTATATTTACATTTGATTCTATGAGCTGAAAGAGAAATGTCATGGACAAAATTTCTCCTCCAAGATCTAAAGGAAGGCAGCTCATTTCTGAAGATCTTACCATTCCTTTGAGTCCAAATATTCCATGTGGCAGTGAAGACCACCTCTATAAAAAAAGGGAAGCCAAAATCCTTCCTCGCAGATAAAGCCATCTCATAGGTAGTCTGGTTTGGTTGGAGGATCCATGAAATGCCAAGGTAATTCCAAACTCGTTGACTGAAGTTGCATGCAAAGAAAAGGTGGGCTCGGTCTTCATGATAGGCAGAATTACACAGTACACATGTGTCATCCTGGATATTCCAATGACGTCGCTGCATCATGTCTCTGGTGTTCAACCGATCCATCAAAAGAAGCCAGCAAAAAACCTTGAATTTGAGAGTGCATGAACATTTCCAGATCCACTTAAATATGGTATCAACCACAGTATGTGAGAAGCAAGACACATAGTAGATCCTAGACTGCTATTCTCCAGACTTGGATGGCCATTTCCAAATGTCCTTCCCTTCCTCCTGAAGGTTGATCAACGGCAGCAAAGCTTGAAGTTGGGTGAACTCCTGGAAGGCTTCAGCCGACAAAGGCAGGTGAAAATTGTCAGTTAGGTCAGGCAGCTCCATAAGATCCTTAATGGTGATCGTGTCATCAATCACATAGGAATGAAGCCTTGGGAACCGACGATGCATGAGAACAGCATCATTTCCAAGCTACCAGCGGTCCAGCCAGAAGACCACCGTATCTCCAGCATGCACAAGAGGCACAACCAACTTACAAAAACTATCATATAGCTGCAAAACACCCCTCCACCAGAACGAACCACAGCTCTGGGTGACTTGTGGCAGCGACGAGGCATAATACGTGTCCCAAATGAGCATGACCCAAGGCACATCCATCTTGTTAAAAAACATGAAAAGGTGCTTGATCAACAAGGCTTCATTTTGTATACTTAAGTTGAGAACACCGAGGCCTCCCAGATTCTTGGGGCGGCAGACCAAGTCCCAAGCCGCCAATGATTGACGTGGGGTATCCGTGTTCCCTCTCCACAGACACTGGGGCATGATTCTCTCGATTTGCTTCAAAATGCCCTGAGGAAGAGAGAGTGTATAGAAAAAGTATATTGGCATGGAACTTAAGATAGATTGCAAAAGTTGGAGACGGCTCCCTTGATTCAACAAGCATGAAGACGCAGATAACCGTCTCTCAATGGGGTCCACCATAGGCATTAGATCATATATCATTGGCCTAGATGTTCCCATGGGTAATCCAAGAAATGTGAATGGCATGGAACCAACTTCACACCCAAGCAAACTGGCAACTCGATTGCCTTCTTCATCAGACATATTAATCGGGATCAGAGAGGACTTGCTGAAGTTGACCCGTAGCCCAGTTGAAACCGCAAAGATATCGAGCATCTCCTTGAAGGCAATGAGCTGACTGTCAATCACAGGGTGAACAATCAGGGTATCATCTGCGTATTGGACAATCGGATAGTCATTCGAACTTGTCGGGATTGGTAGGGTAAGTATGTTCCTGGAGCACATCTCATTAACTCCCGATTGTAGAAGATCAACGGCAATCACAAAAAGCAACGGAGATAAAGGATCTCCTTGAGGCACACACGTTCTGCAGACAAAATGATTGCCCGGTATGCCATTTAAGAGGACCGAAGAGGAGCCCGTAGATAAGATGTTCTCAATCCAACACGTCCAACGACTATCAAAGCCCTTGCATTGCAAGATTCTGAGGATCACTTCGTGCTCAATGGTATCAAATGCTTTCATGAAATCAAGCTTGAGAAGAATGATAGGCCTTTTCGAAGCTTTGCACTGGTGGATATATTCAAATCACCATGCCAGGCAGTCCTGAATGGATCGGCAACGAAGAAAACCATATTGATTGCGATTAATACATCGCAGAATCACTCTCTAGAGACGATTAGCCAAGAGTTTAGTTAAAAACTTCAAACATGTGTTGGTCAATGATATAGGCCGAAAATTACCAACATATTCAGGGCTAAGCTTCTTGGGTATGAGATTAATAAGAGATGTATTAAGGCATTCTAAATTGCATTTCCCATCATAAAACTCCTGGGTAAGTTTCATAAAATCATCCTTCAAAATTGAGCAACATTTCTTTAAGAAAAGCCCGGTGAAACCATCTGGACCCGGAGCACGATCAGTAGGCAGGTTTTTAATTACTGCCTCCACCTCAGAATCCGAGAACGGCTGTGATAACTCCTCCAGCCCATCAACTCTTGCAATCAATGTGTCCAAATCGAACCCCATGTGAATGCCTTTGGATTGGCCCATTCGCTGGTTGAAGTCAGCCCAGAACATTCTAGCCAGCTGTTGGTGATCGGTGACGACGTCACCTGCCTGGTTCTTGATCAAAGAAATAGTATTCCTCTGGTACCGTTCCATTGCCATAGCATGAAAAAAATTTGAGTTTTCCTCACCAATCTTGATGTTTCTGATCATGCAACGTTGCTTTCAATAAATAAACTGCCAATGCAAAATGTCCTCAAGGTGCAATTTAACAATTCTCCTAAAATTTAGCTCTGGCCAACTCAAGGGCCGAGATTCCTCCAGACCATCAAGGAAAAGAACCACCTTATGGCAATCAGAAAAGAGAGCTTTGACTGTGGACAAATTTAAATGCCATTTCTTGAGGGCATATCGTAAAGCTTTAAATTTAGTAGATATAGATAAGGCAATTGAAGATTTGCCCACTGGCCTATTCCATACCTGAGATACATAATCAGTAAAACCAGGCAGATCGATCCAGTAATTTTCAAAGCAAAAAACCTTTGCCTTAGGTATGCATGTAGCAATTGTGACCACACACGGGGACATGATCGGAGGCAGTGCGTGCAAGGGGTATAACCAAGGTGTTGGGATGATCAGAAGTCCATGCAACCGAAGTAAAGAACCAATCGATCTGCTCAAGAAGCGGTGAAGATTGCATATTGGACCAAGTATATTGACGGCCCTTGATTGGCAGTTCGAACAAGGCCCAAATGGCCAATGATTTCATTAAACAAAAAATGTCATTAACATTGCCACCAGGTAGATTATGGTTTTCAAGTGATCGCATGAAGTTGAAATCACCCAAGAGGAGCCAATTGTCATCAAACTGGATATGAAGATTATATAACCATTGCACAAACTCATCACGAGCAGGACCTTGACACGGGCCATAAACAGAAGCTAAAGTCCAAGTTTCAGAGGTGTGTATAGAACTGAATTCCACAATGATCCCATAAGATTTGGCCTCAATTAATTTTCCCACAAAGAAAGAAGAATTCCATATAACCACCATTCCCGCAGACACACCAGCCGATGGCACATAAACAAAGTTATTGAAGCGCCGTGGACAGAATTTCCTAATGAACCGATGATCAATATGCATGCACTTTGTTTCTTGGAGGCAAATAACAGAAAAACCACTTTCATCGATCTTTTGCCTAACCGCAAGTTGACGTGCCTCAGAATTAACACCACACACGTTCCAACAAAGCACCTTCCAATCCTTAAACCCTGACTGATTCATTACAAACCAAAAGGAAAAGCAGCAAAAGTAGATCACACAATGACCTACACTGACCATCTAAGCAAACATGCACCACAAAGTTCCATACATGAAAATATAAATAGAGATAAATGGCGATTAAAATGGGACGCCATAGACCTAAACCCTGCAAGGTGGAATCAATCGTCAGAGTTGTTGTTGCTGTTGGACTTAGCAGAATTAGCCACAAGCTTATCCACGGTGATCTTCTCCGGCGCAATGCGAAGACGAGCTCCAATACGCTGAAGATCAGCAATAGCAGTCGGAGGTGTCATAGATGGGCTTTCACCAGCCTGTGCAGGCTTGGTCTTGTGCTTCTTCATGGTGTGAGCCCTCCTGTGTGTACTTGGGTGCTGCTCGGCATCTTACGGAAACCATCACGTAGGGCGCTGAGACGTGCACTACATCTAACCTCAGTATCAACAAGGACTTTAGAAGCCCTAGATTTCCTGTCACGCTTCACGGTCACTTTGGGGACAGCAGTGAACTCAAACGCTTCAGAGACAGGTTCAGAAAGATCATCAAAACAGAGAGCCCGAGCCACGGGCCTTTTGACTGGCAACACACATCGAATAGAGGTGTGAGAGGAATCAGATACAGGCTGAAGCTTGAAGTTGATCGCAGAATCATTGCAACATAATTCCCAAGAACTTTTGTCCAGCAACAAAGTCCCAATGTCAGGCGTGAAGACAAACTGTGGAATCTCAGCAGAGCACATAAGCGGCATCATTTTCTCAAAGGTACGCTGCCACTGCATCACAGGGGGCAAAACCGACCCAAAAATAGTGAGCACACGCCCAATCTGCAAGGGAGGTTGCTGAGGTCCCATTAGGGGCTGGAGAACAACCACATCTGCAGCATCAGCGACATTGTTAACAGAGTCATCAGAAATCTGCAAAACCATTGATTCTTGGGACTGAATATCCTCAACTTGATCTTGGTGGGCAGCGTCTTGCACTGGCGCGGGCTCATCCTGCGGCTGCTCATTGATAGGTGGTGGCACATCGTTCCATCCAAGCTCTAGAAACTGCTCATTGATAGGGGGTGGGGATTGCCATTGAACGGCATGGGGTCCTCATCAGCTGGCATGACATCAGCAAAGTCCGTAGAGAGGATATACACAGGAACTGACCAAGAAATCCTAGCCCCACCAAAATCCGCATATTCACGGTAGACCACATCCCTTGGAACTAAATAAGGTGCAGGGAACGAGACATATGCCAGAGTACGGACAAGCATTGGGTCGTCCTGATGCCAGTGGTGGAAACGACCAAAAGTGCTAATGGCGTCGGCAATGGCTTCCTCTCTCTCATTTGATTCTCAATACAATGGTCTCTTGGAGATCCATATGATGTAACTCTTTTTGCGGTGTGTTTGTTGGGATCGGATGAACTTTGAGTTTATGATCAGATCTATCTTTTTATATCCATGAAAGTTATTTGAGTTTCTTTGATCTCTTATCACTACTCCAGGATGCTGCTAACGTGACACTATGATCAGAGACCCTTCGACGAAACTGTGTGCGATGCAATAATCACAAATGGTGGTGTAAAAAACCGTCAAAAAAGGTGGAAAATGTTTGCGATGGCGGAGCCATCAAACACGGTTCAGATTTTAGTTGCGTGTGCGATGGAGGGCATACGATTGATCTAGATGAACTGTTTGTGATTAGACAGAACAACAGAAACTGGCAGTCATTGAAGGAAATATGCCCAAGAGGCAATAATAAAGTTATTATTTATTTCCTTGTATCATGATAAATGTTTATTATTCATGCTAGAATTGTATTAACCGGAAACATAATACATGTGTGAATACATAGACAAACATAGTGTCACTAGTATGCCTCTACTTGACTAGCTCGTTGATCAAAGATGGTTGAGTTTCCTAGCCATAGACGTGAGTTGTCATTTGATTAACGGGATCACATCATTAGGAGAATGATGTGATTGACTTGACCCATTCCGTTAGCTTAGCACTTGATCGTTTAGTTTACTGCTATTGCTTTCTTCATGACTTATACATGTTCCTATGACTATGAGATTATGCAACTCCCGATTACCGGAGGAACACTTTGTGTGCTACCAAACGTCACAACGTAACTAGGTGATTATAAAGGTGCTCTACAGGTGTCTCTGATGGTACTTGTTGAGTTGGCATAGATCGAGATTAGGATTTGTCACTCCGATTGTCGGAGAGGTATCTCTGGGCCCTCTCGATAATGCACATCACTATAAGCCTAGCAAGCAATGTGACTAATGAGTTAGTTGCGGGATGATGCATTACGGAACGAGTAAAGAGACTTGCCGGTAACGAGATTGAGATAGGTATTGAGATACCAACGATCGAATCTCGGGCAAGTAACATACCGATGACAAAGGGAACAACGTATATTGTTATGCGGTTTGACCGATAAAGATCTTCGTAGAATATGTAGGAACCAATATGAGCATCCAGGTTCGGCTATTGGTTATTGACCGGAGACGTGTCTCGGTCATGTCTACATAGTTCTCGAACCCGTAGGGTCCGCATGCTTAAAGTTCTGTGATGATCGGTATTATGAGTTTATATGTTTTGATGTAACGAAGGTAGTTCGGAGTCCTGGATATGATCACGGACATGATGAGGAGTCTCAAAATGGTCGAGACATAAAGGTTGATATATTGGAAGCCTATATTTGGATGTCGGAAGAGTTCCGGGTGAAATCGGGATTTTACCGGAGTGCCGGAGGGGTTACCGGAACCCCCCGGGGGTTAATGGGCCTTGTTGGGCCCTAGTGGAGAGAGAGGGGCCGGCCAGGGAAGGCCGCGCGCCCCCTCCCCCTCTGGTCCGAATTGGACTAGGAAGGGGAGGGGCGGCGCTCCCCTTTCCTTCTCCTTCTCCCCCTTCCTTTCCCCCTCCTAGTAGGAGTAGGAAAGAGGGAAGTCCTACTCCTACTAGGAGGAGGACTCCTCCTCCTGGCGCGCTCTACAGGGGCCGGCCGGCCTCCCCCCTTGCTCCTTTATATACGGGGGCAGGGGCACCCTAGAACACACAAGTTGATCATTGATCTCTCCCAGCCGTGTGCGGTGCCCCCCTCCACCATAATCCACCTCGGTCATATTGTAGCGGTGCTTAGGCGAAGCCTTGCGTCGGTAGCTTCATCAACATCGTCATCACGCTGTCGTGCTGACGAAACTCTCCCTCGAGCTCTACTGGATCGTGAGTTCGCGGGACGTCACCGAGCTGAACGTGTGCTGAACGCGGAGGTGTCGTACGTTCGGTACTAAGGATCGGTCGATCGTGAAGACGTACGACTACATCAACCGCGTTGTCATAACACTTTCTCTTAATGGTCTATGAGGGTACGTGGACGACACTCTCCCCTCTCGTTGCTATGCATCACCATGATCTTGCCGTGTGCGTAGGATTTTTTTTTTGAAATTACTACGTTTCCCAACAGTGGCATCCGAGCCTGGATTATGCATAGCTGTTATATGCACGAGTAGAACACAAGTGAGTTGTGGGCGATACAAGTCATACTGCTTACCAGCATGTCATACTTTGGTTCGGCGGTATTTTTGGATGAAGCGGCCCGGACCGACATTACGCGTACGCTTACGCGAGACTGGTTCTACCGACGTGCTTTGCACACAGGTGGCTGGCAGGTGTCAGTTTCTCCAACTTTAGTTGAACCGAGTGTGGCTACGCCCGGTCCTCTAGAAGGTTAAAACATCACTAACTTGACGAACTATCGTTGTGGTTTTTGATGCGTAGGTAAGAACGGTTCTTGCTCAGCCCGTAGCAGCCACGTAAAACTTGCAACAACAAAGTAGAGGACGTCTAACTTGCTTTTGCAGGGCATGTTGTGATGTGATATGGTCAAGACATGATACTATATTTTATTGTATGAGATGATCATGTTTTGTAACGGAGTTATCGGCAACTGGCAGGAGCCATATGGTTGTCGCTTTATTGTATGCAATGCAATCGCCCCGTAATTGCTTTACTTTATCACTAAGCGGTAGCGATAGTCGTAGAAGCAATAGTTGGCGAGACGACAACGATGCTACGATGGAGATCAAGGTGTCGCGCCGGTGACGATGGTGATCATGACGGTGCTTTGGAGATGGAGATCAAAGGCACAAGATGATGATGGCCCTATCATATCACTTATATTGATTGCATGTGATGTTTATCCATTATGCATCTTATTCTGCTTTGATTGACGGTAGCATTATAAGATGATCTCTCACTAAATTTCAAGGTATAAGTGTTCTCCCTGAGTATGCACCGTTGCGAAAGTTCGTCGTGCCGAGACACCACGTGATGATCGGGTGTGATAAGCTCTACGTTCAAATACAACGGGTGTAAGCCAGTTTTACACACGCAGAATACTCGGGTTAAACTTGACGAGCCTAGCATATGCAGATATGGCCTCGGAACACTGAGACCGAAAGGTCGAGCGTGAATCATATAGTAGATATGATCAACATAGTGATGTTCACCATTGAAAACTACTCCATCTCACGTGATGATCGGACATGGTTTAGTTGAGATGGATCACGTGATCACTTAGATGATCGAGGGATGTCTATCTAAGTGGGAGTTCTTAAGTAATATGATTAATTGAACTTTAACTTATCATGAACTTAGTACCTGGTAGTATTTTGCTTATCTATGTGATTGTAGATAGATGGCATGTGCTGTTGTTCCATTCAATTTTAATGCGTTCCTTGAGAAAGCAAAGTTGAAAGATGATGGTAGCAATTACACGGACTGGGTCCGGAACTTGAGGATTATCCTCATTGCTGCACAGAAGAATTATGTTCTGGAAGCACCGCTGGGTGCCAGGCCTGCTGCAGATGCAACTGACGACGTTAAGAACGTCTGGCAGAGCAAAGCTGATGACTACTCGATAGTTCAGTGTGCCATGCTTTACGGCTTAGAACCGGGACTTCAACGACGTTTTGAACGTCATGGACCATATGAGATGTTCCGGGAGTTGAAGTTAATATTTCAAGCAAATGCCCGGATTGAGAGATATGAAGTCTCCAATAAGTTCTACAGCTGCAAGATGGAGGAGAATAGTTCTGTCAGTGAACATATACTCAAAATGTCTGGGTATAATAATCACTTGATTCAACTGGGAGTTAATCTTCCGGATGATAGTGTCATTGACAGAATTCTTCAATCACTGCCACCAAGCTACAAGAGCTTTGTGATGAACTATAATATGCAAGGGATGGATAAGACAATTCCCGAGCTCTTCGCAATGCTAAAGGCTGCGGAGGTAGAAATCAAGAAGGAGCATCAAGTGTTGATGGTCAATAAGACCACCAGTTTCAAGAAAAAGGGTAAAGGGAAGAAGAAGGGCAACTTCAAGAAGAACAGCAAACAAGTTGCTGCTCAGGAGAAGAAACCCAAGTCTGGACCTAAGCCTGAGACTGAGTGCTTCTACTGCAAACAGACTGGTCACTGGAAGCGGAACTGCCCCAAGTATTTGGCGGGTAAGAAGGATGGCAAGGTGAACAAAGGTATATGTGATATACATGTTATTGATGTGTACCTTACTAATGCTCGCAGTAGCACCTGGGTATTTGATACTGGTTCTGTTGCTAATATTTGCAACTCGAAACAGGGACTACGGATTAAGCGAAGATTGGCTAAGGACGAGGTGACGATGCGCGTGGGAAATGGTTCCAAAGTCGATGCGATCGCGGTCGGCACACTACCTCTACATCTACCTTCGGGATTAGTTTTAGACCTGAATAATTGTTATTTGGTGCCAGCGTTACGCATGAACATTATATCTGGATCTTGTTTGATGCGAGACGGTTATTCATTTAAATCAGAGAATAATGGTTGTTCTATTTATATGAGTAATATCTTTTATGGTCATGCACCCTTGAAGAGTGGTCTATTTTTATTAAATCTCGATAGTAGTGATACACATATTCATAATATTGAAGCCAAAAGATGCAGAGTTGATAATGATAGTGCAACTTATTTGTGGCACTGCCGTTTAGGTCATATTGGTGTAAAGCTCATGAAGAAACTCCATACTGATGGACTTTTGGAATCACTTGGTACTTGCGAACCATGCCTCATGGGCAAGATGAATAAAACGCCGTTCTCCGGAACAATGGAGCGAGCAACAGATTTGTTGGAGATCATACATACTGATGTATGTGGTCCAATGAATATTGAGGCTCGCGGCGGGTATCGTTATTTTCTCACCTTCACAGGTGATTTGAGCAGATATCGGTATATCTACTTAATGAAACATAAGTCTGAAACATTTGAAAAGTTCAAAGAATTTCAGAGTGAAGTGGAAAATCATCGTAACAAGAAATAAAGTTTTCTACGATCTGATCGTGGAGGAGAATATTTGAGTTACGAGTTTGGTATACATTTGAAAGAATGCGGAATAGTTTCGCAACTCACGCCACCCAGAACACCACAGCGAAATGGCGTGTCCGAACGTCATAACCGTACTTTACTAGATATGTTGCGATCTATGATGTCTCTTACTGATTTACCGCTATCATTTTGGGGTTATGCTTTAGAGACGGCTGCATTCACGTTAAATAGGGCACCATCGAAATCCGTTGAGACGACGCCTTATGAACTGTGGTTGGCGAGAAACCAAAGTTGTCGTTTCTTAAAGTTTGGGGCTGCGATGCTTATGTGAAAAACCTTCAACCTGATAAGCTCGAACCCAAATCGGAGAAATGTGTCTTCATAGGATACCCAAAGGAAACTGTTGGGTACACCTTCTATCACAGATCCGAAGGCAAGACATTTGTTGCTAAGAATGGATCCTTTCTAGAGAAGGAGTTTCTCTCAAAAGAAGTGAGTGGGAGGAAAGTAGAACTTGATGAGGTAACTGTACCTGCTCCCTTATTGGAGAGTAGTTCATCACAGAAACCGGTGTCTGTGACACCTACACCAATCAGTGAAGAAGCTAATGATATTGATCATGAAACTTCAGATCAAGTTACTACCGAACCTCGTAGGTCAACCAGAGTAAGATCCGCACCAGAGTGGTACGGTAATCCTACTCTGGAGGTCATGTTACTTGACCAAGGCGAACCTACGAACTATGAAGAAGCGATGGTGAGCCCAGATTCCGCAAAATGGCTTGAGGCCATGAAATCTGAGATGGGATCCATGTATGAGAACAAAGTGTGGACTTTGGTTGACTTGCCCGATGATCAGCAAGCCATAGAGAATAAATGGATCTTCAAGAAGAAGACTGACGCTGACGGTAATGTTACTGTCTACAAAGCTTGACTTGTTGCGAAAGGTTTTCGACAAGTTCAAGGAGTTGACTACGATGAGACTTTCTCACCCGTAGTGATGCTTAAGACTGTCCGAATTATGTTAGAAATTGCTGCATTTTATGATTATGAAATTTGGCAAATGGACGTAAAAACTGCATTCCTGAATGGATTTCTGGAAGAAGAGTTGTATATGATGCAACCGGAAGGTTTTGTCGATCCAAAGGGAGCTAACAAAGTGTGCAAGCTCCAGCGATCCATTTATGGACTGGTGCAAGCCTCTCGGAGTTGGAATAAACGTTTTGATAGTGTGATCAAAGCATATGGTTTTATACAGACTTTTGGAGAAGCCTGTATTTACAAGAAAGTGACTGGGAGCTCTGTAGCATTTCTAATATTATATGTGGATGACATATTGCTAATTGGAAATGATATAGAATTTCTGGATAGCATAAAAGGATACTTGAATAAGAGTTTTTTAATGAAAGACCTCGGTGAAGCGGCTTACATATTGGGCATCAAGATCTATAGAGATAGATCAAGACGCTTGATAGGACTTTCACAAAGCACATACCTTGACAAAGTTTTGAAAAAGTTCAAAATGGATCAAGCAAAGAAAGGGTTCTTGCCTGTGTTACAAGGTGTGAAGTTGAGTCAGACTCAATGCCCGACCACTGTGGAAGATAGAGAGAAAATGAAAAGTGTTCCCTATGCTTCAGCCATAGGCTCTATCATGTATGCAATTTTGTGTACCAGACCTGATGTGTGCCTTGCTATTAGCTTAGCAAGGAGGTACCAAAGTAATCCAGGAATGGATCACTGGACATCGGTCAAGAACATCCTAATACCTGAAAAGGACTAAGGATATGTTTCTCGTTTATGGAGGTGACAAAGAGCTCGTCGTAAATGGTTACGTCGATGCAAGCTTTGACACTGATCCGGACGATTCTAAATCACAAACCGGATACGTGTTTACATTGAACGGTGGAGCTGTCAGTTCTAAACAAAGCGTCGTGGCGGGATCTACGTGAGAAGCAGAGTACATAGCTGCTTTGGAAGCAGCAAATGAAGGAGTCTGGATGAAGGAGTTCGTATCAGATCTAGGTGTCATACCTAGTGCATCGGGTCCAATGAAAATCTTTTGTGGCAATACTGGTGCAATTGCTTTGGCAAAGGAATCCAGATTTCACAAGAGAACCAAGCACATCAAGAGACGCTTCAATTCCATCCGGGATCAAGTCCAGGTGGGAGACATAGAGATTTGCAAAATACATACGGATCTGAATGTTGCAGACCCGTTGACTAAGCCTCTTCCACGAGCAAAACATGATCAGCACCAAGACTCCATGGGTGTTAGAATCATTACTGTATAATCTAGATTATTGACTCTAGTGCAAGTGGGAGACTGAAGGAAAGATGCCCTAGAGGCAATAATAAAGTTATTATGTATTTCCTCATATCATGATAAATGTTTATTATTCATGCTAGAATTGTATTAACCGGAAACATAATACGTGTCTGAATACATAGACAAACATAGTATCACTAGTATGCCTCTCCTTGACTAGCTCATTGATCAAAGATGGTTGAGTTTCCTAGCCATAGACATGGGTTGTCATTTGATTAACGGGATCACATCATTAGGAGAATGATGTGATTGACTTGACCCATTCTGTTAGCTTAGCACTTGATCTTTTAGTTTATTGTTATTGCTTTCTTCATGACTTATACATATTCCTATGACTATGAGATTATGCAACTCCCCATTACCGGAGGAACACTTTGTGTGCTACCAAACGTCACAACGTAATTGGGTGATTATAAAGGTGCTCTACAGGTGTCTCCGATGGTACTTGTTGAGTTGGCATAGATCGAGATTAGGATTTGTCACTCCGATTGTCGGAGAGGTATCTCTGGGCCCTCTCGGTAATGCACATCACTATAAGCCTTGCAAGCCATGTGACTAATGAGTTAGTTGCGGGATGATGCATTACGAAACTGTCGGTGTACAAAAAGAGGGGTGCGTTTTTGTACCCCTATACCTGTGCACGGGCAGTCGGAGCCGCGCCTACGGTCACGCCAAGCAGAACAGGGGAGGTGAGCCAAGGTAAGACCAAAGCCCAAGATAATAAGAGCAACGCCAAGGCCAAGACCACAAAGAGCAGAGGGACGAAGCAGGTTCCCCGGCAACACCCTTGCCGGGGCAGCCTCAGTAACCCCGGCAAGATCCTTGCCGGGACAGCTCGCCCTGCACCAACAGAGCGGGCCACCCTTGAGCCCACGGTCTCCAACATCACGTTGGGCCAGGGCTCGGGAGGCACCTTCGTGGTGGCATGCAGATCTTTGTGAAGACATATTCAAGATTAGATGAGGATTAGAAGACGACGATCCTCGGCAAGATCCTTGCCGAGGAAGGCCACACGGCACCTTATGAACGGGGACCATCGAAATCCGTTGAGACGACGCCTTATGAACGGGGACGACAGCGCGCCACGGCAAGACCCTTGCCGGGCCACACGGCAAGACCCTTGTCGGGCCACCCGGCAAGGCCCTCACCAAGGACGCCAGCAGGACCACCGCCAGGCCCACGCCAATCAAGCTTCCACCATCGTTCACATGCAGCTGCCAGCCCAACCAGCTGGGCGGGCACCTGCGTGGCAACATGCAGCTCCCAGGCCAACTCATCGAGCGCCTGCATGGCGGCATGCAGATCTTCGTGAAGGCTCCGCCACCGCGC
Organism: Triticum aestivum; assembly: GCF_018294505.1. NCBI lineage: Eukaryota > Viridiplantae > Streptophyta > Magnoliopsida > Poales > Poaceae > Triticum > Triticum aestivum. The sequence goes on from NC_057808.1 coordinate 216,848,814, forward strand.
CGCCTCAGCTGCCTGACTGCCTACATGGCACCACGCGCCTCACTGGCCAGGGCGTGTGTCAAAGCGAGGAGGAGCGGCGACGGACGGGACGGGCCTCGCCCCCGTCCCCAATAAATCAAGTGGACACCTAAGCTACGCATTAAATGCGTCTTGTCCTGTAATACGAGCGATAAGCTCAGGGCACTGTACGCCTTTCCACCTCCTATGTGCCACTGTGGCAGCCCCTTCCGACTATAAAAGGAGGCCCATGGCATACTGGAGAAGGATTCGGCTCTTTCGAACCACGCACTGACCACAGCTAGTTCGAGAGCTCAAGAACTCTCTGAAATACACCCACCAAAGCAGGACTAGGGTTTTACGCATCCTCGCGGCTCGAACCTGGGTAAATGATCCTCGTGCTGTCTACTAGCCCTGCTCTTCTCGCAACCCCGCGCCCCAGCAACCGTAGTAGGGATTCTTGTGATCCCGTAGGTGTCGTTCCATGCCGCCATCTTTGGCGCGCCAGGCAGGGGGCGCAATTGTGAGAATCTGGTCTAGTAGTTAGCCTAGCAGTTCTTCATCGCCCTTGGCTCCTAAGAAGAAGGCGGCCGGAGGAACGACGCTGACTCGGCAACAGAAAAGCTAAGTCATTCAGAGCTTTGAGTTATTTCCTCCTATACATAAGGTCATCGTCCTCGGAGATCTCGCCTATGTATGAGAAACCTGCACGCAAATGGGCCCTCCCGCAATTGGCAACGCCCTTGTTCTGTTTCGAGTCTGCTCAACAGCTCAAAGCGGCCGCGTCGAGAGTGGCGGGGTAGCCATCCGCACTTGGCAACGCTCCCGACTCTGACTCGAGTCAAGCTCGATAGTTCGAGCGGCCGCGCTAAGGGCGGCAAGGTGGTTCGCCTGGCAGCAAGCACACCCGGCAGGCCGATGGGGATCCATCCCCAAGACGCCGCCTTGGGTTTACGTGCCGGCGAGCCTACCCAGTAACGTAGGGAGGACATACAAAGGAAAATCGAACAGGAAAATAACATGCATAATACTGAAAGTGCTGCAGAGTTATATTACATCGAATTGTTGTTGCGGTTCTAACTAGAGATAGCGATTGTCTTGGTTGTGAACCTGCAGCGGCGATAACGAACGGGATGCCTAATCCCGGCGCTGGCCCTCCACCCTCTGAATTTTGCCGACTCGGCTGATGATGGGCTTGATGCGCTCTCTGAGCGGCGCAAGGACAGTACCCTCCGGCAAGCTCTCCAGCGCGGCGTCGAAGTCGAGGTCGGGGTACCAGTGCGCCACCTTGGTGAGAACCTTGGTCATGGCACCCTGGCAAAGCCTCCGGGACTCGTCGGCCAGTGAGGCCGCCCGGTTGGCGTGGAGCCGCTCCAGAGCACTGACGACCTTCTCAAAGAACATGGTCAGGCTGCAATTGGCGCTCACGCTCCGCTCCGGGACATACGTCACGTCCGGCATCCCCATGATGGCGAGCTGCACGGCGGCCTGGTTGGCGATGGTGGAGAGGCGATCGAGCCAACGGTTCTCGCCCTCCACGTGATCCGTGAAGTTGAGGCCCTCGTTCTTCTGCAACTGCTTCTCGGCCTCCAGCTCCTTGGCCAGGGTCCCCTCTCGGGTTTTGGCCTCCGACAGCACCTTCTCGAGACCCTCCAGCTTCAGCTTGAGGTCTTTGATGGAGTTGTTGGCCTCGGAGAGCTCCCCAGCCTTGCTGACGACCACGCCCTGCGCCTCTGTCAGGGCACTTTTAAGCGTGTCCTTCTCCTGGGACAGCTTCAGGGCCTGCTCCTTCAGCCCGTTGCGCTCCGCCTCCAACTCCTCCACCTTGCCGGCGTGAACCTGGGCCTGGGCATTGAGTGCCTCTTTGTGCCTCTGCTCCAGCTCACTAGTCCGCTGCAAGACAAGCTTCTCCACCTCTGCATCCTTGCCGCGAAGCATGGCGGCAAGCTTCTCCTCGCGTGCAGCGAGGTCCTCCTCCTGGGAGTTCAGCGCGGCCTCGTGGTGGGTCCAGGCGGCTTCGGCGGCCGCGGCCAAGTTCCTCGCCGTCTCTTGAGCTTTCTCGACGTCGGCGAGCTTCATGGTGAGCTCCACGTCGCGCTTGGCCAGCTCGCCCTGGGCAGCCTTGAGCTCCTTGTGGGCCTCGCGGAACCAGTCCTGCGTCTCAGCAACGCGCTTCTGGAGGTCCACCTCCGCCTTCTCCACCACCGCCGTCCTGGACTTAGCCTTGTCCAGGCGGGCGCGATGGAGCGCCTGGAGCTTCCGGAAGCTGGCGCCCATGGCGTGAAGGAGCCGCTCTTCCTGCGAACCGTCGCCGCCAACGATCGGCTCGTCGACGACTTCAAGCCCAGCAGCGGCAAGCACTTCATCGTCGAACACCTCTCCCTCAATGGGTGTCCTGGTGCTCGACGCGCCTAGAAGGTGGATGAACAAGTCGTCGCTCACCCTCAGGTACTTGCCGGAGCCGGAAGCAGCAGAAGAGGAAGGCTGGTCATCAGCCACCTCCTCCTCCTCGGAAGCGGCCCCGCCGGCCTCTCCGGCAGGCCCCTTGCCGGTCTCCTCAGCGGCAGCCTTGCCGGCCTTCCCGGTAGGCCCTTCGGCGGCGTCCTCGGCAGCACCCTTGGCGGTCTCCTCGGCGGTAATTTTCTCGGCGTCCGCCTCGGCGGCTTTGGCTACGTCCTCGATGATGGCATCCACGTCCTCTGGGTTCACCGAGGAGGAATCTGGACGCCGAACAAGGGGGTGAGGCAAGGCCAGGACCAAGAGCCGGAAAGAAAAAGAAGTTGAGGCCCTCGTTGTTCCGCAACTGCTTCTCGGCCTCCAGCTCCTTGGCCAGGGTCCCCTCTCGGGTTTTGGCCTCCGACAGCACCTTCTCGAGACCCTCCAGCTTTAGTTTGAGGTCTTTGATGGAGTTGTTGGCCTCGGAGAGCTCCCCAGCCTTGATGACGACCACGCCCTGCGCCTCTGTCGGGGCACTGTTAAGCGTGTCCTTCTCCTCGGACAGCTTCTGGGCCTGCTCCTTTAGCTCGTCGCGCTCCGCCTCAACCTCCTCCACCTTGCCGGCGTGAACCTGGGCCTGGGCATTGAGTGCCTCTTTGTGCCTCTGCTCCAGCTCACTGGTCCGCTGCAAGACAAGCTTCTCCACCTCTGCATCCTTGCCGCAAAGCATGGCGGCAAGCTTCTCCTCACGTGCAACGAGGTCCTCCTCCTGGGAGTTCAGCGCGGCCTCGTGCTGGGTCCGGGTGGCTTCGGCGGCCGCGGCCAAGTTCCTCGCCGTCTCTTGAGCTTTCTCGACATCGGCGAGCTTCATGGTGAGCTCCACGTCGCGCTTGGCCAGCTCGCCCTGGGCAGCCTTGAGCTCCTTGTGGGCCTCGCGGAACCAGTCCTGTGTCTCGGCAACGCGCTTCTGGAGGTCCGCCTCCGCCTTCTCCACCACCGCCGTCCTGGACTTAGCCTATTCCAGGCGGGCGCGGTGGAGCGCCTGGAGCTTCCGGAAGCTGGCGCCCATGGCGTGGAGGAGCCGCTCTTCCTGCAAACCATCGCCGCCAACGATCGGCTCGTCGACGACTTCAAGCCCGGCAGCGGCAAGCACTTCGTCGTCGAACACCTCTCCCTCAACGGGTGTCCTGGTGCTCGACGCGCCTAGAAGGTGGATGAACAAGTCGTCGCTCACCCTCAGGTACTTGCCGGAGCCGGAAGCAGCAGAAGAGGAAGGCTGGTCATCAGCCACCTCCTCCTCCTCGGAAGCGGCCCCGCCGGCCTCTCCGGCAGGCCCCTTGCCGGTCTCCTCAGCGGCAGCCTTGCCGGCCTTCCCGGTAGGCCCTTCGGCGGCGTCCTCGGCAGCACCCTTGGCGGTCTCCTCGGCGGCGATCTTCTCGGCGTCCGCCTCGGCGGCCTTGGCGACGTCCTTGATGACGGCGTCCACGTCCTCTGGGTTCACCGAGGAGGAATCTGGACGCCGAACAAGGGGGTGAGGCAAGGCCAGGACCAAGAGCCGGAAAGAAAAAGAAGTTGAGGCCCTCGTTGTTCCGCAACTGCTTCTCGGCCTCCAGCTCCTTGGCCAGGGTCCCCTCTCGGGTTTTGGCCTCCGACAGCACCTTCTCGAGACCCTCCAGCTTTAGCTTGAGGTCTTTGATGGAGTTGTTGGCCTCGGAGAGCTCCCCAGCCTTGATGACGACCGCGCCCTGCGCCTCTGTCGGGGCACTGTTAAGCGTGTCCTTCTCCTCGGACAGCTTCTGGGCCTGCTCCTTCAGCTCGTCGCGCTCCGCCTCCAACTCCTCCACCTTGCCGGCGTGAACCTGGGCCTGGGCATTGAGTGCCTCTTTGTGCCTCTGCTCCAGCTCACTGGTCCGCTGCAAGACAAGCTTCTCCACCTCTGCATCCTTGCCGCAAAGCATGGCGGCAAGCTTCTCCTCACGTGCAACGAGGTCCTCCTCCTGGGAGTTCAGCGCGGCCTCGTGCTGGGTCCGGGTGGCTTCGGCGGCCGCGGCCAAGTTCCTCGCCGTCTCTTGAGCTTTCTCGACATCGGCGAGCTTCATGGTGAGCTCCACGTCGCGCTTGGCCAGCTCGCCCTGGGCAGCCTTGAGCTCCTTGTGGGCCTCGCGGAACCAGTCCTGTGTCTCGGCAACGCGCTTCTGGAGGTCCGCCTCCGCCTTCTCCACCACTGCCGTCCTGGACTTAGCCTTGTCCAGGCGGGCGCGGTGGAGCGCCTGGAGCTTCCGGAAGCTGGCGCCCATGGCGTGGAGGAGCCGCTCTTCCTGCAAACCATCGCCGCCAACGATCGGCTCGTCGACGACTTCAAGCCCGGCAGCGGCAAGCACTTCGTCGTCGAACACCTCTCCCTCAACGGGTGTCCTGGTGCTCGACGCGCCTAGAAGGTGGACAAACAAGTCGTCGCTCACCCTTGGGTACTTGCCGGATCCGGAAGCAGCAGAAGAGGAAGGCTGGTCATCAGCCACCACCTCCTCCTCCTCGGAAGCGGCCCCGCCAGCCTCTCTAGCAGGCCCCTTGCCGGTCTCCTCAGCGGCAACCTTGCCGGCGTCCCCAGTAGGCCCCTCGGCGGCGTCCTCGGCAACACCCTTGGCGGCCTCCTCGGCGGCGATCTTCTCGGCGTCCGCCTCGGCGGCCTTGGCGACGTCCTTGATGACGGCGTCCACGTCCTCTGGGTTCACCGAGGAGGAATCTGGACGCCGAACAAGGGGGTGAGGCAAGGCCAGGACCAAGAGCCGGAAAGAAAAAGAAGTTGAGGCCTCGTTGTTCCGCAACTGCTTCTCGGCCTCCAGCTCCTTGGCCAGGGTCCCCTCTCGGGTTTTGGCCTCCGACAGCACCTTCTCAAGACCCTCCAGCTTCGGCTTGAGGTCTTTGATGGAGTTGTTGGCCTCGGAGAGCTCCCCAGCCTTGATGACGACCGCGCCCTGCGCCTCTGTCGGGGCACTGTTAAGCGTGTCCTTCTCCTCGGACAGCTTCTGGGCCTGCTCCTTCAGCTCGTCGCGCTCCGCCTCCAACTCCTCCACCTTGCCGGCGTGAACCTGGGCCTGGGCATTGAGTGCCTCTTTGTGCCTCTGCTCCAGCTCACTGGTCCGCTGCAAGACAAGCTTCTCCACCTCTGCATCCTTGCCGCAAAGCATGGCGGCAAGCTTCTCCTCACGTGCAACGAGGTCCTCCTCCTGGGAGTTCAGCGCGGCCTCGTGCTGGGTCCGGGTGGCTTCGGCGGCCGCGGCCAAGTTCCTCGCCGTCTCTTGAGCTTTCTCGACATCGGCGAGCTTCATGGTGAGCTCCACGTCGCGCTTGGCCAGCTCGCCCTGGGCAGCCTTGAGCTCCTTGTGGGCCTCGCGGAACCAGTCCTGTGTCTCGGCAACGCGCTTCTGGAGGTCCGCCTCCGCCTTCTCCACCACTGCCGTCCTGGACTTAGCCTTGTCCAGGCGGGCGCGGTGGAGCGCCTGGAGCTTCCGGAAGTTGGCGCCCATGGCGTGGAGGAGCCGCTCTTCCTGCAAACCATCGCCGCCAACGATCGGCTCGTCGACGACTTCAAGTCCGGCAGCGGCAAGCACTTCGTCGTCGAACACCTCTCCCTCAACGGGTGTCCTGGTGCTCGACGCGCCTAGAAGGTGGACAAACAAGTTGTCGCTCACCCTTGGGTACTTGCCGGATCCGGAAGCAGCAGAAGAGGAAGGCTGGTCATCAGCCACCACCTCCTCCTCCTCGGAAGCGGCCCCGCCAGCCTCTCTAGCAGGCCCCTTGCCGGTCTCCTCAGCGGCAACCTTGCCGGCGTCCCCGGTAGGCCCCTCGGCGGCGTCCTCGGCAACACCCTTGGCGGCCTCCTCGGCGGCGATCTTCTCGGCGTCCGCCTCGGCGGCCTTGGCGACGTCCTTGATGACGGCGTCCACGTCCTCTGGGTTCACCGAGGAGGAATCTGGACGGTGAAGAAGGGGGTGAGGCAAGGCCAGCACCAAGAGCCGGAAAGAAAAAGAAGTTGAGGCCCTCGTTGTTCCGCAACTGCTTCTCGGCCTCCAGCTCCTTGGCCAGGGTCCCCTCTCGGGTTTTGGCCTCCGACAGCACCTTCTCAAGACCCTCCAGCTTCGGCTTGAGGTCTTTGATGGAGTTGTTGGCCTCGGAGAGCTCCCCAGCCTTGATGACGACCGCGCCCTGCGCCTCTGTCGGGGCACTGTTAAGCGTGTCCTTCTCCTCGGACAGCTTCTGGGCCTGCTCCTTCAGCTCGTCGCGCTCCGCCTCCAACTCCTCCACCTTGCCGGCGTGAACCTGGGCCTGGGCATTGAGTGCCTCTTTGTGCCTCTGCTCCAGCTCACTGGTCCGCTGCAAGACAAGCTTCTCCACCTCTGCATCCTTGCCGCAAAGCATGGCGGCAAGCTTCTCCTCACGTGCAACGAGGTCCTCCTCCTGGGAGTTCAGCGCAGCCTCGTGCTGGGTCCGGGTGGCTTCGGCGGCCGCGGCCAAGTTCCTCGCCGTCTCTTGAGCTTTCTCGACATCGGCGAGCTTCATGGTGAGCTCCACGTCGCGCTTGGCCAGCTCGCCCTGGGCAGCCTTGAGCTCCTTGTGGGCCTCGCGGAACCAGTCCTGTGTCTCGGCAACGCGCTTCTGGAGGTCCGCCTCCGCCTTCTCCACCACTGCCGTCCTGGACTTAGCCTTGTCCAGGCGGGCGCGGTGGAGCGCCTGGAGCTTCCGGAAGCTGGCGCCCATGGCGTGGAGGAGCCGCTCTTCCTGCAAACCATCGCCGCCAACGATCGGCTCGTCGACGACTTCAAGCCCGGCAGCGGCAAGCACTTCGTCGTCGAACACCTCTCCCTCAACGGGTGTCCTGGTGCTCGACGCGCCTAGAAGGTGGACAAACAAGTCGTCGCTCACCCTTGGGTACTTGCCGGATCCGGAAGCAGCAGAAGAGGAAGGCTGGTCATCAGCCACCACCTCCTCCTCCTCGGAAGCGGCCCCGCCAGCCTCTCTAGCAGGCCCCTTGCCGGTCTCCTCAGCGGCAACCTTGCCGGCGTCCCCAGTAGGCCCCTCGGCGGCGTCCTCGGCAACACCCTTGGCGGCCTCCTCGGCGGCGATCTTCTCGGCGTCCGCCTCGGCGGCCTTGGCGACGTCCTTGATGACGGCGTCCACGTCCTCTGGGTTCACCGAGGAGGAATCTGGACGCCGAACAAGGGGGTGAGGCAAGGCCAGGACCAAGAGCCGGAAAGAAAAAGAAGTTGAGGCCTCGTTGTTCCGCAACTGCTTCTCGGCCTCCAGCTCCTTGGCCAGGGTCCCCTCTCGGGTTTTGGCCTCCGACAGCACCTTCTCAAGACCCTCCAGCTTCGGCTTGAGGTCTTTGATGGAGTTGTTGGCCTCGGAGAGCTCCCCAGCCTTGATGACGACCGCGCCCTGCGCCTCTGTCGGGGCACTGTTAAGCGTGTCCTTCTCCTCGGACAGCTTCTGGGCCTGCTCCTTCAGCTCGTCGCGCTCCGCCTCCAACTCCTCCACCTTGCCGGCGTGAACCTGGGCCTGGGCATTGAGTGCCTCTTTGTGCCTCTGCTCCAGCTCACTGGTCCGCTGCAAGACAAGCTTCTCCACCTCTGCATCCTTGCCGCAAAGCATGGCGGCAAGCTTCTCCTCACGTGCAACGAGGTCCTCCTCCTGGGAGTTCAGCGCGGCCTCGTGCTGGGTCCGGGTGGCTTCGGCGGCCGCGGCCAAGTTCCTCGCCGTCTCTTGAGCTTTCTCAACATCGGCGAGCTTCATGGTGAGCTCCACGTCACGCTTGGCCAGCTCGCCCTGGGCAGCCTTGAGCTCCTTGTGGGCCTCGCGGAACCAGTCCTGTGTCTCAGCAACGCGCTTCTAGAGGTCCGCCTCCGCCTTCTCCACCACCGCCGTCCTGGACTTAGCCTTGTCCAGGCGGGCGCGGTGGAGCGCCTGGAGCTTCCGGAAGATTGCGCCCATGGCGTGGAGGAGCCGCTCTTCCTGCAAACCATCGCCGCCAACGATCGGCTCGTCGACGACTTCAAGCCCGGCAGCGGCAAGCACTTCGTCGTCGAACACCTCTCCCTCAACGGGTGTCCTGGTGCTCGACGTGCCTAGAAGGTGGACAAACAAGTCGTCGCTCACCCTTGGGTACTTGCCGGATCCGGAAGCAGCAGAAGAGGAAGGCTGGTCATCAGCCACCACCTCCTCCTCCTCGGAAGCGGCCCCGCCAGCCTCTCTAGCAGGCCCCTTGCCGGTCTCCTCAGCGGCAACCTTGCCGGCGTCCCCGGTAGGCCCCTCGGCGGCGTCCTCGGCAACACCCTTGGCGGCCTCCTTGGCGGCGATCTTCTCGGCGTCCGCCTCGGCGGCCTTGGCGACGTCCTTGATGACGGCGTCCACGTCCTCTGGGTTCACCGAGGAGGAATCTGGACGGCGAAGAAGGGTGTGAGGCAAGGCCAGCACCAAGAGCCGGAAAGAAAAAGAAGCAGGGACGAACGACGAACGACTTAGCTGTGCCAGTACCTGGCTGGGAAACGGAAGTCCCCTCCCCGCCAACATTTGGCGTCGAGGCAAAGCCGCCGGCGCCCAAGTTCTCCTCCTCCTCCTCCATGTTGCGTGGGCCCGTTGCCTGGCGCCCTTGCCGGGGACGCCCTCGGGGCGGCGTGGTCGATGGGGGCGGCGTGTTGGGAGTAGCCCTTTGTGGCTCCTCCTGCATACCTAGCAAGGTCAGCACCAAAGTGTCGTGCCCTTGACACATGTCGACGGGGGAAGAGTGATGAACTTACGCTGGGCGCTATGCCGGGGGCTGCTGTCTGGGCTGCTCAACACCACCAGTGGCGCTCCCGAAGTACCAACTGGGGGCTGGCCACCCGCCGAGACCTTGGCCCTCTTCACTCTCTGGGCTAGTGTCTCAACGTCCCTGCACAGATGAAGGCAAGTCAAGACGAGCAACACAGATTGAGGAGGCAGAGATAACGAAAAGGAACCAGATACTTACTCGTCGTTCGCCTCCTCCTCTGTTGTTTTCCTCTTCCTCCTCGGGCTGAGGGATCCATAATCGAAAGTAACCTCCGTATCAACATCCGCCGGAGGAGGAGAAGGAGGTGGTGTCTGGACATGCGTGGACGAAGAAGGGGCGGCCGTCTTCTTCTTCACCGCGGCCTTCGCCGGCTTCTTTGCCGCCGCGGCCCTCGTGTGGCACCCGGACCCCTCCAAGGTTAGCTGTGGCCACGCAGCCCTGCCGGGCCGGACCGGCTCGCCGGAACTGGCCCGTCGCAGGACTCGCCCTCTCCCCATAGCCGGCGTCGGGCCTGCAGTCTCGGCCTCCTCCGATGACGACTCGCCGATCACATCTTCAACCAGAGGAGCCTCAGTGCTGGCGCTGCTGGCTCCCCCAGCGGCCGCCGCCCGCCGGGCGAGCTCCTCCACCTCCGCGGCCGTCGCGGCCTTGTACTTCACACCGCCGGCGCTGCCGGCCTCCTTGGCAAGCTGTGCCTCCCTCGCCTTGGTGGCAATGTAGTCCAGCTCCGCCTGGGTGGTGTCCTGGACAAGTAGCCGCTCGGCGTCGGCGTTGACGTACCCCTCGTGCAGAGTGTCAAAGAACTGCTGCACCTCGGCGTCTCCGCCTCCTTCCAGCTCGGGTCAGGGCCATGCGCGTTGCAGTCCGGCATCATGGCAATGATATCGGACCGGGGCGAGTTATTGCACAACGGGAACACCCCCGTCGGCAGCTTAAACAGAGGCCCCTTGAGGACCTTGCCGGCCTTCGCGGCGACCCTCGCGACCTTGTCGGTCCGCTCGACCTCGCCGTCGCGGCCCACGTCAAGCTAGAAGAGCCGCAGGCAGAAATGGGCGTGCCCCATCACTGTGAAATTGTGGTCGAGGCCGGCAGGAAGCCGCATGATGTCGGCGGGGTTCGTGAAGAGCCAGGCTGGCCTCCCCTTATTATGCAGTGGAGCGATCCGGCGGCGGATGAAGTCCGCCCCGATCATCTCAAGGGTGAGGCCGGCCTCAGTGAGCCGAAGGATCCTGGTGGTGGCGACCGTGAGCTTCTCGTCATCAGCATCGACGTCGCTCCAATCGCTTCTGCGGACCGACGGCGCCCGGCGAACTTCGCAGAACGCCGGCGGGTCCTTCTCCTCGATCCAGCACCACCGGCCCCGCCATTCTTCCCACCTCTCCTTCATGGCGCCCTGCGGATACGCCCCCTTGGATCTTGAGACCCAGGCAATGCAACTGGAGATGGCGCCCCCTGGATGGATCCGAGGGGTGAAGTAATGGCGGAAGAGCGCCGTGTTGGGGTGCACCCCGGCGAAGCCCTCGCAGAGATGCGCGAAAAGGGCCATGCACGCCACCGCATTTGGAGTAAAATCTAGGAGGCGGAAGCCAAAGGTATGCATGACGTCGCTGAAGAAATCAGAGAAGGGAGGACACAGCCCGCGGGAAAAATAATCGACAAAGAAGGGGTACTGGTTTGGGGCAGCCTCGGCGCAGTCAGCGGGGATGATGCGCGTGGCTGGATGCCCTGAATTCCCCCCCCCCCCCGTCTTCACTCCCCACAGGGGCCCGAAGGAGTCCCGAAGCTCGAACATGTCAACTGTCGAGGGGAAGAAGGAGGACTGCGTCCGCTGCACTGCCAGCGCACTCTCCGGCGGCTCCGCGGCTCCGGCGTCCTTGGCCTCTCCCTTGCCCTTAGTGGATTTTGGCGCCATGGCGGCTGGGGGAGGAGGGCAGGACAGAGGGCGGTGGAAGCGCAACGGTGGCGAGCAGGAACGAAGCTTGGAGAGGAAGAGGAAGGCAGGCGGAGGTTTCCAAGATTGGGGTTGCGCGAAGGGTAAAAGGAACAGTACGCCCGCGGTTATCCCTTTTTATGGGGAAGCCGCGGGGCGCGCTACCCATTTACTCCGATGTGACGCATGCGTGTGGAAACCGCCCCATGCATGCCGCCCACGTCACGCACACCCCTCCATGCCGCGCCGCGTGCGCGGGTCGTGGGAAGCGCAACGCGCCTGCCCGCACAACATTTTGGGCCGGGCCCAACAACGTGTCGCGCTTATGTGTGGCCCAGGCCCGGGGGCTCCTGTCGGTGTACAAAAAGAGGGGTGCGTTTTTGTACCCCTATACCTGTGCATGGGCAGTCGGAGCCGCGCCTACGGTCACGCGAAGCGGAACAGGGGAGGTGAGCCAAGGTATGACCAAAGCCCAAGATAATAAGAGCAACGCCAAGGCCAAGACCACAAAGAACAGAGGGACGAAGCGGGTTCCCCCGACAAGACCCTTGCCGGGGCAGCCTCAGCAGCCCCGGCAAGATCCTTGCCGGGACAGCTCGCCCCGCACCAACAGAGCGGGCCACCCTTGAGCCCACGGTCTCCAACATCACGTTGGGCCAGGGCTCGGGTGGCACCTCCGTGGTGGCATGCAGATCTTTGTGAAGACATATTCAAGATCAGATGAGGATTAGAAGACGACGATCCTCGGCAAGATCCTTGCCGAGGAAAGCCACGAGACCCCCGGCAAGGCCCTTGCCGGGGACGACAGCGCGCCACGGCAAGACCCTTGCCGGGCCACCCGGCAAGGCCCTCACCAAGGACGCCAGCAGGGCCACCGCCAGGCCCACGCCAACCAAGCTTCCACCACCGTTCACATGCAGCTGCCAGCCCAACCAGCTGGGCGGGCACCTGCGTGGCAACATGCAGCTCCCATGCCAACTCATCGAGCGCCTGCGTGGCGGCATGCAGATCTTCGTGAAGGCTCCGCCACTGCGCCGCCTCAGCTGCCTGCCTGCCTACATGGCACCACACGCCTCACTGGCCAGGGCAGGCCAGGGCACGTGTCAAAGCGAGGAGGAGCGGCGACGGACGGGACGGGCCTCGCCCCCGTCCCCAATAAAGCAAGGGGACACCTAAGCTATGCATTAAATGCGTCTTGTCCTGTAATACGAGCGATAAGCTCAGGGCACTGTACGCTTTTCCACCTCCTGTGTACCACTGTGGCAGCCCCTTCCGACTATAAAAGGAGGCCCATGGCATACTGGAGAAGGATTCGGCTCTTTCGAACCACGCACTGACCACAGCTAGTTCGAGAGCTCAAGAACTCTCTGAAATACACCCACCAAAGCAGGACTAGGGTTTTACGCATCCTCGCGGCCCGAACCTGGGTAAACAATCCTTGTGCTGTCTACTAGCCCTGCTCTTCTCACAACCCCGCGCCCCGGCAACCGTAGTAGGGATTCTTGTGATCCCATAGGTGTCGTTCCATGCCGCCATCTTTGGCGCGCCAGGCAGGGGGCGCAATTGTGAGAATCTGGTGTAGTAGTTAGCCTAGCAGTTCTTCATCGCCCTTGGCTCCTGAGAAGAAGGCGGCCGGAGGAACTGTCACGACCGGGTTTTCGGGATATAAATTCCCAAAAAAAAACGGCCTGTGTGCTCACCAGCCCCAGGATTACTGTTAGCTGATGAGGTACCAACTTGATACAAGAAAATCCAAGCAAGTACAAAAATATGTAGTACAAGACCATTGAGGCCTAGGAGTACAACACTTGGTTTCTAATGGTAGAGGGCGGAAGCGGTTGGATACATCTGCGTCTATGGGACTCCATTTCCCACAAGAACAGCTGACCAGGATAACTCCTATCTCCGCGAGGCTGCAAATGTCAACGCGTAGGTTCCAAGGTTGTCACCGCGATGCTTATCTCCCAGCAAGGAATCTGGCCAAGACAATAGCCAGGGACAAGCCAGTGAGTACGTTTGAATGTACTCGCAAACATTAAGAACACGGGTATAATATAACAAACAAGCTCCGGATTACTATGTGATCACTCGTCTGTCACGAAAAGTACGAAAAAACCAAGATGCACACATGAGGGTGAAAATAAACGAATATAAAGTACTGGGTGCCAAGCGAGGGTCTGAATGACTCCTCGAGAGGAAACTGCAAGAATAGTAATACTGGTGCCAAACGAGGGTCTGAATGACTCCTCGAGAGGAAACTGCAAGAATAACAATACTGGTGCCAAACGAGGGTCTGAATGACTCCTCGAGAGGAAACTGCAAGAATAACAATACTGGTGCCAAACGAGGGTCTGAATGACTCCTCGAGAGGAAACTGCAAGAATAATAATGCCGCAGTCGGGCGTCTGAGCGACACCACAGAAAGGGCTTATAAAAGAATAATCACAGTGAATATCCAGGAGGTAGAACCATCCCAGGGATACTCAATAATATACGTAATATAAAAGGGTTAGTCCAAAATAATAAAAATTCATAATCCATATGTGCCATAATCTTAAACAATATTTAGTTCAGTCGTTTCTCCATCCGAAAACCGATAATATAGTCTAGTCAAACCGTACCTCCATCCGAATACCGTTACTGAGCTCTAGCTAATTCGTTCTCCATCCGAAAACCGTCACTGAGTTCTAGTTAAACCGTTCTCCATCCGAATACCGTTACTAGTTTCAACTCAGACTGTGGTCTTTACTCAAGAACATGACTATCCAACAGGATATATCCTTTGCAGAGGGAGTACCATTTTCCACGAGTAACGGGTTTACTTAGTCCCTCGGGACTAATTCCGTCTACGGTCTTTTAATTGAAAACACGCCTGACCTGCACACACCAGCTTAACTCGCTGGTGTCTGGAATCACCCACGACACCAGCCAAGCAAAACTCTAAGTGGGGAGGCTACAACCTCGACGTAGCATGGGATCAAATTTCTATTCGCGCGCTCTAAGGGGGTGCCCCCCCCTCTCGGTCCCAACCGGAAACACCCATGCCCCCGAACCAGGTGGCCTGCCTACCGGATGCACCCGATATCTTCCACCATGGCCTCTCTGTACGGTGTGTGCTTTGGAAAGGGGTTGACAACCTACTGAACCATACCCTGTCCACTGCAGGGACAAGTGGTGGTACCAACAAATAAGGAAGCTGCTGATCAAGACTCGATCTACGACCGACTCCGGTGGTCCAAGTATCCTCCAACAATATTACCACTAGTGAAATAAATCACCACTCCTCGGGCCTCACCATGCCATACCGGGCATACTCGTCTCGACGAGGGACTAGGGACAAGCTCGTGTCTACCCAAGACCACGACTTTCCCGGCTTCCTACCGGTATGCATGAGAAGCTCACGAGGATGATCCAAATCATTAGTGTATCCATTGCTGACCACAAAACAACTCCAAAGTGTACTCATGCACGAGACTATATCGATACATAAAGCTATCACATACTCCAAGTCAAAAGGTGTTGTGATCGAATCAGAACACCACAACAAAATATTATGCCAGAGTTCAGAAATGCTTGCCTTCAAGAGTATAGAAAAGGATGCATTTTTTTGGAAGCTTTCCCTTTTCTCCAAAATCCTATTTTGCAAAATATACAAATAACAAATATTTCAAACACAGTACCAAAAGTTGTCTCAAATATTTTTGAAATAAATCTTAAAATAAACTAGATGAAATTTGAGAGAGGTAGGAAAAAGAATCAACTCGTTTGGAGTTTTATTTTAAAAGTTATAGCTGGTCAAAGTCTGGTCAAACTCTGTTTTTAAATAAAACCAGAAAAGAAAACGATTCAGAAGAAAATACGCTTTCGCAGTCGAGGAGACGCACTCGGGAGTTTGCGCCTTCACTTAAACAGAGAGAGAACGGCCGCGCGGGTCACTGACAGTGGGTCCAGAGGGCCCACTGGTCAGGTTTGACCGTTCTTCCCTCCTTCTCCTCTCTTCTGCCCGACGGGAGCGAGGCTCCGGCGATCGCCGTCGACGAACGGCAGCACCTCACGGGCATCCAAGGGCGGGGATGGAACGGCTAGACCGAGGCGGTCCCCTAGGTGGTTGTTGGGTCGACGGAGGTGGAAGGAGTCGCCGGCGGCGAGCTCCGCGGCGGAGAGAGGCTACGGTGGCGAAGTGCTTTTTGTGCTCCGGTGGTCTCCGATCGAAGTTGGGTAGCTGGGCAGCTCCGCAAGGACCAGAGGGAGCTACTGGTGGTGTTGGTTGGGCGAAAGGGTGGCTGGCTGCAACGAATCGTACCGGAGCTTAGCGGCGGCGGAACTGGCCGGAGTTGGAGAGGGTGGTCCTCTCCGGTCAATCTACTGCTAGGGGAGCTCTACGGGGAGGGTCTGATGTCGCCTGAGTGCTCGGAGGG
The DNA here is from genome assembly GCF_018294505.1 of Triticum aestivum. Taxonomy (NCBI): domain Eukaryota; kingdom Viridiplantae; phylum Streptophyta; class Magnoliopsida; order Poales; family Poaceae; genus Triticum; species Triticum aestivum. Next base: position 216,864,403 of record NC_057808.1, read on the forward strand.
GCTCGGGGTTCCCTTATATAGCGTGACGAGGCTGGCTCCGCGGCGGTGGATAGGATCGACGACGAGTCGCCGTTGCTGTAGTTGCAGGGCATCGTGGCGGCGACGAACGCGTTCCGACGAGCATGAGGATAAGTACGAGCTATTCCCAGGGGCAGCTGGCGCGCTGGCGTGGTTTGGGCGGTGCCGAACATGGCAGGGGCCACTGCCGACGCCGGCGTGCCGCCAAGGGCGCGGCCAGCGGCGCAGCAGGGCGCCAGAGATGCCGTGGAGCAGGGAGCGGGCTAGTGCGCGGTTCAGCCATGCAGTAGGGGCTAGGGACGGGTCGCGTCGAGTGCGGCAGTGCGGCGTGTCGGCTCATTGCGCGCGTGTGCAAAACGTGCGCTCTGGGCGCGCCCAGAGCACGCACGGCCGGTGTTCGACGAAATGCCAGCGCGCTCCAGAGAGCTTGGGTGAGGCTGGCAAAGAACAGAACAAGGGTAGGGGTGGCTAGGAGCTTAGTGGACAAGGTTGATGGGTCCTTGGGGTAAGTCCACAGTGCAAACAAGGAACTCATGCCAAAACAGACTGTGCACACCAGGTGTTCGATAGAATGCCAAGTGCACTTAGGCAACTCTTGGAGAGGCCACAATCTCCAGATCAGGGTCTCTTTAGATGCAGGAGATGGTGGTAAGATCACTTTGGCAAAACCAGAAACTTGTTAGTGCAAGTTTTGCAAAACTCCAGTTTTGGACAGAAAGAAAAAGGGTTTAAAGCATGCACTTAAAAACCTCTAATGAGTCCACTCTCCTGGACTTAAGGGTTTTGAAGGGAGGGCTACAAGTAGGAAAAAGCTCAGGGTTACTAGAGCAAGGAAAATTATGGTTGCAGTACAAATCACCAAATTGGACCAGAATGCAAAAGAGGTTGATCCACTCAAATTTTTCAAAGAACAACACTGGGTTTTTGCTTGAAGATGAATTGTATGCATCCACTGACATCTCCAAACACTTGGAAGAATTTTTAGAGAAACATTTAAATGGGTTGTAGTGCAAAAGTGCCCACTGGACCAGATTGGAAAAGTTGGTGTAGAGCTCAAAATCTCCAATGGCCAAAAGGTATTTTTGCATAAAAGTGATGTGGAAACATCACATGACACCCCCAAATTTTGGTGGAAATTTTGAATGCATTTGTCAAAAGGTTGCAGTGCAAAACAGGCTCCAAATGCAAAAGAAATCATTTTAAAGGAATAAAGCTTTGAGGAAAAATAAATCTTGCAAAATTTAAATCCACTGATGAGGAATTGTTTTATAAAAGAGAGTATTCAAGTCCAATAATACTTTTGAAGGTTTTTTCCCACTAGAGGCAAAAATCCAAAATCACAAAAGGTAAAACTTGACAAAAATGGAAAAGTTTTATTTCTTGGCAACATTTTAATAGATAAAACAAGGCCAAAATTTTGGGGTGTCACAGGAACGACGCCGGCTCGGCAACAGAAAAGCTAAGTCATTCAGAGCTTTGAGTTATTTCCTCCTATACATAAGGTTATCGTCCTCGGAGATCTCGCCTATGTATGAGAAACCTGCACGCAAAGGGGCCCTCCCGCAATTGGCAACGCCCTTGTTCTGTTTCGAGTCCGCTCAACAGCTCAAAGCGGCCGCGTCGAGAGTGGCGGGGTAGCCTTCCGCACTTGGCAACGCTCCCGACTCTGACTCGAGTCAAGCTCGACAGTTCGGGCGGCCACGCTAAGGGCGGCAAGGTGGTTCGCCTGGCAGCAAGCACACCCGGCAGGCCAATGGGGATCCATCCCCAAGACGCCGCCTTGGGTTTACGCGCCGGCGAGCCTACCCAGTAACGTAGGGAGGACATACAAAGGAAAATCGAACAGGAAAATAACATGCATAATACTGAAAGTGCTGCAGAGTTATATTACATCGAATTGTTGTTGCGGTTCTAACTAGAGATAGCGATTGTCTTGGTTGTGAACCTGCAGCGGCGATAATGAACGGGATGCATAATCCCGGCGCTGGCCCTCCACCCTCTGAATTTCGCCGACTCGGCTGATGATGGGCTAGATGCGCTCCCTGAGCAGCGCGAGGTCAGTTCCATCCGGCAAGCTCTCCAGTGCGGCGTCGAAGTCGAGGTCGGGGTACCAGTGCGCCACCTTGGTGAGAACCTTGGTCATGGCACCCTGGCAAAGCCTCTGGGACTCGTCGGCCAGTGAGGCCGCCCGGTTGGCGTGGAGCCGCTCTAGAGCGTCGACGACCTTCTCAAAGAACATGGTCAGGCTGATATTGGCGCTCACGCTCCGCTCCGGGACATACCTCACGTCTGGCATCCCCATGATGGCCAGCTGCATGGCGGCCTGGTTGGCGACGGTGGCGAGGCGATCGAGCCAACGGTTCTCGCCCTCCACGTGATCCGCGAAGTTGAGGCCCTCGTTGTTCCGCAACTGCTTCTCGGCCTCCAGCTCCTTGGCCAGGGTCCCCTCTCGGGTTTTGGCCTCCGACAGCACCTTCTCAAGACCCTCCAGCTTCGGCTTGAGGTCTTTGATGGAGTTGTTGGCCTCGGAGAGCTCCCCAGCCTTGATGACGACCGCGCCCTGCGCCTCTGTCGGGGCACTGTTAAGCGTGTCCTTCTCCTCGGACAGCTTCTGGGCCTGCTCCTTCAGCTCGTCGCGCTCCGCCTCCAACTCCTCCACCTTGCCGGCGTGAACCTGGGCCTGGGCATTGAGTGCCTCTTTGTGCCTCTGCTCCAGCTCACTGGTCCACTGCAAGACAAGCTTCTCCACCTCTGCATCCTTGCCGCAAAGCATGGCGGCAAGCTTCTCCTCACGTGCAACGAGGTCCTCCTCCTGGGAGTTCAGCGCGGCCTCGTGCTGGGTCCGGGTGGCTTCGGCGGCCGCGGCCAAGTTCCTCGCCGTCTCTTGAGCTTTCTCGACATCGGCGAGCTTCATGGTGAGCTCCACGTCGCGCTTGGCCAGCTCGCCCTGGGCAGCCTTGAGCTCCTTGTGGGCCTCGCGGAACCAGTCCTGTGTCTCGGCAACGCGCTTCTGGAGGTCCGCCTCCGCCTTCTCCACCACCGCCGTCCTGGACTTAGCCTTGTCCAGGCGGGCGCGGTGGAGCGCCTGGAGCTTCCGGAAGCTGGCGCCCATGGCGTGGAGGAGCCGCTCTTCCTGCAAACCATCGCCGCCAACGATCGGCTCGTCGACGACTTCAAGCCCGGCAGCGGCAAGCACTTCGTCGTCGAACACCTCTCCCTCAACGGGTGTCCTGGTGCTCGACGTGCCTAGAAGGTGGACAAACAAGTCGTCGCTCACCCTCAGGTACTTGCCGGATCCGGAAGCAGCAGAAGAGGAAGGCTGGTCATCAGCCACCACCTCCTCCTCCTCGGAAGCGGCCCCGCCAGCCTCTCTAGCAGGCCCCTTGCCGGTCTCCTCAGCGGCAACCTTGCCGGCGTCCCCGGTAGGCCCCTCGGCGGCGTCCTCGGCAACACCCTTGGCGGCCTCCTTGGCGGCGATCTTCTCGGCGTCCGCCTCGGCGGCCTTGGCGGCGTCCTTGATGACGGCGTCCACGTCCTCTGGGCTCGCCGAGGAGGAATCTGGACGGCGAAGAAGGGGGTGAGGCAAGGCCAGCACCAAGAGCCGGAAAGAAAAAGAAGCAGGGACGAACGGCGAACGACTTACCTGTGCCAGTACCTGGCTGGGAAACGGAAGTCCCCTCCCCGCCAACATTTTGCGTCGAGGCAAAGCCGCCAGCGCCCAAGTTCTACTCCTCCTCCTCCATGTGCGGGGGCCCGGTGCCTGGCGCCCTTGCCGAGGACGCCCCTCGGGGCGGCGTGGTCGATGGGGGCAGCGTGTTGGGAGTAGGCCTTTGTGGCTCCTCCCGCTGCTGCTCTCCTCCTGCATACCTGGCAAGGTCAGCACCAAAGTGTCGTGCCCCTGACACATGTCGACGGGGGAAGAGTGATGAACTTACGCTGGGCTCTATGCCGGGGGCTGCTCCGGGCTGCTCAACACCACCAGTGGCGCCCCCGAAGTACCAACTGGGGGCTGGCCACCCGCCGAGACCTTGGCCCTCTTCACTCTCTGGGCCAGCGTCTCCACGTCCCTGCACAGATGAAGACAAGTTAAGACGAGCAACACAGATTGAGGAGGCAGAGATAACAAAAAGGAACCAGATACTTACTCGTCGTCCGCCTCCTCCTCTGGTGTTTTCCTCTTCCTCCTCGGGCTGAGGGATCCATAATCAAAAGTAACCTCTGTATCAACATCCGCCGGAGGAGGAGAAGGAGGTGGTGTCTGGACACGCATGGACGAAGAAGGGCGGCCGTCTTCTTCTTCACCGCGGCCTTCGCCGGCTTCTTTGCCGCCGCGGCCCTCGTGTGGCACTCGGACCCCTCCAAGGTCAGCTGGGGCCGCGCAGCCCTGCCGGGCCGGACCGGCTCGCCGGAACTGGCCCGCCGCAGGACTCGCCCTCTCCCCATAGCCAGCGTCAGGCCTGCGGTCTCGGCCTCCTCCGACGATGACTCGCCGATCACATCTTCAACCAGAGGAGCCTCGGTGCCGGCGCTGCTGGCTCCCCCGGCGGTCGCCGCCCACCGGGCAAGCTCCTCCTCCTCCGCGACCGTCGCGGCCTTGTCCTCCACACCGCCGGCGCTGCCGGCCTCCTTGGCAAGCTGTGCCTCCCTTGCCCTGGTGGCGATGTAGTCCAGCTCCGCCTGGGTGGTGTCCTGGACAAGCAGCCGCTCGGCGTCGGCGTTGACGTACCCCTCGTGCAGAGTGTCAAAGAACTGCTGCACCTCGGCGTCCTCCGGCTCCTTCCAGCTCGGTTCAGGGCCATGCGCGTTGCAGTCTCGCATCATGGCAATGATATCGGACCGGCGCGAGTTATTGCACAACGGGAACACCCCCGTCGGCATCTTAAACAGAGGCCCCTTGAGGACCTTGCCGGCCTTCGCGCCGGCCCTCGCGACCTTGCCGGTCTGCTCGACCTCGCCGTCGCGGCCCACGTCAAGCTGGAAGAGCCGCTGGAAGAAATGGGCGTGCCCCATCACTGTGAAATTGTGGTCGAGGCCGGCACGAAGCCGCATGATGTCGGCGGGGTTCGTGGAGAGCCAGGCTGGCCTCCCCTTGTTATGCAGTGGAGCGATCCGGCGGCGGATGAAGTCCGCCCCGATCATCTCAAGGGTGAGGCCGGCCTCAGTGAGCCGGAGGATCCTGGTGGTGGCGACCGTGAGCTTCTCGTCGTCAGCATCGACGTCGCTCCAATCGCTTCTGCGGACCGGCGGCGCCCGGCGAACTTCGCAGAACACCGGCGGGTCCTTCTCCTCGATCCAGCACCACCGGCCCTGCCATTCTTCCCACCTCTCCTTCATGGCGCCCTCCAGATACGCCCCCTTGGATCTTGAGACCCAGGTAATGCAACCGGAGAGGCCGCCCCCTGGTTGGATCCGAGGGGAGAAGTAATGGCGGAAGAGCGCCGTGTTGGGGTGCACCCCGGCGAAGCCCTCGCAGAGATGCGCGAAAAGGGCCATGCACGCCACCGCATTCGGAGTAAAATCCAGGAGGCGGAAGCCAAAGGTATGCATGACGTCACTGAAGAAATCGGAGAAGGGGGGACAGAGCCCGCAGGAAAAATAATCGACAAAGAAGGGGTACCGATTTGGATAACGCGCGTGGATGACGCGCGTGGCTGGATGCCCCGAATCCCCCCCCCCGTCTTCACTCCCCACAGGGGCCTGAAGGAGTCCCGAAGCTCGAACACGTCAACTGTCGAGGGGAAGAAGGCAGACTGCGTCCGCTGCACCGCCAGCGCACTCTCCGGCGGCTCCGGCGTCCTTGGCCACTCCCTTGCCCTTGATGGATTTTGGCGCCATGGCGGCTGGGGGAGGAGGGCAGGACAGAGGGCGGCGGAAGCGCAATGGCGGCGAGTAGGAACGAAGCTTGGAGAAGAAGAGGAAGGCAGGCGGAGGTTTCCAAGATTGGGGTTGCGTGAAGGGTAAAAGGAACGGTACGCCGGCGGTTATCCCTTTTTATGGGGAAGTCGCGGGGCGCGCTACCCATTTACTGCGATTTGACGCATGCATGTGGAAACCGCCCCACGCATGCTGCCCAGGTCACGCACACCCCTCCACGCCGCGCCGCGCGCGCGGGTCGTGGGAAGCGCAACGCGAAAAGTTTTACCGCGGTCAAAACCGCCCCGCCTGCCCGCGCACCATTTTGGGCCTGGCCCAACAACATGTCGCGCTTATGTGTGGCCCAGGCCCGGGGGCTCCTATCGGTGTACAAAAAGAGGGGTGCGTTTTTGTACCCCTATACCTGTGCACGGGCAGTCGGAGCCGCGCCTACGGTCACGCGAAGGAGAACAGTGGAGGTGAGCCAAGGTAAGACCAAAGCCCAAGATAATAAGAGCAACGCCAAGGCCAAGACCACAAAGAGCAGAGGGACGAAGCAGGTTCCCCCGGCAAGACCCTTGCTGGGGTAGCCTCAGCAGCCCCGGCAAGATCCTTGCCGGGACAGCTCGCCCCGCACCAACAGAGCGGGCCACCCTTGAGCCCACGGTCTCCAACATCACGTTGGGCCAGGGCTCGGGAGGCACCTCCGTGGTGGCATGCAGATCTTTGTGAAGACATATTCAAGATCAGATGAGGATTAGAAGACGACGATCCTCGGCAAGGATCGCCACCAGACCCCCGGCAAGGCCCTTGCCGGGGATGACAGCGCGCCACGGCAAGACCCTTGCCGGGCCACCCGGCAAGGCCCTCACCAAGGACGCCAGCAGGGCCACCGCCAGGCCCACGCCAACCAAGCTTCCACCATCGTTCACATGCAGCTGCCAGCCCAACCAGCTGGGCGGGCACCAGCATGGCAACATGCAGCTCCCAGGCCAACTCATCGAGCACCTGCGTGGCAGCATGCAGATTTTCATGAAGGCTCCGCCACTGCGCCGCCTCAGCTGCCTGCCTGCCTACATGGCACCACGCGCCTCACTGGCCAGGGCACGTGTCAAAGCGAGGAGGAGCGGCGACGGACGGGACGGGCCTCGCCCCTGTCCCCAATAAAGCAAGGGGACACCTAAGCTACGCATTAAATGCGTCTTGTCCTGTAATACGAGCGATAAGCTCAAGGCACTGTACGCCTTTCCACATCCTGTGTGCCACTGTTGCAGCCCCTTCCGACTGTAAAAGGAGGCCCATGGCATACTGGAGAAGGATTCGGCTCTTTCGAACCATGCACTGACCACAGCTAGTTCGAGAGCTCAAGAACTCTCTGAAATACACCCACCAAAGCACGACTAGGGTTTTACGCATCCTCGCGGCCCGAACCTGGGTAAACGATCCTTGTGCTGTCTACTAGCCATGCTCTTCTCGCAACCCCGGGCCCCGGCAACCGTAGTAGGGACTCTTGTGATCCCATAGGTGTCGTTCCACGCCGACAGGAACGAGTAAAGAGACTTGCCGGTAACGAGATTGAGATAGGTATTGAGATACCGATGATCGAATCTCGGGCAAGTAACATACCGATGACAAAGGGAACAACGTATATTGTTATGCGGTTTGACTGATAAAGATTCGTAGAATATGTAGGAACCAATATGAGCATCCATGTTCCGCTATTGGTTATTGACCGAAGACATGTCTCAGTCATGTCTACATAGTTCTCGAACCTGTAGGGTCCGCACGCTTAATGTTCTGTGACGATCGGTATTACGAGTTTATATTTTTTGATGTACCGAAGGTAGTTCGGAGTCCCGGATATGATCACGGACATGACGAGGAGTCTCGAAATGGTCGAGACATAATGATTGATATATTGGAAGCCTATATTTGGACGTCGGAAGATTTCCGGGTGAAATCGGGATTTTACCGGAGTGCCGGAGGGGTTACCGTAACCCCCCGGGGGTTAATGGGCCTTGTTGGGCCCTAGTGGAGAGAGAGAGAGAGGGGCCGACCAGGGTAGGCTGCGCGCCCCCTCCCCCTCTGGTCCGAATTGGACTAGGAAGGGGGGCGGCGCCCCCCTTTCCTTCTCCTTCTCCCCCTTCCTTTCCCCCTCCTAGTAGGAGTAGGAAAGAGGGGAGTCCTACTCCTACTAGGAGGAGGACTCCCCCTCCTGGCGCGCCCTACAGGGGCCGGCCGGCCTCCCCCCTTTCTCCTTTATATACGGGGGCAGGGGCACCCTAGAACACACAAGTTGATTATTGATCTCTCCCAGCCGTGTGCGGTGCCCCCCTCCACCATAATCCACCTCGGTCATATCGTAGCGGTGCTTAGGCGAAGCCCTGCGTCGGTGGCTTCATCAACATTGTCATCATGCCGTCGTGCTGATGAAACTCTCCCTCGAGCTCTACTGGATCGTGAGTTTGCGGGGCGTCACCGAGCTGAACGGGTGCTGAACGCGGAGGTGCCGTACGTTCGGTACTGAGGATCGGTCGATCGTGAAGACATACGACTACATCAACCGCGTTGTCATAACGCTTCCGCTTCACGGTCTACGAGGGTACGTGGACGACACTCTCCCCTCTCGTTGCTATGCATCACCATGATCTTGCGTGTGCGTAGGAATTTTTTTGAAATTACTACATTCCCCAACAGTCATATCAATGTGTGTGTGATGTACGGCATACAGTTCACTCCGATGAACTGTTTGCTATTAGGGAAAGTAATAGAAACGGTGAGCCAAATCAAGGTGTGTGTGATATACGGCATACGGTTCAGTTGAATGAACTGTTTTCTATTAGGGAAGAGAACATAAATGGTTCAACTTAACAAGATGTGTGTGATACGCGGCAAAAAGGCCCAGAGGTTATTTCGAGAATAAGTACACAGAGGTTAATTTGACATGCATGACTTATAAGTTTAACAGAAATCATATCATTTTTTGAAAAACATTTAATTGTGTTGAATGTATATAGTGCTTCATCCTATTAGTTGAATTAACCTTGAGGTCCATGTTTTGGAAACATATCGTAAAGTAACGGGATAGACCTTCATTCAAGCCAATCAACATGTGTTCAAAAAACAAAAATTATCAAAAAGTAAGGAGATAGACCTTCTTCAAGCCAATCAACATGTACAAAAAACAAAAAATGTCAAAAATTACAAAACAAGGACCTCAAGGTTAATTCAACTAATATGATGGAGCACTATATATCAACACAATTAAATGTTTACAGTGACCCATCACATCAGTTAATTTAACATCGAGGCCACTTCCCATCCGGTCACCCATCTGATGACTACTCAAGCCTCAACACGCTTAACTTGGGAGTTTTGTTAGATGAGCTATCGGTAGGGAAGCTGGTCCTTGGTGCTATAGGATCCCTCTTTGCATCCTTAATTGGGCACCTGGATGACCGACTATTGCCGCCCAATGGTCAATGCCACGTCCCCCACATGGCAGTTTTTTCAGCGGGTAACTGCGTTGTCGCGCCGCGCCTAGCGCAACCGCATGCACACGAATGTGCGTGATCGTGCGCCGGCCCCAAACACTGGAAGCACAACTTATAAATTGACGGATGGAGTACTAGTTACAGTGATGCATATAATTAAGCAAAGGGGTCGCACATGTCTGTATTGACTGGAACGAGAATGCAATAGCACAATAAGAATTAAGGCCACGATGATGCGAACGCGGTGGTGGTTACAGGAGGCAAGAAGAAAGATGCATCCTTCAACGTACGACCTCCTCCTCCTCAACTCAGTGCGCCGGGCCACCGACCGGCGGCTAAGGAGCGGCGGCTTTTGTGGCGAGGTCAAGGTGCTTCTCAGCAAAGGCATCCAAGGATTCCAGCCGGTTGAAGAAGGCCAACATCGTAGCGTCCTCACTGGCCTTGTAGATACCTATGTGCACGATTTGCTCGTACACGTGGATGTGTAGGTCGACAAATTATTGTAGGGTGAGGCACCTCGCGGCGAGCGCGACCTCCAGGTGGACATTCTTCGTGGCATCGGTGGGCAGTCGCAGGGCCACCAGTGCTTGAAAGAGGTTCCGACCATGGAGACCGATTAGGGTGGCAGGCAATGAGGAGCCCAGGCACACGGGCTGGAGGAGTACGGCGATGTTGTCCGCGAGCTTCTTGACGACGGTGAACTTGTTGGTGGTGGCAACGATGATCTGGTCCAACTGAGAGTCGTAGCTGGCGTCGACAGCGACCATCCACCAGCCGATTGCCAACACCGTCTGGAGAAGATCCTCGGTGCCATGCCGCAGGCCGGCGTCATGGACCATCTAGCACAGCCGCTGGCCACTCGTGCGCATCGTCGTCATGGGTCTGGAGTTAGCACATTTGCGCTTATTAGTGTAGGTGCTTAGGCAAATGCTTAGGTGCGTACGATGTGGTAGATGCATTGGAATGGAAGGGCGCCTTTATATGAGTGCAAACTGCGTTGCATTCACATCGTGCTGCCTCTTTTCCCGGTCCTCCTCCCATTACTTCCCTCATGCATTCACACGATGCTAATTGAAGGAGGATGCACCATTGGCCGTTCAACATTTCGGGAACAGCTACCCTCTCCCTCGTCTGCATTAAAGTCGTATCGGGAACTGCGCCACCCGCTGTCAAATCGAATAGTACTGGGCTGCCTACTGCACGCCCGGCTGAACACGCCTCCTCGCCTCCATCTATGCTTAATTACTGAATTTTAGTTGCAAAAATTAGATACTGCTAGTGATTTTTAGCTTCATATTTTGACAAATCGCAGTGTTACAAGGTTGACAAATGGCAATGTTACTAGATCAACAAATGTCAATCTTTCCAGTTTGACAAATGGCAACATACCCAATATGACAGATGCAAATCTTATCAAATTGTTTGTAAGTGGTTGCACACGGGTCATCCAAAAGAACCGTTTGCGTTCAAGAGATGCACAAATCCTGCTCTCACTTTGCATACGGGTGTTCTATCTAAAAAGTTTGCGATCAAGAGCCATTAAAACCTATAGCCATTAAAACCATGACACATGGCGTCACGTGAATCATTAACAGAACGCACATGGTTTGAATTGTACAAACGTTTGAGATATTTAAGTGGCAGCTATTTTTTCAAAATGCCTTTGTTGGCTGTTATTCGAGTGCGCCTACTCTCAAAATGGACACAAAAATACCATAGCATGTCGGGTGCCATTCCGTGCTAGCATGCCAAGTTTCATGAATTTCAGACGAGTTTTGGATTTGCTAGAATTTAAAAACAAAGTATCTCAACGTTTTGCCGGCAATCAACGGTGCCCTGGTGTTTGAAATTCATTCCCATTTCTTACATTGGACCTAAGCATGCACCCAAGGACAAATATTTGATTTTTCAACCAATTTATATGCAGTGGAGCATGTGCATGTAGTTCAAATTTGAATTATGCACATAAATGCATTGAAAACTCAGTTAATGCATTAAAATGTCCAAATGAACCCTGAAAAGTCACAAAAATTGACACAACACTCCTGTTGTTCTATGTTGACACGAGAAATTTTTTGAAAGCAATAAGAGGCAATGGATATCGTTTCGTCCCCAAAGGTGGGACGTTCCCTACCGAAACCATCATTCTTGTTGTGAGAAGCTCTGGTTTGTGAGAAGCATATACCCAAACCTGCCCCAAATGGGACAAAAAAATTACCATGGCATGTTGATGTCGCTCCATGATAGCATGCCAAGTTTCATGAATTTCAGACGAGTTTTGGATTTACTAGAATTTAAAAACCAAGTATCTCAATGTTTGCGGCCGAGTGACGGTGGCAGGGTGTTTGAAATTCATTCTCATTTCTTGCATTGGACCTAAGCATGCACCCAAGGACAAAGATTTGATTTTTCAACCCAATTTATATGCACTGGAGCATGTGGATGTAGTTCAAATTTGAATTATGCACATAAATGCATTGAAAACTCAGTTAGTGCATAAAAATGTCCGAACGAACCCCCCAAAATCACAAAAATTGACACAACACTCCTGTTGTTCTATGTTGACACGAGAAATTTTTTGAAAGCAATAAGAGGCAATGGAGATCGTTTCGTCCCCAAAGGTGGGACGTTCCCTACCGAAACCATCATGCTTGGGGAAGCTCTGGTTTGTGAGAAGCATATACCCAAACCTACCCCAAATGGGACAAAAAAATTACCATGGCGTGTTGATGCCACTCCATGATAGCATGCCAAGTTTCATGAATTTCAGACAAGTTTTGGATTTACTAGAATTTAAAAACCAGGTATCTCAATGTTGGGGCCGAGTGACGGTGGCAGGGTGTTTGACATTCATTCCCATTTCTTGCATGGGACCTAAGCATGCAACCAAGGACACATATTTAAATTTTCAACTAGTTTATATGCATTAGAGCATGTGCATGTAGTTCAAATTTGAATTATGCACATGAATGCATAGAAAACTCAGTTAATGTATAAAAATGTCCAAGCGAACCCCGAAAAATCCCAAAAATTGACACAACACTCCTGTTGTTCTATGTTGACACTAGGAAAAAAATTGAAATCGAGAAGAGGCAACGGATATCGTTTCGTCCAGAAAGGTGAAATGTTCCCTACTGAAACCATCACACTTGTTGTGAGAAGCTCTGGTTTATGAGAAGATTATACCCAAACCTGCCCCAAATGGGACAAAATTTTTACCATGCCATCTTGATGCCGATCCATGATAGCATGCCAAGTTTCATGAATTTCGGACGACTTTTGGATTTACTAGAATTACAAAAGCAAGTACGTCAATGTTTGCCAGAGAGCCACGGTGCCGTGGTGTTCGAAATTCATCTCCATTTCTTGCATGGGACATAAGCATAAACCCATGGACACATATATGATTTTACAACCCATGTTGGTGCATCGGAGCATGTGCATGTAGTTTAATTTTGAATTGTGCACCTAAAATGGCTAGAAAACCAATTTAATGTATAAAATGTCCAAACGACCCCTGAATAATTCAAATTCTTTTACGACACACATATAGTTGCATGTTCACTGCAGATAAAAGGTCTAGCAATTCAAACATCGTCCATTGCCGTTGTGACCCCATTATGTAATTCAAATCAAGACGAAAAATCAAATAGATCCCACACAGTTTATTATAACCAACCGTGTGAGATGCAGCACAAAATATCTTGGAGCACCGTTGAAGTATAGTACGCATATGGCTTACGCGAGAAGGTGTGACGGCTACAGTCCACAGCCCGCTCTGAATAAGGGATCGTGTCTGATGACACTTGGCGTGCCAGTTTTTTCGCTGAAGCAATTCCAAATTTTCGGCTTCCGCGGAAATATCTACCTCCCCGCCCCTCCCCCTTACCAAAAGTCACATTTCCCCTATTTCCGCTTTCCTTTCCAAGCTGAAACCTTCACTCCTTGCTTGCAGCACCGCCTCCTCGCCGGCGACCCTCCTTCACGCTGCTCGGCCTCGTCTATCTAGGCAGGTAATCCACACCCGACCCCTATCCTCCTCCTCCTTCCACATCCCACATGCCCCGACCGCCGGCGCGACACCTTCCACCCAAATCACCGACCACTCCACCAAATAAGCGCCGCCGTAAGCCGTGGTGCACGCAGTATAGCCAGGAGCTCAAGGAGCATTTGGAAGCGGAGAAGCAAATCGCGGCCGCACGCGCGGATGAGGTCGCAATGGCTGCCATTCGTGCCGACCACCTGATCTTGGAGGAGCACCTCGCCGTCGAGCCACCGTCGATGCCTCACGCGCTGGCTGCTTTAAACGATAGTTCGTGGCATTTTCTCGAGGCCACCGTCGGTGCCTTCGATGAAGACTACAAGGTGTTTTCTCAGCGTGCATGTGCTTACCTCATCTCGAGAGCCAGCAGGTTGGTGCCCGGAGCGGCTCAAGCAACTCACCACTACGGTGAGGGCACCCACGATGTGGAGGCCTCGCCCTCTTCCATGTCCAAGGAGCCAATCGTCATCGATATCTCCGACAATGAGGAGTAGCTTGTCTTATTAGCTCACTATAAGGACCCATGTTCAGTTTGCTAGCTACTGCCTTCCCTTAACAAATTCTAGTGGATTGTGCTATCTACTTTTACCATGCAATCTTCTTCTCTAGAGTATATGTTCTATATGTCGTGCAATGTGGTGTTCAGTTAACTGTTTGGTTCAATTCTGCAAATGTATGTTCAATTCTTCGGGATGCAATTTTCCAAGTTGTCAAGCATGCTTGGTTTGGTTAACTGTCCGATCTTCTATTAGGAGTATGTTATACTGTGCAATGTGGTGCTCAGTTAACGTTTGGTTCGTTTGTTGTGGTGTTTAGTTAACTGGTTGGTTCAATTCTGCAATGCGATGTTCAATTGTTGTGGGTGCATTCTGTTATTGTATACCATGTGAGAAATAAATCGAATTTGGCTGTACTAAATACATGAGAAACAAATACAATTGCTATATTTCCAAGTTGTTAAGCATGCTTGGTTTGGTTAACTGTCTGATCTTCTATTAGGAGTATGTTATATTGTGCAATGTGGTGCTCAGTTAACGTTTGGTTCATTTGTTGTGGTGTTTAGTTAACTGCTTGGTTCAATTCTGCAATGCGATGTTCAATTGTTGTGGCTGCATTCTGTTATTGTATACCATGTGAGAAATAAATCGAATTTGGCTGTACTAAATACATGAGAAACAAATACAATTGCTATATTTCCAAGTTGTTAAGCATGCTTGGTTTGGTTAACTGTCTGATCTTCTATTAGGAGTATGTTATATTGTGCAATGTGGTGCTCAGTTAACGTTTGGTTCATTTGTTGTGGTGTTTAGTTAACTGCTTGGTTCAATTCTGCAATGCGATGTTCAATTGTTGTGGCTGCATTCTGTTATTGTATACCATGTGAGGAATAAATCGAATTTGGCTGCACTTAATACATGAGAAACATATACAAGTGCTATATTTCCTAGTTCTTAATCATGCTTGGTTTGGATAAATGGGTTTTCCATGTGGCTTGAATTAATCTGATGAATCTGCAATGTGTTTATTTATCATCAACATATTTTACTGATAGCATGCGAACCCTTACTTAACCTGATGACTTACTACCTTATATGTGTTGCAGGGAAACAATGGGAAGCATTGAGGTTTACAAGATGGCAATAACTATTATACCTTGCCTTTTTATTCCTTTGCCCCAATTCCAATATAGAGAAGATATTTATGCACATCCTTGTTTTCAGGCCTTTCCAAAGCAGTTCACTAATGATTACCTCTCAAACCACCTCTGTGGTCAGGAGGCAAGGAAAGTTTTCATACAACACCCACGGTTCAATATTGAAGTGTTCTTGAAGAGGTCGAAGGATGGATGGTCAATCATCCACAAGCACTGGCCTAAAGTTGCAAAGACATTCAACATGAATGAAGGCTCAATATTCGCCTTCCGCTGCAATAGTTTTTCAAATGAGATGCATCTGTCTATGTACCATCTATGATGCTAATTTTGAAAGGTTCTAGATGTTGCATGTGAAACTTGGTGCTGGTGCAGTTGTGTAATGGGGTAGCTGAGTGCTGAAGCTATATCATGTTGTACTCGGATGTATTTCAATTATGAAATCATGCTTCCTTAATATGGAAATGAAATATATTATGTGCTTAATATGAATGTCAATTAGATTAGTAAATGGATTATTAATAATAGGGCAATTAGCCTGCTAATTGGGTTTTCCTATTGCAAACGGTTATTGAGAAAACACCGTGGGCGATGACGTCAGGCAATGCACACAGTTTCTAGGAATAAATCGTGTTGGATCAATGAACAATCACACACGACATTCTCTTGAAAACTGTTTGCGTTATGCCACCTTGCGCAAACGTTTTCCTTGGAGTGACTGTGTGGGATGTATATACGAACGGAAACGTTTAGCGAGGACTGACTGTGTGGGATGTACTTACGACCGGAAATGATTTCGCCTGTATAATTGTATTTTTTAGCACTACTGTGCGTATAACCGTATTTGGTCACTCGCCGGTCGCACACGGCCTCATTTTGCCAAGCGTGTGTGCCAGGAGGGCATATCCCCGACGGTTTCTGGGTCATGTGGGAAGGACCCCCCTATCGCAGTCACTCACTAGGTGACGGTTCCGAACGCCGTCGCGGAAAGGGGTTAAAACCCGGTTGCATAGCACCTCGCTGTACCTGTGTATATGCATGATTTCTTATAGCCTCGTATTTCTTCTCCGATGTTTGGGTTTTGTTTGGCCAACTTGATCTATTTATCTTGCAATGGGAAGAGGTGCTTTGTAATGGGTTCGATCTTACGGTGCTTGATCCCAATGACAGAAGGGGAACCGACACGTATGTATCGTTGCCACTAAGGATAAAACGATGGGGTCTATCTCTACATAGATAGATCTTGTCTATATCATGTCATCGTTCTTATTGCATTACTTCGTTTCTCCATGAACTTAATACACTAGATGCATGCTGGATAGTGGTCGATGTGTGGAGTAATAGTAGTAGATGCAGGCAGGAGTCGGTCTACTAATCTTGGATGTGATGCCTATATAATGATCATTGCCTGGATATCGTCATGATTATTTGAAGTTCTATCAATTGCCCAACAATAATTTGTTTACCCACCGTTTGCTATTTTCCTCGAGAGAAGCCACTAGTGAAACCTACGGCCCCCGGGTCTCTTTCTCATACTATTTGCCTTTGCGATCTACTTTTCCTTTGCTTTTATTTTCAGATCTATTAAACCAAAAATACAAAAATACCTTGCTGCATTTTATTCTTATTTATTTTATTTGGCGTTCGATCTATCAATCTACTACAATTTTATTCACGTCTGTTTGCCTATCTTGAGGCGCCGCTACCCGAAAGGGATTGACAACCCCTTTTACACGTCGGGTTGCGAGGTTTATGTTGTGTTGCTTGGTTCTCCTACTGGTTCGATAACCTTGGTTTCATCACTGACGAAAATACCTACCGCCGTTGTGCTGCATCATCCCTTCCTCTTTGGGCAAATACCGACGTAGCTTCAAGCCGCATCATAAAGTGATAATAATCCCAAGTGACTCAACAAATATAGCTATGCTCCCCGGCAACGGCGCCAGAAAAAGGTCTGGATAACTCACAAGTATAGGGGATCGCAACAGTTTTCGAGGGTAGAGTATTCAACCCAAATTTATAGATTCGACACAAGGGGAGCCAAAGAATATTTGTAAGTATTAGCAGTTGAGTTGTCAATTCAACCACACCTGGAGATTAATTATCTGCAGCAAAGTGATCAGTGGCAAAGTAGTATGATAGTTTTGATAATAGTAGCAGCAGCAACGGTAACAGTAACAGTGATAGCAGTATTTTTGTAGCAAGAGCAACAGTAACGATAGCAATAGTAACTTAGCAAGAACAATATAAGATAAATTCATAGGTTTTGGATCGGTAATTTGTTGGATGATATTCATCATGTGACAGTCATAACCTAGGGCGATACGACACTAGCTCCAGTTCATAAATATAATGTAGGCATGTATTCCGTAAATAGTCATACGTGCTTATGGAAAGAACTTGCATGACATCTTTTGTCCTACCCTCCCGTTGCAGCGGGGTCCATATTGGAAACTAAGGGATATTAATGCCTCCTTTTAATAGAGAACCGGAACAAAGCATTAACACACGGTGAATACATGAACTCCTCAAACTACGGTCATTACCGGGAGTGGTCCCGACTATTGTCACTCCGGGGTTGCCGGATCATAACACGTAGTAGGTGACTATAACTTGCAAGATCGGATCTAGAACATGGATATAATGGTGATAACATAAATGGTTCAGATCTGAATTCATGGCACCCGTGCCCAAAGTGACAAGCATTAAGCATGGCAAAGTCATAGCAACATCAATCTCAGAACATAGTGGATACTAGGGGTCAAGCCCTAACAACACTAACTCGATTACATGATGAATCTCATCCAACTCCTCATGGACCAGCGAGCCTACGAAGGAATTACTCACTCCCGGTGGGGAGCATCATGGAATTGGCGATGGAGAAGGGTCGGTGATGATGAAGAATGAAGATCCCCCTCTCCGGAGCCCCAAACGGACTCCAGATCTGGCCTCCCGATGAAGAACAAGAGGTGACGGCGGCTCCGTCTCGTGGATCGCGATAATTCTTTCTCCCTGATTTTTTTCTGGAAAAATAGGATTTTATAGCGTCGGTTTCAGGGTCTGCGGGGCCACCAGGTGAGGACAACCCACCTGGGCGCGCCAGGAGGGGGGCGCGCCCTGGTGGGTTGTGCCCACCCAGTTGCCCCCGCTGGTGGATCTTGGCTCCAGAAATTCTCTTTATTGATATAAAAATTCCTCGCAAAGTTTCGTTCCATTTCAAGAACTTTTATTTCTGCACAAAAATAACACCATGGTAGTTCTGCTAAAAACAACATCAGTCCGGGGTTAGTTTCATTCAAATCATGCAAATTAGAGTCCAAAACAAGAGGAAAAGCGTTAGGAAAAGTAGATACGTTGGAGAAGTAGCAACACATATCTCCGTATGTGCGTTGCCAAAAATGTGTGGGATGCGAATTGTATGCTATGGACCAATTCCATGACTACATGATGGTTGATAATCGTCCTATATTGGACCAGGCTCATGAGATACAGTCCATCGCTAAGGAGTTGGAGCTCTTGAAGTGTGAGTTACGAACAAGTTTGTCGCGGCTTGCACTATTGAAAAACTCCCTCCTGGATGGAGGAACTTTGCTACCTGTCTCAACCACTTGAGACGTGAATTCTCTGTTGAGGATTTCATCAGTCATCTAAGTGTTGGGCAGAACTCGAGAGCAAAGGACTCACACATTAAAGGGGAAGAGGGATCTTCTAGCGCCAATGTGGTGCAGAACAATTTCCACGGGTTCAAGGGAAAGAACACCGTCCAGCAGAATACTACCTTCAAGTAGAAGGGTGAGAAGAAAGACAAAAAGAGAGATGGTTGATTTACTTGTGATTCACGGAAACATTGGGAAAACAAGTGCCCAAAGAAGTACAAGAAGCCAGGACAGGACTCCAAGTCTGTCAATGTGACTATGAGCAACAATGATGTGTCAAATGGATATGGTAATTTGTTTACGGTACTTTCAGTTTGTCAGTCCACCGATTGGTGGATTGACATAGGGGCCAATATTCACGTGTGTGCTGATATGTCATTGTTCTCGTCTTACCAGGTCGCACGAGATTGCTCCGTCCTAATATGGAATGGCTCACATGTTTCTGTTCATGGTGTTGGCACGATAGATCTTAAGTTTACTTCAGGAAAAATCGTGCAACAGAAGAATGTGCAGCATGTCCCCACAATCAAGAAGAATCTCATTAGTGGCTCCCTTCTTTGTAAAGAAGGGTATAAGTTAGTATTCGAGTCCAGTAAAGTAGTCATATCTCGGTATGGACTATTTGTTGGAAAAGGATATGATTGCGGAGGTTTGTTCCTCCTTTCCCTAGCGGCTTTCTGTAATAAAGTCATGAACCAAATTCAATCTAGCGTGAAGAACCTGAGGTTTGGCATTCGCATATTTTTCAAATTAATTTCGGTTGTATGACCAGGCAAGCTAAGATGGTTCTAATCCCGAGTTTCACTTTAGCCAAAGGATCTAAGTGCCATTCGTGTATGAAAGCAAAGCAACGTCATAAGCCTCACAAGCCTGTGAAGGAGAGACATCTGGCACCACTAGCTAGAGCTCATACATCTAGATCTTTTCAAGATAAATGGTGTGTTAACTAAAGGTGGAAAGAAATATTTCATGACGCTGGTTGATGATTCCACTAGATTCTGCTATGTGTATTTGTTAAACACTAAGGATGAGGCTCTACACTACTTTAAAATCTATAAGGCGGAAGTTGAGAACCAACTTGAAAATAAAATAAAATGAGTTCGGTCTGATCATCGTGGAGAGTACTTTTCTAATGATTTTGATTTATTCTGTGCGAAAAATGGTATTATTCATGAGTGGACACCTCCCTATTCACCCCAGTAAAACGGGTTGCCGAACAAAAAGAATTGTACTCTAACAGATTTGGTTAACGCCATGTTAGACACATATGGTTTATCCAAGGCATGGTGGGGGAGGCTGCATTGACATCATGTCATGTCCTAAATAAAGTTCCGACAAAGGATAATGAGACTACTACCTGTGAGCAATGGGAGAAGAAAAGAACTATACTCCCTTACTTGCGCACTTGGGGCTGTTTGGCAAAAGTCAACGTGCCGATAACCAAAAATCGTAAGTTGGGAACAAAGTCTAGGGGCTTTGTTTTTCTAGGCTATGCCAAGCATAGCGTCGTCTATAGATTTCTAGTGGTGAAATCTGATGTACACGATGTGAAGGTTGGTACGATCATGGAGTCTAAAGATGCTACATTCTTTGAGGATATTTTTCCCATGAGAGATATGCAAAGCACTTCTAGACTGGAATCTAATGAGACTCCTGAACCTGCCATTCCGATGGAATATTATGAGCACAAAAGTGATGAAAGTTCTACGGAGGATGATGAGGAAGCTCCTGTTAGCATCAAGAGATAGAGGACTGCAAAGTCCTTTGGTGATGATTTCCTCGTGTACCTCGTGGATTCCATCTTAGAGGCTTATGCATCACCGGATGCTGACTACTGAAAGGATGCGGTCCGTAGCGAGATGGACTCCATCTTGGCTAGCGGGACATGGGAAATCACTGATCGTCCTTATGGGTGCCAACCATTGGGATGTAAATGGGTGTTCAAAAGGAAGTTTAGGCCTGATGGTACTATTGAAAAGTACAAGACTAGGCTTGTGGCCAAGGGTTATACCCAGAAAGAAGAAGATTTCTTCGATATTTACTCACCTGTGGCTAGACTGACAACCATTCGAGTGTTACTATCGTTGGCTGCCTCGCATGGTCTTCTCGTTCACCAGATGGATGTTAAGATGGCTTTCCTTAACAGAGAGCTAGACAAGGAAATTTACATGCAACAACTAGATGGTTTTGTAGTAAATGGTCAGGAAAGGAAGGTGTGCAAGCTATTGAAATCTTTATATGGCCTGAAACAAGCGCCTAAGCAATGGCATGAGAAGTTCAATACAACTTTAACATCTGTTGGCTCTGTTGTTAACGAAGCTGAAAATGTGTATACTATCACTATGGTGGGGGCGAAGGAGTTAGACTATGTTTGTATGTTGATGACATATTGATATTTGGGACCCACCTCAAAGTCATGGAGGTCAAGGCTTTTCTATCTCATAACTTTGAGATAAAAGACCTGGGTGTGGCTGATGTTATCTTGAACATCAAGCTACTGAGAAATACTGATGGTGGAATTACACTTCTGCAATCCCACTATGTTGAGAAGATTTTGAGCCATTTGGTTATTTGGACTGCAAACCTTCCGCAACACCATATGATCCTAGCGTGCGGATTTGAAAGTTCGAAAGCACGATTGTGGATCAATTGAGATACTCTGAAGTGATTGGTTCACTTATGTACCTAGCTTGTGCTACTCGGCCTGAATCTCATTTGTTGTGTGCAAACTTAGCAGGTTTGTGTCCAATTCGGGAGATGTGCATTGGCATGCAGTTGAGCGAGTCATACGTTATTTGCAATGTACTTTGAACTACAGAATTCACTATTCTGGGTACCCGACGGTACTTGAAGGGCATAGTGGTTCAATTTGGATATCTGATGTTGATGAGATGAAAGCCACAAGTGGGTATGTGTTCACTCTTGGTGGTGGTGCTATTTCATGGAAGTCTTGCAAGCAGACGATCTTAACAAGATCGACTATGAAAGAAGAACTCACATCATTAGACACATCATGCATCGAAGCGGAATGGCTTCAAGAGTTTTTGATGGATTTGCTCGTGGTTGATAAGCCTGTCCTGGCTATCCTTATGAACTGTAACAATCAGACAGTGATTGCCAAGGCAAAGAGTTCAAAGGACAACATGTAATCCTCAAAGCACATAAGAAGAAGATTGAAATCTGTGAGGCAATCAAGAAACTCCAGAGTAATAACGTTGGATTATATCCAGACGGTAAGAATCTGGCAGATCCCTTTACAAAAGGGCTATTACGAATTATGATAGAAAATGCATCGAGGGAGATAGGCATGAGACTCACGTAAGTTGCCATGGGGTAACCCAACCTATGTGATCGGAGATCCCGTGAATTGAGACTTGGGAAAACAATTCAACGGTCAATTGAGGAGAGTATCCTTACAAAACCCATTCTGTTGGAGATGCAATACTCTTGTAATATGTAAGGCAGGCTGACTTTTGTCTTAATACGTTCCAAAGCTTGTGTGAGCAAGATGCTATCCTACATAGCATTCTTTGGAGGAACACACCTATGTGAGCCCAACCGCTGGTCGTAGCCTATGAGATTGGGTAATCTCTAGTAAGCTCATGAGAAGGTCAGTAATATGACTAATAAGCTCCACCCGTGAAATTTAGCCTTCGGCAACCACGTATCAGCTGACAATAGGCGGAATTTCTGCACGCCAAACTGACAATTCAAGGCATAGTCCGTTGTTCAATTGTGAAGAAGTCCAATCCTGTTGCTCTAGGTGGAAGTTCAACTTAACAGTCTCCACTGAAAATTCCGGTATATCAAACATTGTTTGGAACAGTTGACAAACTTATGTGCATCAAGATCTGGTGGGGTTATTGAATCATAGATGGGCTTTAGGCCCATATGAACAATGATTCCTGGTTAATCTTGAGGCCACGTAGGTATATGGTAGGTGATGGGAAGTTTAGTACCACCTTGCTAGTTGAGGAGAGTTGAGTCCCCTTTATAAGGGCTGCTCCACCACTTGCCATTGGGATCTTGGGAAGAGGAGTTGTACACGCGCTCCTCCTCCTCCTCCTTCGTCGCCGCCCGCCTCGTCACAACGCCCGTGCGCGCGCCGTGGGTTGCGGCAATGAGCCGAGACATTGGACAGTGGGTTGTTTGCGTTCCCGGGATACGTCGACTCCCTTCACGGGTGTGCGACCCTTCTCCGGGAACGACGACTCCCTTCCCGGGTTGCGTCGACTTGGTCGTGGGCCTAAGCCTAGGCCCACGACTTCCTACCCGACGGCCTATATAAGGAGGCGCTGGCCTGTGGAGTGAAACCTAACTCACTCACTCACTCCCTACATAACCCTAGCCACCATCTACTTTTCCTCCCGCTATGCTGCTTCCGGCGGTCCCATCCCGACGACCGCATGCATGGTTGGGCGGAAGAGTAGGTGCCTTCGGAACCCTGTCGTTCGAGATCCTGCCCGGAAGAACGACAATAAGGTTTTTGGGGAGCGTCTCGACGCGACTGCTTCCGATCCGTCCCTGTCTCCATTTGCCTCTGCTTTCACGACTTCCTCTGCATCGACTACATGGCTGATGACGAAGCCGTCAAGAAGAAGGCCTCGGACGATGCCGAGGTTGCCGCCGCCGCCGCCGCGTTGGCCTGGCCAACAGGAGGGTATGATTCGTTCATCCCCTATTTGCTCGTTTATGTGGTAGCCGTATATGTTTTGTTCATAGATATTTCGCTTTGATGTACTGTACGTGCTCACATGCTTAGGTATCGATATGAGCTGCATACTGTGATTGCCATGCTTATTATCTACTCATGGATTAGATTAGTCCAAAATGTGCTAATATTTCCAGCAATTCTTCCCAACTTATTCTAGCTCCTATACCTAGTAGATTGTAGGTAACAAAACTTGCAAATCTGTTGGAGATGCTCTAGCCTTGTGACGGACTTTTGCGGTACGTCTGCAGACTGCTATACACATACTACCATTGATTGGGCAGTCTTTTACAGTGGTGTGATTAATTATAGAGACGTCTCCAGTGAGGGGCAGGCAGCAGAGGAGAAGCCATTACACAATAACTCTGCAGGTGGCTTTAAACCGCAGATGGCTATAGCTAGGCGCGCGCATGCGGGGGGAGGAAGTGCATATGCATGCAGACGATGCATGTGTGTGTCCGTCCACTGGGACATTATGGTGCATTTGTAAGCACGCAGAAATCGCAGACGATGGGGTGCAGCCCAGCTAGAGATGCTGAAATAAATCGAGCTAGCCAAGGAGTACGTACTCCTCCTCCTCCTTAGCTAGCGAAATCAATCCGGCCCTGCGTGACGCAACGAGGAGCTAAGTTGCACTTGAATTGCATTGCATTGCACCGCATGCCATTACTGCATGCAATGCCCCAACTGCATGCATTCATGTGGATTTGTTACTATCTCTACGTGCCGAATTCAAGTCTTCAACCGAACTAGCATACCTTCAACGACAGCAACACCAAAAAGATCTCAAGGAATTTTCTTTCTGCCCGATCGAGAGGTTTTAGGATATCTTAGTTTTGTTCCTTATATAATCTCCCTTTTGATCAGGCCGTGCCTTGAGAAAGCCATGGGTTTGCTTGTGCAAGGCAGCGGATCTATTTCTTCCGAGACATGCATCCGACCTCCGTGCAGACGCACTTGAAGTGCAGCTCCCGCGCCCAGAGATTTGCCCGTCGTACTATATAATTGTGTAATGATGCCCTTGTTTATCAATTAATTTCTTCCAGTCTGTGTGTCAGTCCCTGCAGTGAGCACCGGTACCTGTACTTTGCAGAGATCGATGCTGCTGTGTTTCAGCAGTCCGACAGTCGATCTGAGCCGTAGGTTCTCGATCGGATAGTGCTCACGACACCTGAAGTATTACTGGACGACGAACAGAGCTATGCAAATCGTATGCAAGCAAGGCTCAAATACTTGGTTCGAACCCTCGCACCTCAGGATGCAAGCGGCGACGGGTTTCGCGGTACTACAAAATTAGTGTTAACTTGGCAGCTAGTAATTGATGCGTTTCGCGGGCGGGATAAGCGGGCCGCCGCTTGCATCCTACCTAACTAAGTCATCATTGAACAAAAACCAGAAAAACATGGAGGAAGCACAGTTGACTACAAATTATTGGAAACAACCATCGCTAGCTTAGCTGCTGCATACCGTTAGTTAGGTCTTGCATTTCTTCAGCAAACAGGGGATTACAAACTTAGAAGACCACTGCTACCACAACACCAATCGGAAACTTGCCATAACGCTAATTAAACTGACCAACCCAGCAACACAAAGGAAAGTAACTACTTAAGCTCAGTAGCCTGCTACTCAGAGACCCAACCCTGTCCAGTGGATGATCCGACGGCGGTCACTCACTCCTCCAGCCTCAAGATTCCCGCATCGCCTGATCGAGCTAACCATCCGTGTGAGCATCCACTGGACAGGCACGCGCCCGCACCACCGTTGATTTTTCTTCACTTGCGCTTGCCGCGCTTCTTGTCGCCGTCCCCGGAGGCGCCCGCGCCGGCGCCGCCGTTCTGGAGCAGGTCCACGAGGCAGGGCTGCTTGCAGTTGATGCAGGTGGGGTAATCCTTCTTGGCCACCATGCAGTACATGAGGCACCGGGTGCAGGCCCCGATCACCATCGGCGACTTGCTACCAGGGCTGCCGTCTGACGACACGCAGGAGCTCGGCGACGACGACCCGCTGTCGTCATGGCCGTCCACCTCCATCCCCACCGGCGGCGACAGGTTCAGCTGCAGCTCCAGCCTCCCGCCGTTCCTCACGCCGCCGTTGCCATTGCTGCGGTCCATGACTCACAGACAATCACACTGCACAAACAAGAATATGCATATTAGATAACAAAACAAGATTTCCTCTTCAGGTGGGCAGAACAGAGGCACTGCTGCATAACATACTCCTACGTGAGGAAGAACACAAGGAAAAGCAGAGTTGCTACCTGAATCCCGTGAAGAGGAGAGGAGAGAAAGAGTTGAGCAACTGCTGCGATGTGTATTTGGTTGAGGACTTTGAAAGGCCCGAAGGTCTTTATATAGGAGGGGTTCCAAGCATAGGAGGAGAGGTCAATGCTTCTCTTTACTTGCTATTAATGCAACAGCAAGGACCCTCCGTCCTCTTCCTCTCTTCACTTCCTTCCACATCCCTCCAACCCTACTCTCTTCTTGTGATCTTGCACATCATAAAGTTAATTAGTTTTTGAAAAATACATACTCCAAAATCATATTTTATGAGCTTATACCAACCTCAGTACGTACTACAGGAAAACAGGAGAAATCTATAAGGTGGAAAACTAGACACATTTGTGAGGCCAAATTTACTCTTATTTTCGTGGTCGCCCTCTGGGTGTATTCATGGCGACGCTGCCAACACCATGCTATTGGCAATAGCTGTGTGCGCAGTGTCAACATCTTGAACGCCCTTTACTGATGCGCAGCAGCTGCATGAAGGGTTCCATCCAGCGAAAATAAGTATAGTGCATCAATGTGCCACTGGTTATGTGAGTAAATGGATCTTAAATAGGAGATGCGCCACTTTACGTAAATGGTGTCTTTAACCGAGCGGCGAGGCCGGCTTGGCCGTACCCATTGTATACTCAATGGAATCCTGCAGTCCATTGAATTCCTCTGTGATGTGAAATGACATCTCACCCAAACACGAGCAAGCTTTTATAACCCTATTGCGTCTTTATTTCAATTCTTACAGGAGTACTTACGAAGGAGAGTTTACTCCCGCCGGTATGACCTGACAGCAGAATTTATAGCATTGTAGGGTTGACTCGGGGTAGCTTGGTAGTGTCTACAGATAATAGTAACAGTGAAATGCTAGAGATCTCTAGGAAAATCTTTGATGGAATAGTATGCTTCTTCCGCAGGAACCCTGCTTGATCGGAGATACCAGAGCCAAGAAATACAGCAACTATCAAAACTGCCTACATACTCTATCTGATACCTAGAACCCATACTAAAAAAGAAACATAACAATTAACATATGTTAGGGATCTACATATTCTGATTGAACTGATTAATTATAAGTTCCAAAAGCCCCCAGAGTCCAAACTAACGGCACTCATCCATGATGGCCATACAAGATGGCTCACCCATGTTGTGCTCCTAAATACTCTATTCTATACAATCTTAGAGGATAAGTGATTAGACAGGTTGGAAGCTACGAAATTATTTGTTAAATAGAACACTGATAGCCTAACAAAATATAGCAATGGAATCATCACAACCTTCTGCATACATAAATAGGAGATAAATAAATGATAATAGGGGACAAATGATATTGCAACAGAGTGAGGGTCAACGACCACATGGGCCGATAACATTTGAGTCGATCAGAGCATCTCTAGGCGATCCCTTAAAAACCTCCAGAGGAGTAAATTTGAGCACTAGCCGCACCTAGCTGAACGCTTAAACGGTTAGACGACCATTTTTATTCTTTTATTCTTTCATCCTTTTATTTTCGGCTATACATAACACTTTTATTTGTAAATTTATTAAAAAAATTGCTCTAAGGATAAATTCTCACAGTTTTGCCCCCCTCACACACCCGAGCCGACATCACCGCCCAAGCTTGCCGTCTTCGCCACCTCAGCCCCCAATTCCGGCCGGAATGGAACCAGAATGCTCCTCCACCACCCCAACGCGACGCTGCCGCCTGCGCCAAGGAAGCGGTTGGGGACAAAAAACTTTGTGCAGGCAGCCATGCTGTCAATAAAGCCGGTGCCGCGGCCGCAATGACGACAGGTCGCCCTCCCCTTGCTCCGGCCAACGGCAAGCGCTCGAGGAAGCCGGCGGAGGCGATGAAGGCGCTTACCGAATAGGTGTCGTGATCTACGTCGATGCCTCGTCCTCGTCTGGTGGGTCTTAGCCTGTCCGGCCACCCCTCTGCCTCTTTCGCCTCCTCGTCTGCCTCGTTCGACCGTCATAGCCGCTGCTGAGATGGATGTGGCCTACTTCAAGTCATAGTTGGATGATTCACGCGTGCTTGGCCACGACGATCTAGACTACGATGGTTCGAGGTTAGCTCAGGGAGAAGAGACCGAGGAAGATAAAGATCCCGATGAAGAGGAGGAGGTCGGAGATCCTGTAAATTTATTCAAGCAAACAACAAGAGATCAAGGACTCGAAACTATTCACAAGACAAAGACATTGCTTTGTGTCATGCTTGGATGAACGTGTCGCCTGATGCATCGGTTCGCAGAAAACAAACCAAGGAGAGGTTGTGGAGTAGGATTGAAGATTACTATTCCAACACCGTGACCATCTCATCCAACCACACTCAAGGCTCTGTTGGACATCATTGGGGGACCATCCAAGAGAAATGCAATCGATGGTCCGGTTGTATTGATCAAGTCAACAATGCACCACCCAGTGGGGTGCCAATCACAGAGTTTGGGCCTATCATTCAGGACCTATACAAGCAACACAACAAGAAGAACGGTGGCAAGGCCTTCACATTGCATCATTGCTACAAGGAACTAGTTGGCAATGAGAAGTGGATCCAAAGGAACTTCGACACCGTTAGAGTTATAATATAAGTCATGTATACCCCTTTGTATTTATCCCGTAGTATAAGGGGTTTCCTACATATGTACCACACCTGTACATGTATATATATCGGCCTATGGCTTCATGGGAATACAAGTTGCTTATTCCTAACATGGTATTAGAGCCTTAGGTTTCTTTTTTCGCACGCGCAACTCGTGCTCCGATCCTCTCTCGCCGCCGCCGCGTCTTCTTCTCGCCGTTCCCGTCGTCTGCTCCTCCCGCACGCTCGCGGTCAGTGCCGCTCCCGTTCGGACGCAGCTCCCGCCAGGCGACTTTCCCTCCCGCCCAGCGCTGCTCGCCAGGACGCAGCTCCCGCCAGCGCCGCTCCCGCCAGGACGCATCTCCCGCCAGGCCGCCGCTCCCGCCCGGAGGTCGTTCCTGCCCAGGCGCTGCTCGGCCGCGTTCGTTCCTGCCCAGGCGCTGCTCGGCCGCGTCTCCTGCTGTGTGGATCGCCAGGTCCATCTCCTCTCGATCGTCTACTGCTGTCGTCTGAGGTCTGCTGCGCCGGATTTCGTTCCCAGCCGCCGTCCTCGTCCGGCCTCTGCTATTTTCAGATCTTTGCAAAAAAAAAATTGTCTGCTGCATCAGGCTACGTTGCTGTCCCTCGCTGTCCGGTGATCTTCGATGGTACCAACTACACCGAGTTCGCTGGCTTCATGCGCATTCACATGCGTGGCATCCGTCTCTGGGGTGTTCTTTCTGGCGAGGTCTGCTGTCCGCCACGTCCGGTTCCTCCGGTGGCCCCTACTCCGCCGACTCCACTGGTTCTTCCTCCGGATGCTAATCAGGCCGCCAAGGATGCGGCTAAGGTTGCTGATGAGGCTGCTGATCGTGCCTATGATGAGAGGGCTTTGGCTTATGAGGAGGCTCTTCAGACGTATCATGGTGCTTTGTCTGTTTACACCCAGTGGCTTGATGATGATGCTCGTGCTGCAGCTGTTCTCACTGCTAGTGTTCTGCCTCAGTTTGCTTCTGAGTTTCTGGGTCTTCCTACTGTCTTCCAGATGTGGACCTGTCTTCGTCAGCGCTATGAGCCCTCTGGTGATGCCTTATACCTTTCTGTGGTTCGTCAGGAGCATGCTCTTCAGCAGGGTGACTCTACTGTTGATGACTTTTATGCACAGAGTTCTGCTATCTGGCGCCAGCTTGATTCTCTCCGCAGTGCTGGTTGTCGTACTTGCCCCTGCTGCCAGGCTGTCCAGGCCGATTTGGAGTTTCATCGCGTCTACGAGTTCTTGTCTCGGCTCCGTAAGGAGTTTGAGCCCCGGCGTGCTCAGTTGCTTGCTCGTGGCCGTATTTCTCTCATGGAGGCGCTTTCAGAGATTCGTGCTGAGGAGACTCGCCTACGTGGTGCTGGTTTGCTGGAGGTTCCCTCTGTGCTCGTTACTCGGGTTTCTTCCACTCCACCTGCTGCACCGCCCCATTCTCGCTCGAGTGCTCCGCCGCTTTTGCCCACTCCTTCTGGAGGCTCAGGTCGCCCCCGTTCACATTGTGACTACTGCAAGAATGATGGTCATATTGAGTCCCAGTGCTACACCAAGCGGAAACACCTGCGCAAGGCGCGATCATTAGGGACTGCGTCATCTCCCTCGCCAGCTTCAGCCATTGCTTTGACCGAGCAGGATATTCTGAGACTTAAGCGTCTGCTCGCGGCTTCAGGTTCTTCCTCGACGGGTACTGCTGGTTCTGTGACTGATGCTTCCCGCACTGAGCACCCGCCCTCTACACAGTCAGGTACATCCCCATGGGTTCTGGATTCTGGAGCTTCTTTTCATATGTCTTCTCATTCTTCCGCTTTGTCTTCTCTTCGCTCGCTGGATTCTCCTGTTCATGTCTTTACTGCTGATGGTACTCCACTTTCTGTTGCCAGTAGAGGCCATCTTTCTACTCCTTATTCTGTTCCTGATGTTGCTCATGTTCCTCGACTTACCATGAATCTGTTTTCTGCCGGTCAACTTACTGATTCTGGTTGTCGTGTCATCTTTGATGTTGACTCTTGTTCTGTCCAGGATCGTCGCACGCACACTCTGGTTGGGGCTGGCCCTCGCCGCCGTGATTCTCAGGGTCTTTGGGAGTTGGACTGGCTTCATGTTCCTTCCGCTGCCACCACCATCGCCAGTTCCTCCGCTGCTGTCGCTTCTGTTACTGGTTCCTTCAAGCAGTGGCATCATCGACTTGGTCATCTGTGTGGTTCTCGATTATCGTCTTTAGTTCGTCGAGGCCTGAGGTCATGGATTAGCATATCCATTGAAGCCAATGACGAGGAGGATGAATAACCTTTCAAGAGGCCAGATTTTAAAAAGATTGCAAAAGAGAGGAAGAATCATGCAGGTGTTGGTGGCTACAAAGAGGAGCTTTGTGCTATGATTGAGACCAAGAAATCACTGGTGGCCGAATGCAAAGATGATAAGACAGCAAAGTGAAACAATCTCAAGTGCTTAGAGGACGAGAAGGGAGGTAAAGTTCGTGGCTGGAGATAGAAAGGTGAAGGGGAGGAGCAGAGGATTGCACTCGAGGAGGAAAGGCTTGCAAAAGAGAAGAAGGCCAAAGAGAGGGCTATCATGTTTGTGGATCCAAGCACGATGGATGCCATGGCAAGGAAGTATTGGGAGCTCACTTGTTTAGAGATCATAGCCCAATCGGAGGCCTCTCGTGGGGGTGATCGTGGTGGCCATGGGGGTGATGGTGGTGGTGTCCATGGAGGTGGTGGTGGTGGCGGCCGTGGGGATGGTGGTAGTGTGTCCATGGAGGTGATAGTGGTGGCTGAGCGGTAGTGATGGTGGTGTCCATGGAGGTGGTGGTGGTGCCATGGGCGTGGTGATGTTTTCTTTGGACGCGATGGGCACAAAAGTGCTTGAGTTGATGAGCACAAAACATGCCTTTGGTAGGGCACGATCCACGACATAAGACATGCTGTGTTGTGGTGATTTTGGATCAAACTTGATGGATGTGGTGCCTTTTGGATGAACTCTATACATGTTTTAATTTGAACTAGATGACCCATTACGCCCAGGAAGTTAAGCAAGCTATGGGCTGCACGTTTAATAAATGTTCATTTTATAAATTATTCCCAAAGGGTATTAGCATGAATAACAATGCATATGGGAACAAACAATAAGAAGCAACGGATAAGCTAACAAATAGGGACAACTACCCATGAATCATGGCAAGTACTTGTTCGTACTAGCCGCACTTAGACACGACCTCGGTGCCGGAGAGGTCAGGCATGAACGTTGGTTTGGGTGGCACGTTGGTTTGGGTGGCGATGGGAGAGAAGCGCGGAATAACAGAGACAATAAACGCCAGTGTCGATCCATCGAGGCGCGTCCCTTGAGTCGAGTCCGCTGCACATATGGGTCCGATGCAACAAAGAAATTGGTTAGGTCTGAGCCTTCCAAGCTGTCGGTCTTTATCACGCATGGATCCGGACCCGGGTCCTTCCCCTCACTTTGATGCAATGCCTCGCGGACCCGGGCTCACCTGGCGCGCGCGTGCGCCCGAGTAGGCATGTTGCATGGCCGACATTGACGTGTGGAGTTGTGTGGGGCTTAGCTATACGGCTTTGTTTGCGTACGTCCAGGTCGTCGCGCTGCATGCCCGAGCGCTACGTATCGCTTTTACCTGGGCTTTCCAAGCCCAGATTCTTGCCGCCGCGGACCTGGCTGGTTGGTGCCCGTGGGACACAATGCATATAACCCACCCCCTTCACACACTAGCCCTACCAGAGTAGTAAGCGGACACGTATGAGCGCTCATACCAGCCACTACCGCCTGGTCAACTATGTTACCCCCTACCTTTGGATCGGGAAGCAGATGCACAAAAAGATTAGAAACTTCACGAGAACCGAGAACCCTAGCCTCCAAAAGGGACCCGGAGGGGGAATTAATAGAAGGACTCCGCTACACCATCATCTCCATCAAGAGGACTACGACCGTGACTCTCCCTTCCCCCGTAACCCTCGCCGCCGCCACCTCCCCAGCTCGTTTCCGGCAGGATCCGACGGCCCTTGCCGGTGCACGGACCGGATCCGGGCTCGCCTCCCCGGGAGGCGGTCGGGGCGGCTCCCGCGCCTCCGTCCTCGGCCTCCCTTCCCTCCTCCTCCCCCCTGCCGCCGCCGGCGAGCGCCCTCGGCTCCGACCCGGGTGGTGCCGGCGGCAGCATGATCTCCCCTTCCCGCGCGCGTGTCCTCCCTTCCCGGGGCGGGGGCCGGGGCGGTGTCACTCGGTGAGGCGGCGGTCCGGCGAACCGGCGGGGTGGCCGGCGGCGGACGTGGTGGCGGCGCTACTCCTTGGCAGCATGGTGGCGCGGGGTGGCCGGCGGCGCGTCCCCAGCTCAGATCTAGCGGGTCGGTTCCCGGCGTGGCTTCGTTGTCTTCTGCGTGGTGAGGAAGAGGAGCAGCTCGGACCGGGGGCGGCGACGCTGACGGCATGCCTGCTGCAGCGCGAAGGCGGGAGCTTTATGAGGGTCCGGCTGGGCCTGCTATGCTCCTGCTACTGCGTCTGGTCGGCTACCGCCGTTGATGGTGGTGAGACGGCGTGAGAAGCTTCAAGACCGTGTTGGTGCAAGGTGGTGGTCGGTTTGGTGGTGGGCTCCGGAGTGCCCGAGGTGATGGTTGGGATCGGGAGAGATTCCTGTCGGCCTGGCCGACACCGACGCGGTGGCGCTTGAGGGTGCCGCCGGACCTTCCTGGAGGGCGTTGAGGGCTACCCTTCTTCTCTCCTCGTCAAGTACCGGGGGAAACCCTTGGCAGCAGCGTCGTCATCATCGTGTCCTTTCTTGGAGGTGTTGATTGGTACCGGCGCTTCGGAGTCTAGGAGCTTGGTGGGAGATCTCGGTGGGCACAGTGGTCGCGAGGCTTCTTCATTTTTGTCGATCCACCGTTGTGGGCATTTGTTCCTTTTGTTTTCTCTTTCGTTTCTTTTGGGCGTGTCTATGTTGCTTCCGCCCCAGCACCTATCGTTGGTTGTATCGGTTGGTTGCTTTGTAATACAAAGCGGGGGGGGGGGGAGACCTTTTTCGTCAAGAGGAGTACGACATCAACCATCTCCATCACCATCATAACCCCTTCATTTCTTTTTAATAGAAGACCATAGTGGATTCATACTTGTATTACTTGGATCATTCATCTATGTTTACCATGATTTACCCTTTGATGCTTGTTGTTTTCATGTCCGAGT
Source organism: Triticum aestivum (assembly GCF_018294505.1). Classification (NCBI taxonomy): domain Eukaryota; kingdom Viridiplantae; phylum Streptophyta; class Magnoliopsida; order Poales; family Poaceae; genus Triticum; species Triticum aestivum. The sequence continues at coordinate 216,897,876 of NC_057808.1, forward strand.
ATACCCCCTAGTTCGTGGGGATAAGGAGGAACCATAGCATGTTTAGGTGTTGGATGCCGATAGGGTTTGGCATCCTTTTTGCATCTTTATCTAAATAACCTTCTCCATGTTAAGTGAAGTCGACCACTCAACATTTGCCTTCATGGACGAATGATTATATTATCGGGGCGATGGTGGGTTTGAAGAGGTACTATGGTAACAAAGATTATCTCCCTCCTTGCCTGACCATTCTATAGGGGACTATAGGAGACCACCTTTAGCTGCGTCCACATGGGAGACCCTTAATCACCATTCCGGAAACCTGAATGTGGGGAGGGATAGTGGTGGAATATGTGATATGTGGCTGTTGCATGTATGCACGTATCTGTATAGGCTCCGCCAACTCCTAGAAGCATGAAAAGTGGACTAGAAATTCGAACATAGAACTATGATTTATTATACGTTACGTTAAATACATACTAGTTGGGGAATCTAGACTCCCTGAGAACGCCTTCGCCTTATTGATTCACAAAAGCTTCATTACTCTCTGTCTCTTTTATTTTAGTCTTGAACTTTTATTTTTAGTCAACTTTCACCTGCAATATTTCCACCTCCGTATTTGCTTTGCATCGGACTGTCATTAACTTGGAGTCACATCATGATAATTCTCTACAAGAAACCAAGACCATTGCATATGCTTCATGTGGGATCGATACTCTTATTTCGAAAAGGCTACAATTAAACCATGAGCACTTGCAGGCTATCAGATAGCCGGCTGGAATATTGAGCCACTTATCGGCAACCGTGTGTCGCCCCCGCGACCACCGGGCGCCACCACCACTGACTAGCCGGCCTTGCCAACTCGCGGGAGCAAGCAGGGAGGGAGACGCCCTCTGATGGCCCTCTGTGTCTCCTTTTATAGGCGGGCGAGGGCAAAAAAACAGACGGATCCGCCGGGGACCATTACGCGCAATGGAACAGATGGGAGGGTTGTCGCCACTGTCGGATGGGGAACGACTGAGCCCTTCGCTAGGGTTTTTGTACAGAGGAGGAAGACGACGCCTTGACTGTCAAACTGGTTCACGTGGATTGATCTCGGCCGTTCGCCCGGCGTATAGGTTCGCCGCCTTAACTGGTCGGCCAACTCCAACATAGGCTACACGGCCCCTTCGTGGCCGGATCCGGCTTGCCTGCTCCCTCTCCATGCTCCCATCCGTGCTCCCACTTCATCCTACGGCTGTTCTTTTTCCTTTTTCTTTTCTAATCTAATCATCTCCCCCCCCTGATTTTCAGGGGGTGGGGCCGGGCCTTATTTCTTCCAATCAAATCAAGCCACGTATGCGGGAGCACGGATGGGAGCATGGGAAGGGAGCAGGCAAGTCTCGTCCTTCGTGGCCTGCGTGACCCCCAAAATTGGCACATATACAATCCATGCAGAATAATAGATTTCCTATTTTAGCCGGTTCAGATTTTTTTTAGAAAAGTCCACAAGCTTCGGAGGGAGGTATTGCAGAGAGGCCTTTCCACCTCCGAAATAATTATAGTGGACCTCCTAAGGAACCCAGAAATTTTCGCAGGAACCTCTAAAGTCCAGAAAATTGCATAAAGGCAATTAATTTCAGCAGAAAATTATTAGGAAGCCTAAAAAAGGATTGAAAATGCTAAAAATCCCTGAAATTGCTACAAATTATAGGAATCCACCTGGACTCCAAAAATATATTGTTGGTATCAGAAAAATTAGAAGATCATAATATGGTTGGGAGCTCCAAGGAATAAAAGAAAAATACCAGGACAGTCGTCCCCGTCATTTGTTTTTCCTTATTTGGGGATCTTTCCCCTTGGACCACTAACCCGAGTGGTTTCAGGGACCCAAGGGCTTCCCGTGAAATATTCTTCGTGGCAGCATGTAAACAATATTAGAGGACCAGAAAAATGAGATTAATTCATGCCTTACTACATCTATTATAAACCACAACTCGATAAAAAATGCAATAGCAAACCAAACACTACATAAATTTACTAGCAGTAGCAAATACTTGATGTACTCAGTAGCAAGGAGTAAATTAGTGAGTAAATTATAAATATACTAGCAAACCAACGATGTACGAGCAAAGTAGCAAATCTGTGAATAAATGTGTTAGGCGTAGCAAATCTGTGACAACTGCAGTAGCAGAGTGGTAAATCAGTAAATTAATGTAATAGCAAAGTAGAAAGCCTATGTTTTGGGCTACGAAGTATTTTTCTTGTTTTTAGCAACAAAAAACTGGGATACTTGCTAGTACATGTATTGCGTAAGAATCGCATTATTATGCAGTTCCTCCGTAACGTAATGCAAGACATTTTTGACAGTGTCATGGACTATAAAAATGTCTTGCAGTACAAAAAGTTATCAGAGGGAGTATGATTTAGTCTCCCGTATTCTACTTGCTACAAATTTTGCATGACATTCTACGCTAAAGACAAAACATATACACGAGCATAGTTTCGCAAATCAGGAATCAGGATTCAACACCGTTTTGTGCTTAAAGTCTGTCTGCAGGAAATGAGAGTGGTGTGCACTTCAGGCTGTCAGGGTTTACTGCCAAAACGTCTTATATTTAGAAACGGAGGTACTACAACATTTGGTGGTTACTGTATGGCATTTATCACTCACTGAATTAGATCCAACTGACTGGAAGAGTCGCTCTCATAATCTTAATGTACTCAAAACAGGATCAGTTCAAGATATCAATAATGAAGACGGACCCAGACAAGGAAATACTCGCATTACATATATGCCAACCATATGTGGATATGGGCCATATGGAATTCCATGACAATGATTTCGCCATCGATATCCCTCATCAGATTGCCTTTAGGTTCCCGAGAGGAAACTATTGCAAACCAATTAAAAGACACCAGGGCAGTCAGAACTTGCATGAATGCACTCTTTATGCAATAAAATCAGCTACAGTCGCAAAGCAGAGCACATTAATGTTCTTTCTTGGTTGCTTCAATTTCATCAGAGCTGCGTGTATCATGCTTAGCAATTCCCTAGCTGCAAACCTCATATATATGTACTGTTGCTAATCACCTACATTTGTTCACAATTTGTGAGAACAACAGCAGCAATAACGCTTTTAAATTTTACCTGAGGGAAAGGTGACCAGCATAGTATAATTGTTTTAATAATAAATAAACATAACAATCACTTGTTTGAGAATTACTACATCCGTTCTGAATTATAAGATGTTTTAGATATTTTAACATGGACTACATACGGACTGGTATGAGTGAACAAACACACTTAAACGCTTCTATGTACATCTGATTCAGGAAAAAGTTAAACATCTTATAATTCGAAACCAAGAGAGTATATCAGAAATTGCATTCGGCAACGGTAAAGTTGTTTCAACGGGATCAACAGTTCAACAACACCCAATAATGATGTTTTCTTTTCTTTTCCTTTTTGAGTTGACCAATCATGATGTCTTGGACAGTTAGGCTCCACTTGGATTATCGTTTGGCCCGTGAATACCCCCGTAAACGATACACGCCTCTAGGCGTCATTTTTCTTCGGGCAAAAGTCACGCTGCGGCCGGTATAATACACGTGTAAACTAAATCCTCCTCCGGACTAAAAAGTTTCACCGATTCCAAGCGGGGCTTTAACCCGTATCACAATACGATGAAGCCCGGTAACAAATAATGCAGGTCTGATAAGCCCATAGCGTCAAGATATTAGTCGGAACTCCGAACATAATCATAATAATTTATTGTATCAATTTCGAACAATTTGTAGTCCTACCTCCATTTTAAAAGGAATCTTTCCTACACTTAGGCTTTCTAATCCAAGCGATTCCCTCAAAATGTGCAACTACCTTTAAGAGGTCAGAGCTTTAAAGGCAGGTGTAATGAGAGAAATGGCAAATCTTTGACCAGAAAAGATCGAATTAACCCGTCAATCAGTACCATCTTGGATGAGCAGACCTCATTGATAACTCTCAACCACAAGTACAAAGAGCTAAAGAAAGTAAGGAACACTGTCCACGGACCAAAATATTATGGAACACAGAACTAGATATGTACTACAGCCAATATGGCAATAAATGTAAAGAATTTATAGTAGTACTTCACTACTGGTAAAAATCTGGCGATCCGATCTCTTAACAAGATACAAGCTGAGCATGTACAAGATATGTATATAAACCTAGATGAGTACTTGAAAAAGGGTAAACCAATCGCGTGAACCAAATGGATAAAAGTAGGGCCTAGAGAAAATTAGTAGTAACCTTAGTTGGATAAACATGCTATTGGCTTCATGAAAAGGCCCAATAAACATCGGCGAGAAACAATACAGAACGGGTTGACTAAGCTTGAAGAAAACGTTATGTTATATACTCCCTCCGTTCCTAAATGTAAGTCTTTTTAGGGATTTCACTACAAACTACATACATATGTATATAGACATATTTTAAAGTGTAGATTCACTCATTTTATTCCGTATGTAGTCCCTAGTTGAATCTCTAAAAAGACTCATATTTAGGAACGGAGGGAGTATATACTTCTACTTCAGAATCGAATACAGAATAGGTCAAGCTGTCTAAGCAGCCTACGACTAATACAGTGCTTCAGCATCGAATACTGGACATGTTAAGTTTTGCAAAACAACGTACTAGCATTTACGGGAAGGTCGAAACCATCCAGGACTGTGCCTCTTTTGTCCCTGAAACTCGTAATACAAACACGAGTTGCGGTTCACCTCTCCCCGAGGTTCCCGCGAGGGCGCAAGCCAAAGTAAAGTAGTACAACGGCTGCCGGCGGGGAAGTTTGTTAACCTGTGAGGTCCCTGCGGTGCGACATTCCGTCGAACACGACATCGGCATCAGTGCATCGTGGCATGTCGAGCAGGGTCGCGCCCTGCAGGCTGGGGCTGTGCAATAGCTGCCATGTCCGGCATGCGTAAGTGCGCAGGCGGAGGCGCTTATGGCGGCTTGGTAAATTCTCCGGCGAGGACACTGGGCGGACCGTTTCGATCGTGCGAGCACGCGGCCACCATTTTCTCGGCGATTCCTATCTGACGCTCGTTCCGTCGGATTTTTTTTTTCTTTTTGTTTACCGGGGCTGCTCATTGCGCCAGATAGTCGTCTTTTTCCGGTTTACTTCCGTTTTTTGAAATGTTTTTGTTTTGCAATTTTCCTTATGTTTGCTTCGGTTTTCTGTCTTTTTCCTTCAATGTTATATTCCGCTTTTATACTTTTACTCATTTTAAATCCAAATTTTTTACATTTACTTTTTTCCTTTGATTTATCTAAATTTTTCGTATTTATTTCAACATATGAATATAATTTTCCTGCATACATGAATATTATAAAAAAACATGATGGATTTTTAAATCTGTCAAGAATATTTTTTAAATATGCGATGGACATTTTTTGAATTTGCAGTGTTTTTTCGAGTACGCCCTTGCCTTTTCTACTCATAATAATTGCTTAAAAGAAGTTAAATTAGTGGTCGCGAAAAAGTGGATTATATTATTTTGAGAAAGTTCAAGGAAGGTCATGCACACCTAAATTGAGCCCGTCTACACAAATTGATCCGTCAACCATTTTTTCTATAGTGGCCTGAAAAGATTGGATTGCTACCTTCGGAGAGCCATTGACACTGGGTTTGATAACACATTATTTGAACTGGACCAAACGAACATTTTCTACAATATTTTCCTCTTTCTTTTGACAACATAAATTTTTTTGAGCTTGTCAATTAAGATACCATTTCCCAACATTTTAAAAAAGGGTTAATTATCATTTTGCCCTTAGTGTTCATGTGCTCAGTTTTGCCCTCAGATGCGAATTGTGCTCAGTTTTGCCCCTAGTCCGAGCGCACCGACTCGTTCCGTGAACTCAGCCGTCTCCGTCAGGTCAACCTTTTGACTCGGCCCTTACAGGTGGGACCAGGCGGCAGGGACGGCCAATTTTATTCCGATCGTTGCACGCGTGGCTTGTGGGACCCAACAGAGAGCCGTTGAGCAGAGAGCTGTTGCAGGTGTGCTATATAAGCGGGCGACAGCGGCGGTGACCATGGCGATAGAGAGCACGGCGAGAGAGAGAGAGAGCACGGCGGTGGGAAGCTAGCTGTGGAGGGCGCAGCGGTGGGAAGCTAGCTATGGAGGGCACGATGGCGATGAGATCCCCTTCGGCTCCGAACTCCATGTCTTCCTCAAGCTCCCGCGCTACCTCGCGGATGCAGAGCCGGGCGCGTGTGGACATGCCTGTCTTCGTCTGTCCGCGGTGCCGGGCGAGCGTTGATCGGAGGGTTTCTCACACACCGAGGAACCAAAATCGTCCGTTCTACGTGTGCAGCGAGAATGGGGTAAGAATTGGGGCAATTGCACCATTTTCATGGTCGGGATCTTTGAGCAATGGGTTGATTTGTTTGGTGTTCATGCAGGTGACATGCTTCTTTCTTTGGGTCGATGCTCTGGCCAAGACTCTGATGAATGCAAGAAGAGCATGAAGAATAGTTGCGCATGCTGCCACGAACGGCAGTGGCCGCAGCACGAGCTCCGGAAGAAGAGATGGAGGGCGAAGCACGCACTGACAGAGAGCTAGCTGTTGAGCTTAGGATATTGAAGAAGAAGGTTAGGAAGCTTGAAGATCAAGCACTACCAATACCCATTTGCAAATACTTTTGGGCATTTGTAGGTATGGTAATCGCACTGGTTGTAATGTTGAAAATGTATGGAAAGGCATGAATTATGGAGGAATTTGTAATATTTAAATTGTATGAGAAATTCACCTAGTTTAAATGTTGGTTAAATTTGTTTAAATGTTGAAACAAAAGGAGAAGAAGTGACCAATATTTAAATATGTTGAAAAAAGAGAAGAAATGAGGAATTCAGAAACTTTTGATCAATAAAATGCAGCTCTCTGCTCTGCCTTTCTGTCCAAAAAAAGGTTGCTCTTGGGCCAAATTCAGAGCGTAGAGCCAAGTGGCTAGACTAATGGGCCAACTGCATCCAATTAGGCCCATTCGGGGATTCACTTGCATATTTTTCTGTTTTCTGTTCTGATTTAATTTAGGCAGTAAATCATAATGCTGAAACTTTTTGTGGAAGCTAATTGAATTATTCCGGAGCCAAACAATTATGGTTAGAAATTTTTTGGAGCTGTTAATTAATCCAATTCAAATACACCATGATTTAAATCAAAGACCAAAATGTCATGGAAAATCTGCCTCAGCACTGGTAGAGGTTTACACCTGGTGCCAAAATAAATGAACATTTTTTAAGGGCATTACATTGAGAAAAAAATAATTTGTCTAAAAAAATGAAGGCTGGAAAATGCACAAAAAATTGGTGCGACTAGGGACTCGAACCCAGGATCGCGTGGGTTTGTGGTGTTTAGGGCTGCGCTGGTAACCGCTAGGACAGATGGCAAGACTTTGACATGGGTAGGGAAGGAAAAGGTATACATAGTGAGACTGTGAATTTTTTTAAAAAAAATAGTGAGACCGTGAATGTTTGCACACGCGTGAGAGTGGTTTTCCTTTGTTTTGCACTGAAATTTTGGAGGGTTGGAAGCTTGAAAACGTATGTTTGCACTGCCACATGATTTTGGTTAGAGTGGCACTTGGTTTAGGGTTAGAGTGACACTTGGTTTAGGATTTAAAGGGAATAAATTTGCATGTTAGTTCATGACTTTTTTTTTGAATGAAACAGAGGGCTTCTCACCCCCTCCGATTTTCATTAATGAAAACCACAAGTTCTCGAACTTCATGACTTGGTTTAGGGAAGAAATGATATGTTTGGGCACGAACATTTTTTAACACACATAATAAACCCTAATAACTTAGCTAAGATGCAACACACCATTACAATAGAAAAGCAACAATAATAAGTTCACGGACAGTTCACGGACACATGACGAAACATGACACGACACGACACGACATAGAAAAGCAACAAAATAAAAAACGAAACATGACGAGCTTGACTCCGGGCTTGAACATCTTCATCTTGACCTCCTTCTTCCACCTTGGCCGTGCGCGCCCCTTCAACACCGTCTTCATCTTCACACCTCCTCCTCCTCGTCGTAGGGAAGGGAGTGCATCTGGCCTGGAGCGGGGAAGATGCGCTCGTAGTTGGTGTAGATGTTGTAGACGGTGAAGAAGATGGCCTCGCAGCCGCACCAAAAGACTTGGCCGAGGAGCTCGCGCGCGTCAAACGGGTTGGTGAAGGTGACCGTGAGCAGTAGGAGGATGCCGCCGCGGTCACGAACCTCGTTGAGGGTGAACATCCTCGGCGAGCCCCGTGGGAGGTGGGCATAGCCGGCTCTGAGGAAGGCGCGGGTGAGTTCGATGGAACCCCTCCACCTTGAAATAGCCCACACACGGAGCTCCCTCTCCACGAGCACGCCCGGTGGGTAGCGCAGCTCCGGCACGACAGGCGGACGGTTGAAGGTCGGCCCGTTGAACTGCATCTTCACTTGGTCTCGCTTGGGGAGGGCTCGGTCGCTTGGGTGTTTGAAGTTGGAGAGGATCGGATCTGGCTTGTGGGTGGGAGAGGAAGAGAGGCACCCCATTTATAGGCCTGTGGGTGGGAGAGGAAGAGAGAAAGGATGAGAACGGTGCGTGTGTGAATCCGGACGTGTGTGTGTATCCGGACGCGTGTGCGTATCCGTTACGTTTTGCACTCTTAAAATTTTTGCACGAAAACGATGCATGGGGCGCGTGCGTGCATCTGAATCACTGCATAGCTCTTTGACCGGGCGGTGCACGTGAATCGCTGCCCTGAACCACTGCCCTGAACCACCTAGCTCGCCTCGCTAGCCTAGCTCGCCTAGCGCGCCTCGCTCGCATGCATGCACGTCACCGCCTCCCGCGCATGCAAACCCACGTCGCCGCCTCCCATGCATGCAAGGCCTGGAAAGGCTGAGATGGGCTATTTACTGCGGTCTCAGGCCCAGACAATGAGACGGCCCAACGGTCCATCCAGCGCGCCCGGTATTTGTTAAAAAAACAATCTCCCAGCCAATCAGATTGCATCTCGCGGATCGCCCCCCTCCTCCCCGCAGATTCCTTCTAGAAGGGTTAGATCGACGGCCCTTGATCGCCACTAGGGTTAGATGGACGGTCCTTGTTCAGCGCTAGGGTTAGCGAGGTTTGGGAGGGGTTTGGAGCAGTCAAAGCTATATTTGACCAGATTTCAAATGAGCATAATAAATTAAATAAAAAACAGAAAAATAAAAAACCTGCGCACATAGTCTTCTTATGTCATATACTAACGATTTAAGTTGATAAACAAGGTTTACATACATTTAAACGATAAGTTCATGTGTATTGTGTGATATCTCGAGTATCTCAAACTCTCTTGTATGAAGTGAAGAGAAGTGTTTTGGGGAAATGAACATGAAAATTTCAAAAAACTCACCACAGCTTCATTTTGGAGTGACTAAGAAGGATCCAGGCTTAGTTTTTCATTTTGATGTTTTACACTTGTTTAAATCTTGGTCAAAGTTAAGTTTGACCAGAATTCAAATGAGCAAAACAAATTAAAAAAATCAAAAAATGGAAAAACCAGCGCACATAGTCTGTATATATAGAATATATGTGTAGGAAAGTTATTTGGCTGATTTAGACAAGGTCGAAAAAACTTGCTTAGAAATGAGGTCGTTTACCCTACCTTTGGACCCCTCTTTTTAGCACATTTTTCATGAAAATTTCAAAAACCTCACCACAGCTTCATTTTGGATTGACTAAGAAGGATCCAGGCTTAGTTTTTCATTTTGATGTTTTAGACTTGTTTAAATCTTGGTCAAAGTTAGGTTTGACCAGAATTTAAATGAGCAAAACAAAATTCAAAAAAATCAAAAAAAGGAAAAACCATGTGCTCATTCAAACATCATCCAATAGATATTTAAACATCATGTCAAACATACTTCTAACATAGGTCCAACATCATCCAACAGAAATACAACATGTCAAGTGATAAATGTTTCATAATACAACATCATCCCTTATTCATAATGTTTCATAATTATTCATATATAGCGTTGGGGCTTCTGTCTGTTCCTTGAGCTTCTTGCCATCACTTTGCTCCTCGTGCACCTTGTGCTCATTGCTTCTTCTCTTCTCCTCTTGGTTGTCGGTACCTTGCGCGTCTTCTTCAAAGCTATCATAGAGCTGTGCAAAACATAAACGGTAATGAGATCATGTCAAGTGATAAATGTACAGTAGTATTTGACCCTTGCAAGATTTACATACCTAGCAGAACTCACAACAACAGAAGGTTGGTCACCATTTGGAGCCTCACTTGGATCACCATGATCACTATTTGGAGCCTCACTTGGATCACCATTTGGAGCCTCACTTGAATCATTATTTGGAGGATATTTTGGATCATCGTCAAAATCATGCGGCTATTGACCATCATCATTTGGAACCTCGTCAAAATCCTCATCTGATGCAACCGGCTGTTGACTATCATTTTCATCATCTGTTGAGGCAACCGGCTGCTGACCAACATTTTCATCGAAGCCTTCATCAAAACTCTCTCCGAACGCTGGATCTACTGTGTTATCACAATACTTACCGAAATGACCAGACCCACCACACCTTGTGCACTTACGCTTCCTCGCTCCAAGTCCAGCTCCTTCGCTGCGAGGTCTGATTTGACTCTTCCTTGGTCTACCTGCTGCTCTCTTCAGAACTGGAGCACAAAGCTTGAATCCAGGGTCCACCATGTCCCATTGTTGTTTTCCCTCCATAGCAGGCAAGACATAAGCGTATGTGGCTTTGAACCTTGCAACAGAGTAGTAATCATGCACATACTGCTGTATGTTCCCTGCTGGACCTGGGAGAGAAGTGATGAAAAACAAGGCATGAATGCATGGCAACCCAGTTATCTGCCATTGCCTACAACTGCAAGTTCTCGCTTCTAAATCCACTGGATATCTCCATTCCCTCTTCTCTTTATCCAAATATGATATCTCTGCTGTGGTACCCGAGCAAAGAGTCATGTTCATTTCCAAGCCTGTTGTCTTCTGCTTCAGTTCATTCATCACGGCAGGTATGATAATGTGGCCCATGAATTTTGCCTCGGCTATTCCTGCACGATAATGAAATTTCTGCATGTATTCTATCCTTATCCTGTCAAGCAAATCCACCACATAATGACCCTTTAGTTTCCGGATCGTTGAGTTGAAAGACTCTGCTAGATTATTGTGCACATAGTCAACTTTGCTCACTTCACTGAATTGGCTTCTGGCCCATAACTTGGAGTGGTGTGTTTCCAAGTATTCTTTCACTTTGGGATTCATGTATAACTGCCTCAAGTGGTAGTTGTGCTTCTTCACACTGCAAGTCAAAGATGCTGGCCATAAATTGTCGGTATACACCTTTCCTTTGAATTTCTTCATGAAATTTGCAGCAAGGTGACGCATGCATTCCCTATGCTCTACTCCAGGGAACACATTGTCCACGGCCACTTCTAAACCTTTGCAGGCATCTGTATGAATGACCAACCCATTGGGATGTGCAATAGCCCGGCGCAGATTATGCAAAAACCAAGTCCAGCTCTCCTCAGACTCTGTCTCCAGCACACCGTAGGCAACTGGAAATACAAAACTGTGTGCATCAACTGCACAAGCTGCTACTAACTGTCCTTTAAACCTCCCTGTGAGAAAAGTGGCATCAATAGCCAAATAAGGCCTGCAGCCTGCCAAAAAACCCCGGCGACAAGCCTCAAAACAGACAAAAACCCTCCTAAAGCATTCCTTGGTCTTTGTCACTCCCCTGAATGTGTACTCCACGGTGTGGTGATCAATATCTACAATACTACCTGGGCTTGTCCTCTCCACTTCACCTTTGAATGAATACAACAATTGAAAACTTTCCTGCCAGTTACCATAAATAGAATCCATAGCATGTTGTTTACCATTGAACAACCTCATGTATGGTAAATCTATCTTGAACTTATCTTTGATGTTCTTCTGCAATTCCTTTGGACCCACTTGCTGGTTTTCTTTCACCCACTTCTTTACTTCTTCTGCCACCCATCTTGACTTGGCTCTACTGATTGTATCCTTCCTAAGGGTTGATTCCTGGCATGTGTGCTTAAAAGGGTTCACTTTGACCTGAACATTAGTGCTATTCCGCATTTTAGATGCGAGCAGCCTCCATGGACAACCCTCAGTCGGACAGTGCACTCTGTAACGTACTTGATCGCTCTTGTCAACTTTGAAAGTACGTTCTACCTTGATGCAGTATGTCACAAGTGCATTTCTACACTCATTCATGGATGCAAAAACTGTACCTTCTTCCATATGAGGGTTCAAAGGGTCCCATTCAACAGCTGCAAGGTCTTCGTCCTCACCCACCGCGTCATCATCCACACGGACTGCATTGTGAGCCTCATCTTGGTTTTCAGTCCGAGGTGCCCGTCGTAAATTCCGAATAACATCAGAATATAGCTTCTCTTCATCAACCCCAGAATTGTAGTCATCAGGCTCCACTTCAAGGGGGACCCTACTGCTGTTGCCCACACTTGTCGAGCCACCACGTCGCCGTGCACCAACTGAACTGTTCTGGCTAGAGATGCCATTACGACGACTTGGTTCTCCCCGAGATGTTGCACCCGTCATCCTAGGTCCAAATGCCTGCTCAAGCACATCAACTTGCAGCCTCACATGAAAATTATCTTTCTCTTTATGCCTAACAAACATGGTAGCTAGCTCTTCATCATTAGTAACTGTCACCCAATTCTTTTCCCCATCATAGTATTTGTATACCACTTCATCAAGCAAACCCCAAGGATATTGGCTACAAATTACCTCCCCAAATTGTCTGAAACTCCAATTACTAGCCATTGGCAACCGATAATCAAAACCTCCTTGGTATTTCTTCTTATCCTTTGCATCGAACATGTACCGGTCCCTTCTAATGTGCACCATGAAAGCAAACCGCAACTCCATCCTAACCGGCGAAAAACAGAGACGCAATCAGCACACTAATTGGGCAAACCTACTCGAATCGAGTGTTCAAATGCACAACTAAGCTCAATCTAAACAAGAGGCGAGACTTACCCCTCGGGAACCCAGTCGTGGACGCGGAGGATCTCCGGCCCGATGCCTGCCTTGCCAAATACTCTGGGGTCGCCGCTGCTCGCCATTTCGCCCTAGGGTTCTTCCTCCTAGTTCAAATAGCTCCGGCAGCCCCCCACCTTTGAGCGCTCCGGCCGGGCGCACGGAAGGAGGCCGCGCCGCGGGTCGAGCAGGTGGCGGGCGCCCCACCCGTGGCATCGTAGGAAGGTGGCGGGCGTCGCAGGTAGCCGTGGAGCGTAGGCGCAGGACGGTAGCGGCGGAGCAGGCCGTGCAGCTGGTGGCGGGGCAGGTGCTTGCATCGGCGCAGGTGGCGGCGGCGGCGGCGCAGGACAGCCGGCCGGCGGATGGGCAGAGTGAGCTAGAATGATTTGGGGATTTAGTTGCATGGGCCTACATGTCAGCTCTGGACCCACGTCCACGCGGTCCCACATGTAAGCTCCGGACCCACAACCACTAACGGCGGCGGACGGAATGGACTCAAATATGGCCGTTTGGCCTCGTCATAGTTGTTGTGCATGGACTAGGGCAAAACTGAGCACAATTCGCATCTGAGGGCAAAACTGAGCACATGGGCACCACTGAGGGCAAAAGGATAATTAACCCTTAAAAAAGTAGGAGCGTAAGTGGGTTTCTCTGTGACCAATCCATATACGTAGTTGCCTCGCATTTGCTCAACTATATGACACACTAAGCGTTAGCTTAGAATCAAGAGTACCGTGGAGTTCAGTCCTTTGGGTAGTTCAGAAGCTCTTAAGTTTGATGTTAGGTATGAAAATTTACCTCTGTGTTGCGAGTGTTGTTGACTTGTAGACTACTATGTATCCAAAGAACCAGAGTGTAGATACCTATTGGAAAGGGTAAAGTTCAACTGCGAGAGCTCTTATTTTTGGGGGTCTTCCTCAGGACAACAAGCCTACCATCGTCGGCTCCGAAAACAACACCACCACCATGGGTATGGAGGGAGCCGCCGTCAAGGTGGCCAAGGCTGTGAGTGGCCTTACGGTGTTCGATGAGGGCACTGCTGCTCCTCCATGGGGCAGCCCAGGCTAGCTAGTACCCCGCTCGGCCAGGAGGGTTGGGCTGCCAGGGCTTCCTCGACGACGCGCTTCTATGTTGCATCCGGTCAGGAGGACAGGGTTGTGGTGCCATCTACGCCCGCTAGCCTTGGCCAGGAGGGCCAAGGGTTGCCAGGTAGCATGGACACCCATATGGGTGTGATGCATGGCCAAGAGGGTTGTGCAACACAACGTTTGGGCGCTCCTAGAAGCTTCGTGATATGTCTTCCAAACTATTTTGCCCTTGTTTTGGACTCTAACTTGCATGATTTGAGTGGAACTAACCCGAACTGACGTTGTTTTCAGCATAATTGCCATGGTGTTACTTTTGTGCAGAAATATAAGTTCTCGGAATGACCTGAAAATCCACGAAGATCAATTTTGGAATAAATAAAAAATACTGGCGAAAGAATCAACCGAAGGGGGCCCACACCCTGGCCACAAGGGTTGGGGGCGCGCCCTCTGTCCTTGTGGGCCCCTTGGACCTCCACCGACCTCAACTCCAACTCCATATATTCACGTTCTGGGAGAAAAAAATCAGAGAGAAGGATTCATCGCGTTTTACGATACAGAGCCGCCGCCAAGCCATGTTCTTCCTCGGGAGGGCAGATCTGGAGTCCGTTTTGGGCTCCGGAGAGGGGAAATCGTCGCCATCGTCATCATCAACCATCCTCCATCACCAATTTCATGATGCTCACCGCCGTTCGTGAGTAATCCCATCGTAAGCTTGCTGGACGGTGATGGGTTGGATGAGATTTACCATGTAATCGAGTTAGTTTTGTTAGGGTTTGATCCCTAGTATCCACTATGTTCTAAGATTGATGTTGCTATGACTTTGCTATGCTTAATGCTTGTCACTAGGGCCTGAGTGCCATGATTTCAGATCTGAACCTATTATGTTTTGATGAATATATTTGTGTTCTTGATCCTATCTTGCAAGTCAATAGTCACCTACTACGTGTTATGATCCGGCAACCCCGGAGTGACAATAGTCACGACACTTCCCGGTAATGACCGTAGTTTGAGGAGTTCATGTATTCACTAAGTGCTAATGCTTTGGTCCGGTACTCTATTAAAAGGAGGCCTTAATATCCCTTAGTTTCCAATAGGACCCCGCTGCCACGGGAGGGTAGGACAAAAGATGCCATGCAAGTTCTTTTTCATAAGCACGTTTGACTATATTCAGAATACATGCCTGCATTGTATTGATGAATTGGAGCTAGTTCTGTGTCACCCTATGTTATAACTGTTGCATGATGAATGCCATCCGACATAATTATCCATCATTGATCCATTGCCTACGAGCTTGTTTCATATTGATCTTTGCTCCGTTATTTTTCCGTCGCCACTGTTGCGATTGCTACAAACTGCTACTATTACTTTTGCCACAGTTACCGCTACTTCCATACTGTTGGGGAACGCAGTAATTTAAAAAAAAATCCTACGCACACGCAAGATCCATCTAGGTGATGCATAGCAACGAGCGGGAGAGTGTGTCCACGTACCCTCGTAGACCGAAAGCGGAAGCGTTTAGTAACGCAGTTGATGTAGTCGAACATCTTCGCGATCCAACCGATCCAAGTACCGAACGCACGGCACCTCCGCGGTCTGCACACGTTCAGCTCGGTGACGTCTCTCATACTCTTGATCCAGCTGAGGCCGAGGGAGAGTTTCGTCAGCACGACGGCGTGGTGACGGTGATGATGAAGTTACCGATGCAGGGCTTCGCCTAAGCTCTACAATGATATGACCGAGGTGGAAATCTGTGAAGGGGGGACCGCACACGGCTAAGACAACTGTCAACTTATGTGTTCTAGGGTGTCCCCTGCCCCCGTATATAAAGGAGCAAGGGGGAGGCTGGCCGGCCCTCATGGGGCGCGCCCCAAGTAGGATTCCTACTAGGAATCCTATTCCTAGTAGGTTTCCAACAAGGGAAGAGAGAGGGGGAAGGAAGGAGAGGGAGAGAGGGAGGGAAAGAGGGGGCGCCGCCCCCTCCTTGTACAATTTGGACTCCTCAAGGGGGGAGTGGGGGCGCGGCCAGCCCTAAGGCCCCCTCCTCTATCTCTCACAAGGCCCATGTTGGCCCATTAGTTCCCCCGGGGGTTCCGATAACCCCCCGGCACTCCGATATTTATCCGATGACCCCCGAAACTCATCCGGTGTCCGAATAACATCGTCCAATATATCAATCTTTATGTCTCGACCATTTCGAGACTCCTCGTCATTTCCGTGATCACATCCGGGACTCCGAACTACCTTCGGTACATCAAAACAGATAAACTCATAATACCGATCGTCATCGAACGTTAAGCGTGTGGACCCTACGGGTTCGAGAACTATGTAGACATGACCGAGACTCATCTCCGGTCAATAACCAATAGCGGAACCTGTATGCTCATATTGGTTCCTACGTATTCTACGAAGATATTTATCGGTCAAACCGCATAACAACATACGTTGTTCCCTTTGTCATCGGTATGTTACTTGCCCGAGATTCGATCGTCGGTATCTCATTACCTAGTTCAATCTCGTTACCGGCAAGTCTCTTTACTCGTTCCGTAATGCATCATTCCGTAATTAACTCATTAGTCACATTGCTTGCAAGGCTTATAGTGATGTGCATTACCGAGAGGGCCCAGAGATACCTCTCCGACAATCGGAGTGACAAATCCTAATCTCGATCTATGTCAACTCAACAAACACCATCGGAGACACCTGTAGAGCATCTTTATAATCACCCAGTTACGCTGTGACGTTTGATAGCACACAAAGTGTTCCTCCGGTATTTGGGAGTTGCATAATCTCATAGTCATAGGAACATGTATAAGTTATGAAGAAAGCAATAGCAATAAACTAAACGATCGTAGTACTAAGCTAACTGATGGGTCAAGTCAATCACATCATTCTCTAATGATGTGATCCCGTTCATCAAATGACAACTCTTTGTCCATGGCTAGGAAACTTAACCATCTTTGATTAACGAGCTATTCAAGTAGAGGCATACTAGTGACACTCTGTTTGTCTATGTATTCACATATGTACTAAGTTTCCGGTTAATACAATTCTAGCATGAATAATAAACATTTATCATGATATAAGGAAATATAAACAACAACTTTATTATTGCCTCTAGGGCATATTTCCTTCACATACTACTTTGCTACTAAATATTTTGCTGCAGATATTAAGTCTTTCAGGTGTGGTTGAATTGACAACTCAGCTGCTAATACTTGAGAATATTCTTTGGCTCCCCTTGTGTCAAATAAATAAATTTGGGTTGAATACTCTACCCTCGAAAACTGTTGCGATCCCCTATACTTGTGGGTTATCAAGACCTTTTTCTAGCAACGTTGCCGGGGAACATAGCTCTATTCTCTGAGTCACTTGGGATTTATATCTGTTGATCACTATGAGGAATTTGAAAGATCAAAGAACCAAGATTTTTCCCTGAACTACAAGGGGAGGTAAGGAACTGCCATCTAGCACTGCACTTGATTCTCCTTCTGTTTTGAGTAAACTTGCGACACCTACACCTGCTATTGATTCTGATATGTCGCATGTTATTGATGATGCCACTTCTGCTATGCATGATGCTTATGATGAAACTACTTCTCTGCTTGATAATACTGTGCCACTTGGTTAATTTCTTGATGAACAACTTGCTAGGGTTAGAGAGAATGAAATTATTGAGACTGATGATATTATTGAAACTTAAGATTATGATTCTCCCCCTAGATATGAATTGCCTATTGTACCTGAGGGTTATGTTATGGATGAAGAAATTGCTAGCGACTTCTTTGCTTGTAATGACAGAGAGGATCTTAAGAAACTGTTAGCTAAGTTGAAAGAAAAATCCTTGAATGCTAGAATGAAATATGATCCTGCCTTTGCTACTTCACTTATCTTTGTTACTGATAATGATTATGAATTCTCTGTCGATCCTGAGTTAATTACTTTGGTTGAATCTGATCCTTTCTATGGTTATGAATCTAAAACTGTTGTGGCACATCTTACTAAATTGAATGATATAGCCACCCTATTTGCTCATGAGGAAAAAATTCGCTAGTGCGTAGTCCCCAGGATATGATTTACTACTTCTCTCAAAAATATTTCCCTGCTCCTAAGAAACAAGCTGCCCTTCGGGAAATATTTAATTTTGTGCAAATTGAAGAAGAGAGTCTCCCACAAGCTTGGGGGAGGCTTCTCCAATTACTTAATGCTTTGCCTGATCATCCTCTGAAGAAAAATGAAATACTTGATATCTTTTATAATGGACTAACCGATGCTTCCAGAGACCACCTGGATAGTTGTGATGGTTGTGTTTCAGGGAAAGAACCGTTGAGCAAGCTGAATTGCTATTGAATAATATATTGAGTAATGATAATGATTGGACACTTCCTGAACCAACTCCGAAGAAAAGCGGTATTCTATTTCTCAGTCCTGAAGATATGCAAGAGGCAAAGAAATCTATGAAAGAAAAAGGTATTAAAGCTGAAGATGTTAAGAATTTACCGCCTATTGAAGAAATACATGGTCTTGATAACCCGACACAGGTAGTAGAGGTAAACTCTCTCCATAGATTTGATGAAGATGATATTCCTCATAACAAGTCTGCTAGTCAATGCTTGATGAGTTTGATTATTTTATTGTTAACCAAGAAAACTTCAATGCTTATGTCAGTAGACAATTGAAACGTAATGCTTATATGCTTGACCACTTGGATGATTATATGAGTAGAACTATTAATTATCTTAAGCTTATTAGTAAACATGCTTCAATGGTTACAACTCAAGTAGAACAAGTACTTAAGGCACAAGATGGTTTTCTTAATGAGTTGAATGGTAAGAACAATGATAATGTTGTTAGGGGTATGACTAGAGGTGGTAA
The DNA here is from genome assembly GCF_018294505.1 of Triticum aestivum. Classification (NCBI taxonomy): domain Eukaryota; kingdom Viridiplantae; phylum Streptophyta; class Magnoliopsida; order Poales; family Poaceae; genus Triticum; species Triticum aestivum. The sequence goes on from NC_057808.1 coordinate 216,916,875, forward strand.
AATGACCCAGGAACCTTTGTATCCTGAGGGTCATCCTAAGAGAGTTGAGCAAGATTCTCAGAGAATTAATACTGATGCACCTAGTCCTAGTAATAAAAAGAAAATGAAAACTGATAGGACTTTGCATGCTTCTAGTGAACCTGTTATAGACACACCTGAGAAAACCAATGATATTTCTATTTCCGATGCTGAGACACAATCTGGTGATGAACATGAACCTAGTAATAATGTTGATAATGATGTTCATATTGATGCTCAACCTAGTAATAATAATGATGTAGAGATTGAACCGGCTGTTGATCTTGACCACAATCAAAGAATCAACGTTATGATAAGAGAGACTTCGTTGCTAGGAAACATGGTCAAGAAAGAGAACCATGGGTTCAGAAACCCATGCCCTTTCCTCCTAATCCATCCAAGAAAAAGGATGATGAGGATTTTGAGCGCTTTGCTGAAATGATTAGACATATGTTTTTGCATATGCGTTTGACTGATATGCTTAAAATGCCTCCTTATGCTAAGTATATGAAAGATATTGTTACCAATAAAAGAAAGATACCGAAAGCTGAAATTTCCATCATGCTTGCTAATTATACTTTTAAGGGTGGAATATCAAAGAAACTGGGAGATCCAGGAGTACGAACTATACCATGCTCCATTAAAAGAAGCTATGTTAAAACTGCTTTATGTGATCTTGGAGCCGGTGTTAGTGTGATACCTTTCTCTTTATATCGTAGACTTGAATTGAATAAGTTGACACCTACTGAAATCACTTTGCAAATGGCTGATAAATCAACTGCTATTCTCATCGGTATTTGTGAGGATGTGCCTGTTGTGGTTGCAAACGTTACTATCTTAACAGACTTGGTTATTCTTGATATTCCCGAGGACGACAGTATGTCAATCATCCTTGGTAGACCTTTTTTGAATACTGTAGGGGCTGTTATTGATTGCAACAAAGGCAATAACTTTTCATGTTAATGGTAATGAGCATACGGTACACTTTTCGAAGAAACAACCTCAAGTTCATAGTATCAATTCTATTGGAAAAATTGCAACTATTACTATTGGTTGTTTTGAATTCCCTCTTCCTACTGTCAACAAGAAATATGATATTCTTATTGTTGGGGACATGCATATCCCCGTTGAGGTAACCTAGTGTTATTCAAAAATTCTCTGGTTCCATATCATTCGGAAGAAGTTTGTTAATAAGACTTGATCAACCTTGTTAATGGATTCCTTTTGATGAGCATGAGATGGATGAATTTAGAAGGCACAACTCTCTGTACCCATCTTTTACTTTTTGTTATTTAGATTAAATAAAGAAAAAATAGTATTTTCTGTCTGTTTTCTGAATTATCCGTGCAATAAAAAAAGTCCCGAAAATAAAAGTTCTCCAAGTGCCCTGAAAATTTAGTATGATGTTTATAGAATATTTGAGAATTTCTGGCACTGAGAACACACCGGGGGCCTCACCAGCTGGCCACAAGGGTGGAGGGCGTGCCCTACCCCCAAGGCGCGCCCCCTGTCCTTGTGGGCCCCACGTGGCCCTCCTCCACTTATTCCAGCACCCATCCACTTCGTCTTCCTCCAGAAAAAATAACTCCATAGCTCAAACTCGTGTTCTTGCTCATTTTGCTGCCATTTTCGATCTCCTTGCTCAAAGCTCCATTCACAAAATTGCTTTGGGGGATTGTTCTTCGGTATGTGACTCCTCCAATGGTCCAATTAGTTTTTGTTCTAGTGCCTCATTTATTGCAATTTTTTGCTGCTGTGGTGACCTTGTTCTTGAGCTTGCATGTCAAATTTATATGGTCCCAAGTAGTTTTGATGCATGATATAGCCTCTAGGCACTTGTAGGAGTAGTTGCTACCAATCTTGTTGAGTTTGGTTCACTTTTATTTTGAGTCACTAAAAATTTAAAAAAAATCAGAGGAAGAAAGTTGTCTAGGAGAATGTACCAAGGTGGTTCTTCGAGGAAGCAAGCATCGAGGCTTGCGATACGCGAACCGGACCTTGAACCACCAAGGGAAGCTCAAGTGCGGCCTTGTGAATGGCCCTCGGATGAATTTATGGTTCGTGGAGGTTTTGAAGACTTCTTGTCAGACAAGTGCCTACAATATTATTATCTCACCGATTCCTTTGTGCAGAGGTTTGAGTTTTCATCTAAGCATAATACTCATACTGTCATGTTCGATCTTTATGATGAGTCTTATACCATGGACCTAGAAGATTTTTGTGATGCATACAAAATTCCATAATGGGGTAGTCTTAGTGAGCCTCACAAATATGAATACCATGATTTCTTGCTAGCATCACAGTTGGAGAAACTAGAAATGTCACACATGCTTCCATGGGAAGCATTCATTTCCCTGCCATACATTATTTTGCTCTCTTTATAGGAAGATGCATTAATGGTAAACATGATCATATCCACCTTTGCGTTCCAGATCTTAGTGTCCTCAAGTGTGCGGTGTTAGGTGATAATCGATATAACTTGGGGGCTATTATTGCGAGGAGGCTACATCTTAATGCTAAAGATGGAGATTTATTTGGTGGGATTTATGCAACTTGTTTAGATAATTATTTGGGTGTACCCATAAGAGGGTATGATATTGAGTTGCCACCTGCTTTTCTAGATTATGATGCTATAGTACGCTACCAGTTTCTTAAGAGGAACGAACAGTTCCTCTAATATCGGCTAATCTTTGATAGACGGTGTGGCGTCCATGTTACTCTCCCTGCTCCTGCCTTCCTTAACTTTCAGGTGAATGGGAGATATTTTATAACTAGAGAGGAGGCAGACGAGTATGAGAGAACAGCGGAGGCTGCTCGCCTCCATGCCGCAGCCCTTCAGGCAGTAGCTGATGCATCTTAGTACAACCCCGACTACAACTTTGGATATCCACCAGGCCAGCCATGGGCGTAGACCAACTTAGGCCAAAAGCCTAAGCTTGGGGGAGTACGTATTTCTCACGACATTACATTCAAGTTCACACATTCATTTCAGTTGTCGGTGTTCATACTTTTTCATTGTATTATCCATGTTAATTTATTCCTTTTTCCCGCTTTCTTCTTGTGTATTTGTTAAACCTTAAGAAAAACCAAAAAAATAGTTGTAGTTAGTTTACTTTCTATGCATGCTTAGTTGTAGTATTAAAAGAAAACCCAAAAAGATTTCTCGTTCTTCTTTTGCTTGTTGGGAGCTTTCCTATGTAAACAGTTTTTCTCGTTCTTGTTTTACTTTCTTCAGAAAAACAAAAACACCAAAAAAAATCAATGTGTTTCTTTGAAATTCTTTTCTTTTCTTTAGGGGTCGAGAGGAGAAGACCACGATGAAAATGTTGAGTGGCTCTCATATGCATTATTGTTGATCTAACAAAGAGCCCATATTACCTTGTCTTCTCCTTTGAATAAATGTTTGCAGATTCCAGCTTAGACCAATGCACGTGCACTATTATTATTATCCACGCCGTTCGGTCATGCTAGTGAAAGGCAATAATGACGATATATGATGAAATGATTGAGATGAGGAAAGGCTGGTATGAACTCGAACTATCTTGTTTTTGTAAATATGATTAGTTCATCGTTCTTGATTCAGCCCATTATGAATGAAACATGTTTGCAATGACAATTAGAGATTATAGTACTTGTGCCGTTCTTAATTAGCTAGGAGTTTATAATGGTTTACCTTGCGTGCCAACATGCTTTTAAAATGATTGTGATGTAGTATGATAGGATGGTATCCTCCTTTAAATGATTCGAGTGGCTTGCTTTGGCACATGCTTACGCATTTAGTTGAAACAAAATCAACATAGCCTCCACGATATTTATGTTCATGGTGATTTATATCCTACTCATGCTTGCATTCAATGTTGGTTAATCTCAATGCATGTTTATGATTGTTGTCGCTCTCTAGTTGGTCGCTTCCCAGTCTCTTTCTAGCCTTCACTTGTACTAAGCGGGAATACTGCTTGTGCATGCACTTCCATAAACCCAAAGTTGTTCCATATGAGTCCACCATACCTACCTATATGCGGTATTTACCTGCCGTTCTAAGTAAATTTGCAAGTGCCAAACTCTAAACCTTCAAATGATAATCTGTTTTGTATGCTCGAATCGCTCATTGCTACCTCTTGAGCACTGCGTTGGTTTTCCCTTGAAGAGGAAAGGGTGATGCAGTAAAGTAGCGTAAGTATTTCCCTCAGTTTTTGAGAACCAAGGTATCAATCCAGTAGGAGGCCACGCGCGAGTCCCACGCACCTACACAAACAAATAAGAACCTCGCAACCAACACAATAAAAGGGGTTGTCAATCCCTTCATGGTCACTTATGAGAGTGAGATCTGATAGAGATGATAAGATAATATTTTTGGTATTTTTATGATAAAGACTAAAAGTAAAGAAAGCAAAATAGATGGCACCAGAAATCGCTTGTTGACGGGAGATTAATATGATGGAAGATAGACCCGGGGGCCATAGGTTTCACTAGTGGCTTCTCTCAAGATAGCATAAGTATTACGGTGGGTAAATGAATTACTGTCGAGTAATTGATAGAATTGAGCATAGTTATGAGAATATCTAGGTATGATCATGTCTATAGGCATCACGTCCGTGACAAGTAGACCGAAACGATTCTGCATCTACTACTATTACTCCACACATCGACCGCTATCCAACATGCATCTAGAGTATTAACTTCATAAGAACAGAGTAACACTTTAAGCAAGATGACATGATGTAGAGGGATAAACTCATGCAATATGATATAAACCCCATCTTTTTATCCTCGATGGCAACAATACAATACGTGCCTTGCTGCCCCTGCTGTCACTGGGAAAGGACACCGCAAGATTGAACCCAAAGCTAAGCACTTCTCCCATTGCAAGAAATATCAATCTAGTAGGCCAAACCAAACTGATAATTCGAAGAGACTTGCAAAGATAACCAATCACACATAAAAGAATTCAGAGGAGATTCAAATATTCTTCATAGATAATTTTGATCATAAACCCACAATTCATCGGATCTCGACAAACACACCGCAAAAAGAAGAGTTACATCAAATAGATCTCCAAGAGAATCGAGGAGAACTTTGTATTGAGATCCAAAGAGAGAGAAGAAGCCATCTAGCTAATAACTATGGACCCGAAGGTCTGAGGTAAACTACTCACACATCATCGGAGAGGCCATGGTGTTGATGTAGAAGCCCTCCGTGATTAATGCCCCCTCCGGCAGGACGCCGGAAAAGGCCCCAAGATGGGATCTCACGGGTACAGAAGGTTGCGGCGGTGGAATTAGGTTTTTGTGGTGCTCCCCGATGGTTTGGGGGTACGTAGGTATATATAGCAGGAAGAAGTAGGTCGGTGGAGCCACGAGGGTGGAGGGCGCGCCCTGGGGGGTAGGCGCGCCCCCTGCCTCGTGGCCTCCTCGGTGATTTCTTGACGTCCACTCCAAGTCCTCTGGATCACGTTTGTTCTGAAAATCACGTTCCCGAAGGTTTCATTCTGTTTGGACTCCATTTGATATTCCTTTCCTTCGAAACACTGAAATAGGCAAAAAAACAACAATTTGGGCCGGGCCTCTGGTTAATAGGTTAGTCCCAAAAATAATATAAAAGTGTATAATTAAGCCCATTAAACATCCAAAACAGAATATATAATAGCATGGAGCAATCAGAAATTATAGATACGTTGGAGACGTATCAAGCATCCCCAAGCTTAATTCTTGCTCGTCCTCGAGTAGGTAAATGATAAAAACAGAATTTTTGATGTGGAATGCTACCTAGCATATTCCTTAATGTAATTCTCTTATTTGTGGTATGAATATTCAAATCCGAAAGATTTAAGATAAGAGTTTAATATTGACATAAAAATAATAATACTTCAAGCATACTAATAAAGCAATCATGTCTTCTCAAAATAACATGGCCAAAGAAAGTTATCCCTACAAAATCATATAGTCTGGCTATGCTCTATGTTCATCACACAAAATATTTAAATCATGCACAACCCCGATGACAAGCCAAGCAATTGTTTCATACTTTTGGTGTTCTCAAACTTTTTCAATCTTCACGCAATACATGAGCGTGAGCCATGGACATAGCACTATATTTGGAATAGAATGGTGGTTGTGGAGAAGACAAAAAGGAGAAGATAGTCTCACATCAACTAGGCATATCAACGGGCTATGGAGATGCCCATTAATAGATATCAATGTGAGTGAGTAGGGATTACCATGCAACGGATGCACTAGAGCTATAAGTGTATGAAAGCTCAACAAAAGCAACTAAGTGGGTGTGCATCCAACTCGCTTGCTCACGAAGACCTAGGGCATTTTGAGGAAGCCCATCATTAGAATATACAAGCCAAGTTCTATAATGTAAAATTCCCACTAGCATATGAAAGTGACAACATAAGAAACTCTCTATCAATAAAGATCATGGTGCTACTTTGAAGCACAAGTGTGGTAAAAGGATAGTAGCATTGTCCCTTCTCTCTTTTTCTCTCGTTTTTTTGTGTGGGCCTTTTCTTTTTTTATGGCCTCTTTTTATTTTTCGTCCGGAGTCTCATCCCGACTTGTGGGGGAATCATAGTCTCCATCATCCTTTCCTCACTGGGACAATGCTCTAATAATGATGATCATCACACTTTTATTTACTTACAACTCAAGTATTACAACTCAATACTTAGAACAAAATATGACTCTACGCGAATGCCTCCGGCGGAGTACTGGGATATGCAATGAATCAAGAGTGACATGTATGAAAGAATTATGAAGGTGGCTTTGCCACAAATACGATGTCAACTACATGATCATGCAAAGCAATATGACAACGATGGAGCGTGTCATAGTAAACGGAACGGTGGTAAGTTGCATGGCAATATATCTCGGAATGGCTATGGAAATGCCATGATAGGTAGGTATGGTGGCTCTTTTGAGGAAGGTAATGGTGGGTGTATGCTACCGGCGAAAGGTGCGCGGTATTAGAGAGGCTAGCAATGGTGGGAGGGTGAGAGTGCGTATAATCCATGCACTCAACATTAGTCATAAAGAACTCATATACTTGTTGCAAAAATCTATTAGCTATCAAAACAAAGTATTACGCGCATGCTCCTAGGGGGATAGATTGGTAGGAAAAGACCATCGCTCGTCCCCGACTGCCACTCATAAGGAAGACAATCAATAAATAAATCATGCTCCGACTTCATCACATAATGGTTCACCATACGTGCATGCTACGGGAATCACAAACTTTAACACAAGTATTTCTCAAATTCACAACTACTCAACTAGCATGACTCTAATATCACCATCTTTGTATCTCAAAACAATTATCAAGTATCAAACTTCCCTTAGTATTCAACACACTTATAAGAAAGTTTTTACTAATCTTGGATGCCTATCACTTTAGGACTAATTTCTCAATTTAAGCAAATTACCATGCTGTTTTGTAGGACTCTAAAAATAATATAAGTGAAGCATGAGAGATCTATAGTTTCTATAAAACAAAACCACCGCCGTGCTCTAAAAGATATAAGTGAAGCACTAGAGCAAAAACTATATAGCTCAAAAGATATAAGTGAAGCACATAGAGTATTCTAACAAATTCCGAATCATGTGTGTCTCTCTCAAAAGGTGTGTACAGAAAGGATGATTGTGGTAAACTAAAAAGCAAAGACTCAAATCATACAAGACGCTCCAAGCAAAACACATATCATGTGGTGAATAAAAATATAGCTCCAAGTAAAGTTACCGATAGACGAAGACGAAAGAGGGGATGCCTTCTGGGGCATCCCCAAGCTTTAGCTTTTTGGTGTCCTTAGATTTACCTTGGGGGGCATCCCCAAGCTTTGGCTCTTGCCACTCCTTGTTCCATAATCTATCAAATCTTTACCCAAAACTTGAAAACTTCACAACACAAAACTTAACAGAAAAATCTCATGAGCTCGTTAGTGAAAGAAAGCAAAACACCACTTCAAGGTACTGTAATGAACTCATTATTTATTTATATTGGTGTTAAACCTACTGTATTCCAACTTCTCTATGGTTTATAAACTCTTTTACTAGCCATGAATTCATCAAAATAAGCAAACAACACACGAAAAACAGAATCTGTCAAAAACAGAGCAATCTGTAGTAATCTGTAACTAACGAAAACTTCTGGAACTCAGAAAAATCTACCAAAATAGGAAGACCTAGATAATTTTTTTATTGATCTACTGCAATTGGAATCAGTATTTTATCACGTTCTGGTGATTTTTAACAATTGTTTTCGTGAACAGAAAGTTTCTGGAATTTTCAGCAAGATCAAATAACTATCATCCAAGAAGATCCTATAGGTTTAACTTGGCACAAACACTAATTAAAATATAAAAACAAATCTAACCAGAGGATAGATCAAATATTTAATCCTAAACAGAACCAAAAATAAAAAACTAAAATAAAATTGGGTTGCCTCCCAACAAGCGCTATCGTTTAACACCCCTAGCTAGGCATAAAAGCGAGGATAGATCTAGGTATTGCCATCTTTGTTAGGCAATCCATAAGTGGCTCTCATAATAGATTCATATGTCAATTTAATTTTCTTTCTAGGGAAGTGTTCCATGCCTTTCCTTAACGGAAATTGGAATCTAATATTCCCTTCCTTCATATCAATAATTGCACCAATCGTTCTAAGGAAAGGTCTACCAAGAATAATAGGACATGAAGGATTGCAATATATATCAAGAACAATAAAATATACGGGCACATAGTTCCTATTTGCAACAATAGAACATCATTAATTCTTCCCATAGGTTTTTTAATAGTGGAATTCGCAAGGTGCATGTTTAAAGAGCAATCATCAAATTCGAGGAAACCTAACAAATCACACAAAGTTTTTGAAATCGTGGAAACACTAGCACCCAAATCTCACAAAGCATAGCATTCATGATCTTTAATTTTAATTTTAATAGTAGGTTCCCACTCATCATAAAGTTTTCTAGGGATAGAAACTTCCAACTCAAGTTTTTCTTCATAAGATTGCATTAAAGCATCAACGATATGTTTGGTAAAAGCTTTATTTTGACTATAAGCATGAGGAGAATTTAGCACGGATTGCAACAAGGAAATACAATCTATCAAAGAGCAATTATCATAATTAAATTCCTTGAAATCCAAGATAGTGGGTTCATTGATATCTAAAGTTTTGACCTCTTCAATCCCACTTTTACTAATTTTTGCATCAAGATCTAAAAACTCTGAATTTTTGGGACGCCTTCTAAGTAAAGTTGACTCATCTCCAGTCCCATAATTATCAAGATTCATATTGCAAAACAAAGATTTAATAGGAGACACATCAATAACTTTTAGATCTTCATCTTTATTCTCATAAAAACTAGAAGAACACGCTTTTACAAAGCAATCTTTCTTAGCACGCATCCTAGCAGTTCTTTCTTTGCACTCATCAATGGAAATTCTCATAACTTTGAGAGACTCATTGATATCATGCTTAGGTGGAATAGATCTAAGTTTCAAAGAATCAACATCAAGAGAAATTCTATCCACGTTCCTAGCCAATTCGTCAACTTTAAGCAATTTTTCTTCAAGCAAAGTATTGAAATTCTTTTGAGAAATCATAAATTCTTTAACACTAGTCTCAAATTCAAAGGGCATCTTATTAAAATTTCCATAAGAGTTGTTGTAGGAGTTACCATAATTATTAGAGGAATTACTAGGGAACGGCCTAGGATTAAAGTTTCCTCTATACGCGTTGTTACCAAAATTATTCCTACCAACAAAATTCACATCCATAGATTCATTATTATTCTCAATCAAGGTAGACAAAGGCATATCATTAGGATCAGAAGAAACACTCTTATTAGCAAATAATTTCATAAGTTCATCCAACTTTCCACTTAAAACATTAATTTCTTCTATCGCATGCACCTTTTTACTAGTAGATCTTTTGGTGTGCCATTGAGAATAATTAACCATAATATTATCTAGGAGTTTAGTAGCTTCTCATAAAGTGATTTCCATAAAAGTGCCTCCCGCGGCCGAATCTAAAAGATTTCTAGAAGCAAAATTCAATCCGGCATATTTTTTTGTATAATCATCCATAAATTCAAACCATGAGTAGGGCAATTACGTATCATTAGTTTCATTCTCTCCCATGCTTGTGCAACATGTTCATGATCAAGTTGCTTAAAATTCATAATATCGTTCCTAGGAGAGATGATCTTAGCGGGAGGAAAATACTTAGAGATAAAAGCATCTTTGCACTTATTCCAAGAATCAACACTAGTTTTAGGCAAAGACGAAAACCAAGTTTTAGCACGATCTCGAAGCAAAAACAGAAATAGTTTCAACTTAACAATATCATTGTCCACATCTTTCTTCTTTTGCATATCACACAAATCAACAAAGCTATTTAGATGGGTAGCGGCATCTTCACTAGGAAGGCCGGAGAATTGATCTTTCATGACAAGATTCAGCAAAGCAACATTAATTTCACAAGATTCAGCATCGGTAAGAGGAGCAATCGGAGTGCTAAGAAAATCATTGTTGTTGGTATTGGCAAAGTCACACAATTTAGTATTATCTTGAGCCATCGTGACAAGCATGCAATCCAACACACGAGCAAACAAGAATCAGGCGAAAAAGAGGCGAACGGAAAGAGAGGGCGAATAAAACAGCAAGGGTGAAGTGGGGGAGAGGAAAACGAGAGGCAAATGGCAAATAATGTAATGTGAGGGATAAGAGTTTGTGATGGGTACTTGGTATGTATTGACTTGTGCGTAGACTCCCCGGCAACGGCGCTAGAAATCCTTCTTGCTACCTCTTGAGCACTGCGTTGGTTTTCCCTTCAAGAGGAAAGGGTGATGAATTAAAGCACCGTAAGTATTTCCCTCAGTTTTTGAGAACCAAGATATCAATCCAGTAGGACGCCACACGCGAGTCCCACGCACCTACACAAACAAATAAGAACCTCGCAACCAACGCGATAAAGGGGTTGTCAATCCCTTCACGGTCACTTACGAGAGTGAGATCTGATAGAGATGATAAGATAATATTTTTGGTATTTTTATGATAAAGACTAAAAGTAAAGAAAGCAAAATAAACGGCACCAGAAATAGCTTGTTGAAGGAAGATTAATATGATGGAAGATAGACCCGGGGGCCATAGGTTTCACTAGTGGCTTCTCTCAAGATATCATAAGTATTACGGTGGGTAAACGAATTACTGTCGAGCAATTGATAGAATTGAGCATAGTTATGAGAATATCTAGGTATGATCATGTCTATAGGCATAACGTCCATGACAAGTAGACCGAAACGATTCTGCATCTACTACTATTACTCCACACATCGACCGCTATCCAACATGCATCTAGAGTATTAAGTTCATAAGAACAGAGTAACGCTTTAAGCAAGATGACATGATGTAGAGGGATAAACTCATGCAATATGATATAAACCCCATCTTTTTATCCTCGATGGCAACAATACAATACGTGCCTTGCTGCCCCTGCTGTCACTGGGAAAGGACACCGCAAGATTGAGCCCAAAGCTAAGCACTTCTCCCATTGCAAGAAAGATCAATCTAGTAGGCCAAACCAAACTGATAATTCGAAGAGACTTGCAAAGATAACCAATCATACATAAAAGAATTCAGAGGAGATTCAAATATTCTTCATAGATAATTTTGATCATAAACCCACAATTCATCGGATCTCGACAAACACACCGCAAAAGAAAGAGTTACATCAAATAGATCTCCAAGAGAATCGAGGAGAACTTTGTATTGAGATCCAAAGAGAGAGAAGAAGCCATCTAGCTAATAACTATGGACCCGAAGGTCTGAGGTAAACTACTCACACATCATCGGAGAGGCCAGGGTGTTGATCTAGAAGCCCTCCGTGATCAATGCCCCCTCCGGCAGGACGCCGGAAAAGGCCCCAAGATGGGATCTCACGGGTACAGAAGGTTGCGGCAGTGGAATTAGGTTTTCGTGGTGCTCCCCGATGGTTTGGGGGTACGTAGGTATATATAGGAGGAAGAAGTAGGTCGGTGGAGCCACGAGGGGCCCACGAGGGTGGAGGGCTCGCCCTGGGTGGGGGGGGGGTAGGCGTGCCCCCTGCCTCGTGGCCTCCTCGGTGATTTCTTGACATCCACTCCACGTCCTCTGGATCACGTTTGTTCTGAAAATCACGTTCCCGAAGGTTTCATTCTGTTTGGACTCCGTTTGATATTCCTTTCCTTCGAAACACTGAAATAGGCAAAAAAACAACAATTTGGGCTGGGCCTCCGGTTAATAGGTTAGTCCCAAAAATAATTTAAAAGTGTATAATTAAGCCCATTAAACATCCAAAACAGAATATATAATAGCATGGAGCAATCAAAAATTATAGATACGTAGGAGACGTATCACTCATGTACCAACTAGGGCTGTCAATATCTTCCATGGTAGGTGGGTTATTCTCACGATGAGTGGACTCCGCTCATCACTCATGAGAAAATGGCTGGTAACCGGGATGCCCAGTCCCATGCTCAAATCAAATCAAAATAATTGCAAACTAAACTCCCCCAGGACTGTTGTTAGTTGGACGGTACCCGTTGTTTCAGACCATCCATGGAGTGTGCTTGTTGATGGTGGGGGAGTATAAACTTTACCATTCTGTTTGGGAACCGCCTATAATGTATGTAGTATGGAAGATACCGAGATCTCTTGGTTGTTATGTTGACAATGAAAGCATACCGCTCAAAATATTATTTATCTCTATTTAAAAACTCGAGCTCTGGCACCTCTGCAAATCCCCATTTCCCTCTACGAAGGGCCTATCTATTTACTTTTATTGTTGAGTCATCATCCTCTTATAAAGAGCACCAGTTAGAGAGCACCGCTGTCATTTGTATGCATTGTTATTAATTTATATTGAGTATGACCATGACTGGATCTCTTTTACCATGAATTACAATGTCTAGTCAGTCCTTATCTTCAGTGGTGCTCTGCATTTATGTTTTGCGGTCTCAAAAAGGGCTAGCGAGATACCATCTTGTTATATCATATCATGATTGTTTTGAGAAAGTGTTGTCATCCGAGATTTATTATTATTGCTCGCTAGTTGATTATGCCATTAATCTGAGTAAATGTGAGACCTAAATATTATTGTGAATATGGTTAGTTCATAATTTTGCTGAAAACTTGAATGCTGGCTTTACATATTTGCAACAACAAGGTCAAACAGAGTTTGTAAAAGTTTTTCTTTATCACTTTCAGTTTGTCAACTGAATTGCTCGAGGACAAGCAATGGCTTAAGCTTGGAAGAGTTCATACGTCTCCATCGTATCTAGTTTTCCAAACTCTTTTGCCCTCTGTGTTACGAGTGTTGTCGACTTATAGACTACTATGTATCCAAAGAACCGGAGTGTAGATGCCTATTGGAAAGGGTAAAGTTCAAATGCGAGAGCTCTTATTTTTTGCGGTCTTCCTCGGGACAACAAGCCTACCATCGTCGGCTCCGAACACAACAACACCTCCATGGGTATGGAGGGAGCCGCCATCAAGGTGGCCAATCGCTGTGAGTGGCCTTACAGTGTTCGATGAGGGCACTGTTGCTACCTCCATGGGGGCAACCCAGGCTAGCCCCCCCCCACTCGGCCAGGAGGGTCGGGCTGCCGGGGCTTCCTCGATGGCGCGCTTCTATGCTGCTTCCATTAAGGAGGACAGGGTTGTGGTGCCATCTACGCATGGCCAGGAGGGCCAAGGGCTGGCAGGTAGGGTGGACACCCATATGGGTGTGATGCATGGCCAAGAGGGTTGTGAAACACAACGGTTGGGCACTCGTAGAAGCTCCGTGATACGTCTCCATCGTATCTACTTTTCCAAACTCTTTTGCCCTTGTTTTGGACTCTAACTTGCATGATTTAAATGGAACTAACCCAGACTGACGTTGTTTTCAGCATAATTGCCATGGTGTTATTTTTGTGCAGAAATAAAAGTTCTCGTAATGACCTAAAAATTCACGGAGATCAGTTTTGGAATAAATAAAAAATACTAGCAAAAGAATCAACCGAAGGGGGCCCACACCCTGGCCACAAGGGTGAGGGACGCACCCTCTGTCCTTGTGGGCCCCCTGGACCTCCACCGACCTCAACTCCAACTCCATATATTCATGTTCGGGGAGAAAAAAGTCAGAGAGAAGGATCCATCGTGTTTTACGATGTGGAGCCGCCACCAAGCCCTGTTCTTCCTCGGGAGGGCAGATCTGGAGTCCGTTTTGGGCTCCGGAGAGGGGAAATCGTCGCCATCGTCATCATCAACCATCCTCCATCACCAATTTCATGATGCTCATCGTCATGCGTGAGTAATCCCATCGTAGGCTTGCTGGATGGTGATGGGTTGGATGAGATTTACCATGTAATCGAGTTAGTTTTGTTAGGGTTAGATCCCTAGTATCCACTATGTTCTAAGATTGATGTTGCTATGACTTTACTATGCTTAATGCTTGTCACTAGGGCCCGAGTGCCATGATTTTATATCTGAATCTATTGTGTTTTCATGAATATATTTGTGTTCTTGATCCTATCTTGCAAGTCAATAGTCACCTACTACGTGTTATGATCCGGCAACCCCGGAGTGACAATAGTCAGGACACTTCCTAGTGATGACCGTAGTTTGAGGAGTTCATGTATTCACTAAGTGCTAATGCTTTGGTCCGGTACTCTATTAAAAGGAGGCCTTAATATCCCTTAGTTTCCAATAGGCCCCCGCTGCCACGGGAGGCTAGGACCAAAGATGTCATGCAAGTTCTTTTCCATAAGCACGTATTACTATATTCGTAATACATGCCTACATTATATTGATGAATTGGAGCTAGTTCTGTGTCGCGCTATGTTATAACTGGTGCAGGATGAATGCCATCCGACATAATTATCCATCATTGATCCATTGCCTACGAGCTTGTTTCATATTGATCTTTGCTCCGTTACTTTTCCATTGCCACTGTTAAGGTTGCTACAAAACTGCTACTGTTACTTTTGCCACCATTACCGCTACTTCCATACTACTTTGCTACTAAATATTTTGCTACAGATATTAAGTCTTTCAGGTGTGGTTGAATTGACAACTCAGCTGCTAATACTTGAGAATATTCTTTGGCTCCCCTTGTGTCAAATCGATAAATTCGGGTTGAATACTCTACCCTCAAAAACTGTTGCGATCCCCTATACTTGTGGGTTATCACTCCGCTTCTACCAGCGCCTCTTTGCTAGCCAGGAGGGCCAGGGCAAGGCAATGTTTGGTATGCCCAACAACTATTTTGCAGGCGTAACTCCTACTATCAAATAACCCACACTAGTGCCTAGGATACAGTAGGGGATGTTGTTGTTCCAGCCAGGAATGTTGGGGACTGCTCGCCTTGCTGCTTTTGCTACAACGGGTGACTCCGTGGAGGCCACCAAACTTTTTAAGTTCAGTGCTGGAAAAACGGTTATGCAGGGTCACTAAGAGAAAGGGGACGAAAGAGAAAAAGGCAAGAGTGACTAGGAGATCCGAGGTTGCTCGTGAGGAAATAATAGGTAAAAAGGAGACATGCAACCCACGCTCGCCCGATGGGTAGTGACGTAGAATTTTCTTTTTGTGAAACATATGGATAGGTTTGAACGCATACTATATGAGGGTATGTATGTTTCTTCTAAACGAGTTTGTACAGGTAGAATGGAAACAGTGAAACACATGTAGCTAAGGAGATAAATGAGAAGGAAGAGGAATATGTGTAGAAGAAGAGGGAATCAGTTGGAGAAGAAAAGGGAGATGTTGGTGCATCGGCGACCTCCAAAGAGGAGGACTGCCGGGCATATTGAATAATCCTAGATTGGAACTGTCGTGGTATGCTCTTCCCCACGGCAATTCGCGAGCTCTTGGAACTACAATGGCCCATCAAGGCTGATTTAATTTTTCTTTTAGATTCTCATTTAAATAATTGTAAAGCCGATGAGCTACTTTGTGTTTTAAGTTTTCATTCAAAGTTTGTAGTGGAGAGTGATGGTCGGGCGGTGGACTCGTTTTGTTTTATCATAAGATAAATAAAGTTGTCTTGAACTATGCCGGCTAATTTTATTGATGTTTTGTTTATGACTGAGAATGTTGTACAGTGGCGTTTTACGAGTTTTTATGGTCATCCAAATTGGAGTGATCGTAATTTATCTTGGGATGATATTTTACAATTTGCACAATAAGGGTGATCACCCATGGATGGTTTTGGGGGACTTTAATGAAATTTTAATTTCTTCAGAAAAAAGAAGGAGGTAACGTGAGGCCTAATGCAATGTTGAGATATTTCAACAATTGTTTGGGAGAGTGAGGTCTGGAAGATATGGGCTGTATTAGTGACCTTTTCACTTGAAGGAGAGGTGTGGTGTGATTAGGGAGAGACTTGATCGTGCGGTTTGTAATGTGGAGTGGGTAAATAAATTCCCCCGGGCTGCGATCATAAAGGAATAACGTGTGCGTTCTGATCATCGTCAGAATATTATGATGGTAATATGCTCAACCAACCAAGGATCCGAGTAAAACAGTTGAAAGCTCGATGGCTCAAAGAATAGACAGTTGCAAAAATTGTACGTACAATGTGGGACAAAGCAAAAATGTTGGGTATATGGAATGTCTATCGCTGATTGTACAAGGGCGGTGCATGCGGATTTGCATACTTGGGACCATGATATACTAAGGGGTCCGAAAAGAAGAATTAATAAACTAAAAAAAGATTTAGAAAAGATGTGAAGGGGACCTATGAATGCGGATTCTCAAGCTCGACAAAAAGGAGATTCTAGTCCTTGTTGAAAACCTTTTAGAGCAGAAGGAGATCTACTGGGTACAATGGGTGAAGGAAATATGCCCTAGAGGCAATAATAAAGTTGTTATTCTATATTTCCTTACTCATGATAAAGGTTTATTATTCATGCTAGAATTGTATTTATCGGAAACCTTAATACATGTGTGAATACATAAACAAACATTGTGTCCCTAGTGAGCCTCTACTAGACTAGCTCGTTGATCAAAGATGGTCAAGGTTTCCTAACCATTGACATGAGTTGTCATTTGATAACGGGATCTCATCATTAGGAGAATGACGTCATGGACAAGACCCATCGGTTAGCTTAGCATTATGATCGTTCAGTTTTATTGCTATTGCTTTCTTCATGTCAAATACATATTCCTTCGACTATGAGATTATGCAACTCCCGGATACCGGCGGAATGCCTTATGTGCTATCAAACATCACAACGTAACTGGGTGATTATAAAGATGCTCTATAGGTATCTCCAAAGGTGTTTGTTGAGTTGGCATAGATCGAGATTAGGATTTGTCGCTCCGAGTATTGGAGAGGTATCTCTGGGCCCTCTCGGTAATACACATCATAAGCTTGCAAGAAAACGACTAAGGAGTTGGTCACGAGGTGATGTATTACGGAATGAGTAAAGAGACTTGCTGGTAACGAGATTGAACTAGGTATGAAGATACCGACGATCGAATCTCGGGCAAGTAACATACCGATAGACAAAGGGAATTACGTATGTTGTCATAACGGTTCGGCCAATAAAGATCTTCGTAGAATATGTAGGAGCCAATATGGGCATCCAGGTTCCGCTATTGGATATTGACCAGAGAGGTGTCTCGGTCATGCCTACATAGTTCTCGAACCCGTAGGGTCCGCACGCTTAACGTTTGTTGACGATATAGTATTATATGAGTTATGTGATTTGGTGACTGAATGTTGTTCGGGGTCCCGGATGAGATCACGGACATGACGAGGAGTTTCAAAATGGTCGAGAGGTAAAGATTGATATATAGGACGATGGTATTCGGACACCAAAAGTGTTTCAGAGGGTACCGGGTACTTATCGGGTCACCGGGAAGGAATTTCGGGCACCCCCTAGAAAGATATGGGCCTTATGGGCCAAGAGAGGGAACACACCAGCCCATAAGGGAATGGTGCGCCCCTATATAGGCCGGCCCTATGAGGAGGAGAAGGAAAGAGGGGAGGGAAAGGAAAGTGTGGAGTAGGACTCTCCCTTCCTTCCCTCTCCCCCCTCTTTCCTTCCCCCTTCTTCTTACAAGGAAAGGGGGCGCAGGGCAAGGCAGCAGCCCTAGGGCTGCCACCAGGTCTCTTGGGGTGCCCTAGGGGCTGCCTCCTCCCCTCCCACCTATATATACATGGGCAGGGGCGCCACACAAGGACACACAACATTGTGTTAGACGTGTGCGGCGTGCCCATCCACCGTTTACTCCCTCGGTCATATTTTCGTAGAGCTTAGGCGAAGCCCTGCGAAGATCACTTCACCATCACCGTCACCATGCTGTCGTGCTGACGGAACTCATCTACTACCTCTATGTCTTACTGGATCAAGAAGGCGAGGGACGTCAGTGAGCTGAATGTGTGCAGAAGGCGGAGGTGTCGTGCGTTCGGTACTTGATCGGTTGAAGCGCGAAGAAGTTCGACTACATCAACCGCGTTGAGAAACGCTTCCGCTTACGGTCTACGAGGGTACATAGACATACTCTCCCCCTCGTTTCTATGCATCTCCATGGATAGATCATTGCATGTGCGTAGAATTTTTTTTGTTTTCCATGCAACGTTTCCCAACAATGGGGTCGTGCAAATTGGCTATTACATAATGATCGCAGCACCTCTTTTTTCCATAATTCGGCAACGACTAGAAAAAAGAAAAAACTAACTAAAAATTGCTTGATGACAACGGTGTTTGGGTGCAAGATACGAAGATGAAGAACCACATTATGGGGTATTTCTTGAAACTTTTCACCTCAGAAGTTACCCAACCCGACCCAGAGGTTCTATCTCTTGTCAAAACAAAAATGACAGATGAAATGAATAATGCTCTTCTAGCCCCTTATACGACAGAGGAGATTCGGAAGGCCCTATTTGATATTGGAGATTTAAAAGCGTCGGGCCCGGATGGTTTATGCGCTATGTTTTACAATTTGGTCTATGTTGGGGGATGACCTGACTGAAGAGGTACTCCAAACGGTGAATACTTGTGAAGGAAATATACCCTAGAGGCAATAATAAAGTTGTTATTTTATATTTCCTTATTCATGATAAAGGTTTATTTTTCATGCTAGAATTATATTGATGGGAAACTTAAATACATGTGTGAATACATAAACAAATACCATGTCCCTAGTAAGCCTCTACTAGACTAGCTCGTTGATCAAAGATGGTTAAGGTTTCTGATACGTCTCTAATGTATCTATAATTTTTGATTGTTCCATGCTGTTATATTATCAATCTTGGATGTTTTATAATCATTTCCTAGTCATTTTATATCATTTTTTGGTACTAACCTATTGACATAGTGCCAAGTGCCAGTTGCTGTTTTTCCATGTTTTTTACATCGCAGGAAATCAATATTAGACGGAGTCCAAATGCCCCGAAACTTTATGGAGAATTTTTTATGGGCCAAAAGGAACACAACGGGCCCTGGCTGCACCTAGGGGGTGCCCCGAGGGGGGCACAACCCACCAGGGCGCGCCAGGAGGCCCAGGCGTGCCCTGGTGGGTTGTGCCCACCTCGGGTGCCCCCCAGACCGCCTCTTTGCTCTATAAATACCCCAATATTCCAGAAACCCTAAAGGCAACAACGAAATATTCATCCAGCTGGTGCACAGTCCAGAACCACTAGATCCAATCTAGATACCATCTCGGATGGGGTTCACGACCTCCATTGGTGGCTCTCCGATGATGCGTGAGTAGTTCTTTGTAGATCTTCGGGTCTGTAGTTAGTAACTAGATGGAACTCTCTCTTGCTGGATTCTTAATACAATGGTCTCCTGGAGATCCATATGATGTAACTCTTTTTGCGGTGTGTTTGTTGGGATCTGATGAACTTTGAGTTTATGATCATTAATATCTTTTTATATCCATGAAAGTTATTTGAGTTTCTTTGATCTCTTATATGCATGATTGCTTATAGCCTCGTATTTCTTCTCCGATATTTGGGTTTTGTTTGGACAACTTGATCTATTTATCTTGCAATGGGAAGAGGTGCTTTGTAGTGGGTTCGATCTTACGGTGCTTGATCCCAGTGACAGAAAGGGAAACGACATGTATGTATCATTGCTACTAAGGATAAAACGATGGGGTCTATCTCTACATAGATAGATCTTGTCTACATCATGCCATCGTTCTTATTGGATTACTCTGTTTCTCCATGAACTTAATACACTAGATGCATGCTGGATAGCGCTTGATGTGTGGAGTAATAGTAGTAGATGCAGGCAGGAGTCGGTCTACTAATCTTGGACATGATGCCTATATAATGATCATTGCCTAGATATAGTCATGATTATTTGAAGTTCTATCAATTGCCCAACAGTAATTTGTTTACCCACTATCTGCTATTTTTCTCGAGAGAAGCCACTAGTGAAACCTACGGCCCCCGGGTCTTCCTTCTCATATATTTGCCTTTACGATCTACTTTTCTCTTGCATTTATTTTCAGATCTATTAAATCAAAAATACAAAAATACCTTGCTGCGTTTTATTTCTATTTATTTTATTTGCGATCTATCTATCAATTTACCACAAATTTATCTCACGTCCGTTTGCCTATCTTGAGGCGCCGTACCCTGGAAGGGATTGACAACCCCTTTAACACATCGGGTTGCAAGGATTTGCTATCTGTGCGCAGGGGCTGTTTACGTTGTGTTGCTTGGTTCTCCTACTGGTTCGATAACCTTGGTTTCATATCTGAGGGAAATACCTACCGCCGCTGTGCTACATCATCCCTTCCTCTTCAGGGAAATACCGACGCAGCCTCAAGTGACATCGAAAGGAATTTTTGGCGCCGTTGCCTGGGAGGATCTTCAACATATACCAAGCTCCTAATCACAAATCTCATCTCCTTGAAATTTACATTATTTGCCATTTGCCCCTCGTTTTCCTCTCCCCCACTTCACAAAAATTGCCCCTTTTTTCGCCTCTCTTTTCCGTTCACCGTTTTCTTGTCGGATCTGTTTTTGAGTGCAATCTTGTTGTGTGGTCATCATGACTCAAGAGAACACCAAGTTATGTGATTTCTCAAATACCAACAACAATGATTTTATTGGCACTCCGATTGATCCTCCCGGCACTAGTGCGGAGTCTTGTGATATTAATACTGCTTTGCTGAATCTTGTTATCAAAGATCAATTTTCCGGTACTCCTAATGAGGATGTCGCGTCCCATCTTAATACCTTAATGAAATTATGCGATATGCAAAAGAAAAAAGATGCGGACAATGATGTGGTGAAGATGAAATTATTTCCGTTTTCTTTGCGTGATTCTGCAAAAATTTGGTTCTCTTCTTTACCTCGCAATGGTATCGATTCTTGGAATAAGTGCAAAGATGCTTTTATCACTAAGTATTTTCCTGCAAAAATTATTTCCCTTAGAACCCATATCATGAATTTCAAGCAACTTGAACATGAGCATGTTGCACAATCTTGGGAAAGGATGAAAATGATGCTAAGGAATTGCCCAACTCATGGGTTAGATCTTTGGATGATCATACAAATTTTTTAAGCGAGATTGAATTGTTTCTCGTAATCTTTTAGATTCCACCGCGGGTGGTACTTTTATGGAAATTACTTTGGGTGAAGCCACCAAATTGCTTGATTATATCATGGCAAATTATTCACAATGGCATACCGAAAGGGCTCCTACTAGTAAAAAAGTTAATTCGGTTGAAGAAATTTCTTCTTTGAGTGAAAAAGGTTGATGCTCTTATGAAATTGGTTGCTAGTAAAAGTGCTCCTATTGATTTTAATGATATGCCTTTGTCTACTTTGATTGAGCAAAATAGTGATGCCATAGATGTGAATTTTATTTCTTAAAATAATTTCAATAACAATGCTTATAGAGGTAATTTTAATCCTAGGCCTTCTCCTAGTAATTCCTCTAATAATTATGGTAATTCCTATGGAAATAAATCTCATAATAATAATAGGATCACTTCCATAGAAAAAAAGTTGAGTAAAATTGATGATTTGTCTAGAAGTGTTGATAGAATTGCTCATGATGTGGAAAATCTCAAGATGAAAATTTTTGTGCCTAAGGTAGATGAATCAATTAAAGCTCTTTATGTTTCTATCGATGAAAGTAAGAAAAGAACCGCTATGCTTAGAGCTAAAAGAGAATTTTTAGAAAAAGCATTTTCTAGTGATTTCTTTCGTAAAAGTGATGAAGATCTTAAAATGATTGGTGTTTCTTCTATTGATTCTTTGTTTAGTAAAGTTAAGATTAATGAAAAAGGGACTGGAGAAGAGTCAACTTTAGGTAGAAGGCATCCCGATATTTAGGAGGGTGAACATCTTGTTGAGAAAATTGATGAAAGTGGGTTTGGAGAGGTCAAAACTTTAACTAGTGATGTGCCCACTCTTTTGGATTACAAAGACTTTAATTATGATAATTGCTCTTTGATTGATTGTATTTCTTTGTTGCAATCCATGATAAATTCACCCCATGCCTATGAACAAAACAAAGCTTTTACTAAACATATTGTTGATGCTATGATGAAAGCTTTTGAAGAAAAATTGGAATGGGAAGTTTCAATTCCTAGAAAATTGCATGCTGAATGGGAACTACTATCAAAGTCAAGATTAAAAATTATGAATGTTTTGCTTCGTGTGACTTGGGTGCTAGCATTTCTACAAGTCCGAAATCTCTATGTGATGTGCTTGGTCTTACTAATCTTGAAGAATGTTCTTTGAATTTGCACTTGGTGGATTCTACTATTAAAAAGCCTATGGGAAGAATTAATGATGTTCTTATTCTTGCACATAGGAATTATGTGCCCATATATTTCATTCTTCTTGATATTGATTGCAATCCGTCTTCTCCAATTATTCTTGGTAGACCGTTTTTACGCACTATCGGTGCCGTGATTGATATGAAAGAAGGCAATATTAAGTTCCAATTTCCTTTGAGGAAGGGTATGGAACACTTTCCTAGAACAAGAATTAAGCCACCTTATGAATCAATCATGAGGGTATCTTATGGATCTCGAACCAAAGATGACAAAACTTAGATCCTTGCTTTATGCCTAGCTAAGGGCGTAAAACTATAGCGCTTGTTGGGAGGCAACCCAATGAATAAATTTTATTTTTGCTTTTTGCTTTCTGTTCTTGAGTGTTAGCACAATTATGCTACTGGTATGATTGTGTTTTTTGTGTTTTAATTAGTGTTTGTGCCAAGTAGAACCGATAGGATCTTCTTAGGTGATAGTTGTTTGATCTTGCTGAAAAAGACAGAAACTTTGCGCTCACGAAAACAATTCTTATTTTTTTATCAGAAAGAGCTTTTGCCCTGATTCTTTTTGCAGAAGATTAATATACAAATTTCACACCTCTTCCTATTTTTCAGAATTTTTGGAGTTCCATAAGTATTCGAAAATAGATTGCTACAGACTCTTCTGTTTTGACAGATTCTGTTTTCTTTGTGTTGTGTGCTTATTTTGATGGCTCTATGGTTTTCTTTGATGAGTTTTTGCCATAGAAAAGTTGGAATACAGTAGATATAATACAAAAACAAAATATGAATTGGTTTGATACAATACTTATAGTAGTGGTTTGCTTTTTTACACTAACGGATCTCACGGAGGTTTTGTTGAGTTTTGTGTGATTGAAGTTTTCAAGTCTTGGGTCATCTTACGATGGATGAAGGAAGGATAGAAGAGCCTAAGCTTGGGTATGCCCCGGCATCCCAAGATATTATCCAAAAATGAGCAACCAACTAAGCTTTGCGATGCCCCTGAGTGGCATCCCTGCTTTCTTCCAACGACCAGCGGTACTTTACTCGAAACTATATATTTATTCGTCACATGATATGTGTTTTGCTTGGAGCGTCTTGTATGATATGAGTCTTTGCTTGTTTTATTTTGTGTTTTATGTCATCAATCCTTGCTGGACACACCTATTTGGGAGAGCCAAAATTATGTCAAGACTTGCTAGAATTGCTCTCTATGCTTCACTTAAATTTTTATGAGCAATGGACTTGCTCTAGTGCTTCACTTATATCTTTTTGAGCATGGTGTGCTTTAGTATTTTTGAAGAAATGCTCTCTTGCTTCACTTAGTTTATTTGAGAGTTAGTAAAATTTTCAAGAAATTCTCTCTTGCTTCGCTTAAATTAATTTGGGAGAAAGAAATTTTATGCTCATGATCTTCACTTATATTTGTTTGAGCTTATGAAAAGCAACACATGAAAATTAGTCCCAAAGTGATAGATATCCAAGAAGGATATAATAAAAACTTTCATGAAGATCATTGGACAAAATAAACTTGATTCTTAGTAATAGTTTTGAGATATGATGATGTGATATGTGAGTTATGTTGATGAGTAATTATGCTTTAGTAAGAACATTGGTGTTAAGGTTTGTGATTCCCTATGCAAGTACGAAAGTCAATAGTCATGCAATGAAATTATATCCTACTTGTGGTGCATTATTCAGTGTTATTTATGCTTAATGCTTGCTTATGAGATTATTCGTTTCTTGGTTGGTCGCTTCTCAATCTTTTTGTTAGCCTTCATTTGCACCAAGTATATATGATCTCTACTTGTGCATCCAAAATCCTTTAAACCAGTTTTGCCACATGAGTCCACTATATCTACCTATATGCAGTATTATTTTGCCGTTCTAAGCAAATTTGCATGTGCCATCTCTAATTTTCAATATAAACTTCTCTTTTGTTTGTTTGTTTCGCTCGCGGAGCGGTGAGGGGTGGCTAATATTTTCCATGCTAGATGTGTTATTCTCACGACGAGTGTTTATTCACTTGTCATTGCACGAGAGTAAGGCAAAGGTTTTAGGGATGCCCAGTCCCGAAATGCAAAAATGAATCACTACTGCAAGATGCTGCTAACGTGACACTATGATCAGAGATCCTTCGACGAAACTGTGTGCGATGCCATAATCGCAAACAGTGGTGCAAAAAACCCATCAAAAAAGGTGCAAAACATTTGAGATGGAGGATGCATCAAACACGGTTCAGATTTTAGTTGCGTGTGCGATGCAGGGCATACGGTTCAGCTCAGTTAACCGTTTCCGATGAGGAGGAACAAAAGAAACGGGCAGACAGATAAAGGTGTGTGCGATGTACAACATACAGTTCACTCGGATGAACTGTTTGTGATTAGGAAACACAAAAGAAACGGCCAGCCGGATCAAGGTGTGTGCGATGTACAGCATACGGCTCACTTGGATGAACTGTTTGCGTTGAGACATGGGAACAGAAACGGTTCAACTTAACAAGATGTGTGTGATACGCGGCAAACAGGTCTGTAATCAGAAATATGTGCGAAGACCGATAATAATACAGACGATTGCTTCTAATAAGACGTATGTGATATGCTCTATCTACACAACATCTATTGGCCATTGGGGGACAGGCGGTCATCCGGATACGCCATAAGGATGCGAAGAGGCATCCTATATCAGCAAGGACTAGCTGTTCCACCAGTAGCTCATGTAAGAGAACTCTCAAGTTAAGTGTGCTCGGGCTGGAGCAGGCATCAGATGGGTGACTGGATGGGAAGTTCTGTTGATCTTAAATTAACTGATTGGATGGGTCGTATTTGTCAAATTAAATGACTGATACGACCCATCCCATGAGTTAATTTAACCTCGAGGTCCTTGTTTTTTTATTTTTTATTTTTTAACACATGTTAAAGAAGGTCTACCGCATTACTTTTTGGCAATGTATGATACGTGGCATACAGTTGATCCATCCGACCTGTTTGTGATGGAATAAGCCGTGTGTTGTGTGGGCTAGTATTCAACCGTTTGCGATTGATGAATTCATCACCGACGGGTTCCCTAGTGTGGTCCATGTTCATCTGATCATCATCTACTTCTTGTGCTAGCTAGATGTTCCTTCTATGCTAAGTTACCATTAATTGATGGTGTTTTATGAACACGCCACCATTTCCCGCCATTTCCTCACCTGTTTCCCGCCACCCAGCAGTATTGCGCATAAACCTAGGCGGCGCGCGACGCACGGAGGGTGACAAGCGCGACCTGTAGCACATCCACCTTTTCCAAGCATGCCAACCCACCAAAGGTCGCCTCCGTCATCAACCTCGTCAACGAGGAAAACAAGCAGGCGCCACGGCCCGTTGAGGCCGAGGCGCTCCCCGGCAATGCGATGGACGACGCCGTGATGCGCGTCATCGCCAGGGTTGAGCAAACCTTTGGCGCATGGCGCTTGAGCGCCACGGATCAAGATAGGCATGTCAGCGCCGATAGGCTGCAGCTCGCCGCACAACACGATCGATGGCGCGCTGCAGAGCAAGCTAGGTGCATCCGCGCCGATAAGTTGCGGCTCGCTGCACGGCGGGACTGTTGGAGCGCCGCAGAGCGAGAGGCGCAGCGCGCCGCACAGCAAGAGCGGATCCATCGGTGCTTGCCTGCTGTCGACACGGCGTCGCAGCTGGGTACATGTCCCATCAGTACCCCCATTCCTCGCCAGGAGTGGGCAGAGGCCCTCAGCGCCGTACTTGCACCAGAGGCCAGACGCGCCGTACTTGCACCAGAGGCCGGCCGCGCCGTACTTGCACTGGATGCCCGCCATGCCGTTCGCATGGGTGCCGCCGTTCGCCTTGTCCGCGGCCCGCTGGATGCCAACACGCTGGTCCATAGGCTCGACCGCTGTCGGTGTCAAAACCGGCGGATCTCGGGTAGGGGGTCCTGAACTGTGCGTCTAGGATCGATGGCAACAGGAGACGGGGGACACGATGTTTACCCAGGTTCGGGCCCTCTCTATGGAGGTAATACCCTACTTCCTGCTTGATTGATCTTGATGAATATGAGTATTACAAGAGTTGATCTACCACGAGATCGTAATGGCTAAACCCTAGAAGCCTAGCCTATATGACTATGGTAATGTGTATCCTTTCCGGACTAACCCCTCCGGTTTATATAGACACCGGGGGGATCTAGGGTTTACATAGAGTCGGTTACATAAGAAGGAATCTTCATAATCGGTCGCCAAGCTTGCCTTCCACGCCAAGTAGAGTCCAATCCGGACACGGGTACGGTCTTCGGCCTTCATGTCTTCACAGCCCATCAGTCCGGCCCAATGGATAACGGGCCGGACACCCGAGGACCTGTTAGTCCAGGACTCCCTCAGTAGCCCCTGAACCTGGCTTCAATGACGAGGAGTCCGGCGCGCAGATTGTCTTCGGCATTGCAAGGCAGGTTCCCCTTTTTTCGAACTCCAAGATAGTCTTCAGATGTATTGATTGTATCCGGACTTGTATACACAACTGCAGAGGATATAATATTTCACGAGTCCAATCCCCCGACAATTTTTGGTAATATGACATCACGCTTGCTTTGGCCATTATTTGCGAACCGTTTTAGCTCGCCCGTCGCCCCACGTCTCAAGACGCGGTTTTATTGGCATGTCTTATCCAAGCGGAGATCGTGCCTCCTTTTTTTAAGGGATTCCTGTCAACCCAGACGTGGGTAACCCAACCGTCGCTTGGGTACAACTCCTTGGAAACAAGCTAGTTTTCGAGGCCTGAAAGGAGACGTTTGATATTCGCAGCCTTTATATATATTGGGGTACAGACCCGTCTTTTTCTTCCACGCTTGCTTCTCCCTCAGACCCCGCTATCCCGAGCTTCACCAACCAAGTTTCGGTCGCCACAAGCCCCAATTATGTCCGGATCCAGCGGTCAAGGCCGGTGGGTAGCTTCTTCTGTCATGGAGGGAGATATTGCAAAGCTTCGGGCGGCGAGGTATTTGACCGCGTAAATCCATCATCGGCTTCCCGCCGAGGGGCAGGTTATTCCCACCCCCAGATCCGGCGAGAGGGTCGTGTTCGTGTCCCACGTCCTTCACGGGCTAGGGTTTGCACTTAACCCCTTCGTCCGGGGGCTCATGTTCTATTACAGACTAGATTTTCATGATCTGGCCCCGGACTCTATTCTTCTTATCTCGGCGTTTATCGTCACGTGCGAAGCCTTCCTGCGGACTCCCCCGCACTTCGGCTTGTGGCTCAAGACCTTCGATGTGAAGCCGCAAGTGATAGAGGGGGAGCAGGCCGAGTGCGGTGGTGCTTCAATGAGCAAGCTTGCTAGCACCGTTTGGCTGAAAGGATCCTTTGCCAAATCTTCCAATCTATGGCAGCAGGGGTGGTTCTATATCACCGAGCCCCGTGGCTCCAAGTGGGTAGCTGCGCCTGTATTTTGATCCGGCCTTCCAACTCAGCTTGCATCATGGATTACTAAGGGGTTGGATTGGGGATCAACGAACGAGGTGCGAACTCTGCAAAGTCGCATCCGAAGCCTCATTGAGAAGGACATTGACATAGCCAACGTCGTTCAAGTAATGCTAGTTCATCGAACCCTGTCGTGCCAGCGACGGCCTCATCGCCTGTGGGAGTTCAATCCAGAGGGGCCGCGGACTCTTCAGCACTTCTTTGGCACTACACACGAAGGAATGTGGAGATTATTCTTCGGGAAACGAAGGCAATGGCCGGACACCACCGAAGATGTCGGTCTAGACTGTAACCATCCGGACACCCCGGTAAATACCCGTTTACCGAAGACCTTATAGTCAGATAGCCAGTGGCAAGATACCAACAGTATCATCCTTTTTCAGGGCTGGATAAAGAAGGTAGAACGGATTAGGTGTCTGGCTCCCCTTCCCGAAGACTCAGCTACTCCCGTGTTAACAAGGATGCTGGCCTCGGCGCCATACCAGGCACCGGCAGGGGAGGGCGAGAAGTCCCAAGATGACCTTGGTTCCGGAGATAAGTTGGACACTGAGTTCGGAGAGATCGACCTTTCCTTGCCCGAAGACGGAGGTGGAAAAGGACCCAGTATCCCTTCTCCAAGCAGGAGGAAAAGGGCCGCCTCCGAAGATTGGGAGGGGCGGTCTTCCAAAAAGGGCAAGATGCCACCGTCGAGCGGCTTGGGTTTGGAAAGTGACGCCGTTGAACAGCTCCAACAAGGGGACAAGCCCTCGGCCAAACCGTAAGAGAATCCGGAGTACTTTGTTGTTACCGAAGATATACGTAATGCATTTATGCATTTTTACAGGTCGGCACAGAATTTTTCTGGGCGATCCTCTTCTTCAGGGAGTCTCCTCCCAGAGATGATGGAGAGCGAGACGCCTCCTCCAACCTCCTCGCCCAATAAGGCGGATGACTCTGAAGTGTCATCGCGGAGGGTCCCTTTAGACCAGGGGACAAAAGAGGCAGTACCCGAAGGTGGACCTCCGACCATCCGGGATTCCGGGGCTGATGATAACAAAGGCCCCGGACTGTCTGGTTCATAGCCGACAGTGATTTTGGAGACGGGTGAACAGATTCCTTCAAAGGATGATTGTGCTCTTGGAGCAGCTTCCGGAGACCCGGGGACTCTGGATATCTTGCGGGACATGTTGCGGAAAGCATCTGTCTCGGGGGAACAGCGTACCTTGATGGGTACAGTGATTGAAAAGATTTCGTCCGCGAAGAGCGGATTAAATGAAGCCTTCATGAGCCTACTTAAGGGCTTCGAGGTTTGTGACATAATGTTTTTTTGGCTATGTTTTATTTGCAAAGATGCGCCTGTGTATAGGTAGTAGCCCCTGATACTCGGTTTGGCTTCCACTGGGAAGCAAAACGGAGGATCGAAAAGGATCGTTCGAGGACTAACCTGATCAACTTTGAACAGTCTGTAGTAATCTGTATCAAACGTATACTTCTGGAACTCCAAAAATTCTAAAATAAATTGGTGGACCTGAGGAATTTTTCTAGTAATCATCTGCAAAAAGAATCAACTAAATAGCACTCTCCAGTAAAAAGCTTTAGCTGATCTCGTGAGCGCTAAAGTTTCTGTTTTTTACAGCATGATCATAAAGACTTCACCCAAGTCTTCCCAAAGGTTCTACTTGGCACAAACACTAATTAAAACATAAAACCACATCTAAACAGAAGCTAGATGGATTATTTATTACTAAACAAAACCAAAAATCAAGAAACTAAAATAAAATTGGGTTGCCTCCCAACAAGCGCTATCGTTTAACGCCCCTAGCTAGGCATGATGATTTCAATGATGCTCGCATAAGACATAAGAATTAAAACATAAAGAGAGCATCATGAAGAATATGACTAGCACATTTAAGTCTAACCCACTTTATATGCATAGAGATTTTGTGATCAAACAATTTATGGGAACAATAATCAACTAGCATAGGAAGGCAAAACAAGCATAACTTCAAAACTTTAAGCACATAGAGAGGAAACTTGATATTATTGCAATCTGTAGAAGCGTATGATCCTCTCTCATAATAATTTTCAGTAGCATCATCAATGAATTCAATCATATAACCAGCACCTAAAGCATTCTTTTCATGATCTACTTGCATAGAAATTTTACTACTCTCCACATAAGCAAAATTCTTCTCATTCGGAATAGTGGGAGTATCATAAGAGACTTGAACACTATAAATTGTTTCCACATTAAAAGAGTAATGTTCAGAAAAAGGGTAATCATAATCATGACAAGTTTTATAAATATAATCATCACTACTTTTTATAGCATAAGTTTCATCACAATAATCATCATAAGTAGCAACTTTGTTCTCATCATAATCGATTGAAACCTCTTCCAAGATAGTGGACTCATTACTAAATAAATTCATGACCTCTCCAAATCCACTTTCATAATTATCATAAGTAGGAGGCATGCTATCATAATTATAAATTTGCATATCGAAACTTGAGAGGCTAAAAATATCATCTTCATTAGACATAGCATCCCCAAGCTTGGGACAAACATTAATTGCAGCAAATATATTCTCAAAAACATCATCTTCTTCAAACATAGCATCCCCAAGCTTGGGCCTTTTCATATCATAAGCATAATCACTCTCATCATTAATAGTATGGATAGCACCAATAGTATAGCAATTGTCATATTACAAGCAAGTGCCAAAAAGATTTTCAAGATCATAAGAAGTATCATTATCTTCCCAATCATAATCATCATAGAAAGCAATAGGCATAACGAGATCATCATCAAGTGCATCATCTTCATTTTCATGAGGCACAACAATAATAGGAGCAACATTATTTGGGAGAGATATCTTTTTACCTCTCCTCCTTTTTCTTTTCTTCTTCTTCACCACATCATGTGTGGGTTCAATCCTCTTTTTGGAGCTCCTTATTAATGAAATTGACTGAATAGAAGGCTCCTCCTCGTTACCTGATTCATCATAAGTATTAATAGGAGGATATTGGGAAGTCTCTTCCCTTTCATTAGTATTCTCTTCATCTTCTATTTGTTTTCTTTTCTTTATGTAGTTGGCAATATAAGGATTTTCAATGCAATTCACCGCGCAATACATATAAATTTCCTCTAGATCAAAATGAAGAATTCTATCAAGGGCAAATTCTGGAATAACCCTAGTTATACGTTTCATTTCTTCATAACCCAAGAGCAAACTAAGTTCATTATGATGTGCAAGGGAAATCAAGTCATCACAATTTTTGGACACGATACGATCATGAAACAATTTGCATTGGGTACTGAAATGATCATGTTCATTGCAAAGTTCACAAGTACGGCTAAGAAAATTTAAATTTTCAGCACAAACATCTAGCCTTTCTTGCAACCATTTAGTTTCTAAATGCTTATGCCTCTTGCAATATCTATCTTCCCTATTTGGTGTGTACTTGCAAACCCAATGCACTCCACAAAAATTGACATGTTTATAGGAGACATTTTCATCATAACTAGTGCAATCATCATTAGTACTATGGATATTCAAGGAGTTCATACTAACAACATTGCAATCATGCTCATCGTTCAAAGATTTAGTGCCAAACATTTTAATGCATTCTTCTTCTAACACTTTGGCACAATTTTCTTTTCCATCATACTCACGAATGATATTAAAAAGATGAAGCGTATGTGGCAAACTTAATTCCATTTTTTGTAGTTTTCTTTTATTGACTAACTAGTGATAAAACAAGAAACAAAAAGATTTGATTGCAAGATCTAAAGATATACCTTCAAGCACTCACCTCCCCGGCAACGGCGCCAGAAACTAGCTTAGTTGACGGGGTGCGAGTGCCGCTTACCTAGCCTCCCCGGCAACGGCGCCAGAAAAGAGCTTGATGTCTACTACACAACCTTCTTCTTGTAGACGTTGTTGGGCCTCCAAGTGCAGAGGTTTCTAGGACAGTAGCAAATTTCCCTCAAGTGGATGACCTAAGGTTTATCAATCCGTGGGAGGCATATGATGAAGATGGTCTCTCTCAAACAACCCTGCAACCAAATAGCAAAGAGTCTCTTGTGTCCCCAACACACCCAATACAATGGTAAATTATATAGGTGCACTAGTTCGGTGAAGAGATGGTGATACAAGTGCAATATGGATGGTAGATATAGGTTTTTGTAATCTGAAAATATAAAAACAGCAAGGTAACTAATGATAAAAGTGAGCGTAAACGGTATTGCAATGCTAGTGCAAGTTCTCTCAACAATAATAACATAATTGGATCATATAACTATCCCTCAACATGCAACAAAGAGTCACTCCAAAGTCTCTAATAGCGGAGAAAAAACGAAGAGATTATGGTAGGGTACAAAACCACCTCAAAGTTATTCTTTCCGATCAATCCATTGGGCTATTCCTATAAGTGTCACAAACAGCCCTAGAGTTCGTAGTAAAATAACACCTTAAGACACACATCAACCAAAACCCTAATGTCACCTAGATACTCCAATGTCACCTCAAGTATCCGTGGGTATGATTATACGATATGCATCACACAATCTTAGATTCATCTATTCAACCAACACATAGAACCTCAAAGAGTGCCCCAAAGTTTCTACCGGATAGTCAAGACGAAAACCTGTACCAACCCCTATGCATAGGTTCATGGGCGGAACCTGCAAGTTGATCACCAAATCATACATCGAGTGAATCAATAGAATAACCCATTGTCACCACGGTTATCCCACGCAAGACATACATCAAGTGTTCTCAAATCATTAAAGACTCAATCCGATAAGATAACTTCAAAGGGAAAACTCAATCCATTACAAGAGAGTAGAGGGGGAGAAACATCATAAGATCCAACTACAATAGCAAAGCTCGCAATACATCAAGATCGTATCACCTCAAGAACACGAGAGAGAGAGAGATCAAACACATAGCTACTGGTACATACCCTCAGCCCCGAGGGTGAACTACTCCCTCCTCGTCATGGAGAGCGCCAGGATGATGAAGATGGCCACCGGTGAGGGATCCCCCCTCCGGCAGGGTGCCGGAACAGGGTCCCGATTGGTTTTTGGTGGCTACAGAGGCTTGCGGCGGCGGAACTCCCGATCTATTCTGTTCTGCGAAGGTTTTAGGGTATATTGGTATATATAGGAGGAAGAAATACGTCAGGGGAGCCACGAGGGGCCCACGAGGGTGGAGGGCGCGCCCGCTGCCTCGTGCCCTCCTCGTTGATCCCCTGACGTGCACTCCAAGTCTCCCGTATTGCTTTCTTTCCAAAAATAACTTTTCCGAAGGTTTCATTCCGTTTGGACTCCATTTGATATTCCTTTTCTGCGAAACACTGAAACAAGGGAAAAACAGAAACTGGCACTGGGCTCTGGGTCAATAGGTTAGTCCCAAAAGTAATATAAAAGTGCATAGTAAAGCCCATAAAACATCCAAGATGGATAATATAATAGCATGAATACTTCATAAATTATAGATACGTTGGAGACATATCACACATCAAAGCGCCCCCTGTTGCTCAATGAACAGATGTCCCAATGGGTCGAACTTCATAGGATATCCGGCGCTGCCATGAAGGGTGTCATAATCTGGTTGTGACCAACCGAGCCTGTTTCGAATAGCTATTTCGGTTTGGTGCAAAGGCTTGTTGACGCGGTGCCGCGTATCGACACTGTGAAGCGGTCAATGTGCATTGAGGGTGCACGGATGGCTTTTGCCCGAGTCAAGACGTTCTGGGGGAAGATGAAGGCCATCGATGTTGCGACGAAGGGTCCACCCAAAGGCAAGGACCGTCCGGAACCGGAGCACTATTTTGAAGACGTCCTAGAGGCCGCCCGTTTAATAGAGGGTCAATTCTCGAAAGACATAATGTTCGAGTGAGGTGTATGATAATTGTAAAAGAAAATTTTATAATTAATCTATTTTTATGTTTTGCTCGAAAGCTTGAATTCCTCCTGTGCGGCCGTTTTAGTATAATCTGAAAGTTTTCCAGTCGTCGGCTTCAGCCCCCTCGTAGGAAGTACGGGGGTGTTCGGAAAAGCATTTAATCACTCTTTATCCAACGTCTTGGTCCATGAAGGAGGTGATAATGCGGCGAACCAGGCAATCGGACTATAAGGCGTTAACACTTTCACTTAGCCATAGGAGTTTTATGGTGGGGCTACGACATAGCCCCTGGTATGTATGCAGCGTATGGTGCCTTACATATTTGATCTGGAAAAGGTCCCTCGTGTGACACGGAGAATCGCTAAAGATTCCAAGAAGTCGTCAAGTGGTTGACCAGCTCATGCCGCATCATGACAGTCAGTTTTCGGCTTTCTCTACTGAGGTGCTCGTCCGGTTTAGACCAGGGCACATTCGCAGTAGTTCTCCCTTTACTACCCTAGCCGATAGAGCGGAACGTAGGGTAGCAAGCACAGGAGCCGGGCAACCCAACTATTGACCCAAGACGATGATTTGGAGCTGATGCATATAAGGCCAAACTTGCGACGCCGAAGTATGCTATAAAGTTGTTCGGACTTTTACTGGCAACTCATTTGTTCCCACACCGAGCCCCTGGCAGG
This sequence comes from Triticum aestivum, assembly GCF_018294505.1. NCBI lineage: Eukaryota > Viridiplantae > Streptophyta > Magnoliopsida > Poales > Poaceae > Triticum > Triticum aestivum. The sequence continues at coordinate 216,951,705 of NC_057808.1, forward strand.
TTATGCTAAGGCATTTCTGTAAAATAACTGTAGGAGCCACATTTGTTTGGGAAACAATGTGGATGATTAGTTCGGATATTTGTTTACTGGGAACTGAGCGATATGCCAATGATTACTTATGATATATATATATATATAAGCCATCCTCCCGGCTATTTGACATGCTCGGGGTTGGAGGCGGAGGAACAGGCATAGTACAGGCTCGAGAAATAGAGAGTGCGGTCTACAAAAAGTTATTTTGGACCTCCTGTCGCACGTCTGCGCCGCCAGTCCTCGGTGGGGGGAATCCTTGATGGAAATAGCCCCTTAGGTGAGTCTACGGATACAGATTCCGATAGAGCCAGTTTCAGATGTTTATTGTGTTCGTCACCTGTTTTTAAAGGATAGCAAAAGAAGAAATAAAAGGGAAGTAAATAATAAAAAAAGTTACCGGAGTGCTTGCAGGCTTGTCCGTATTGTGCTTCCGCCACTGCCCATGGTATCTTGAGTGCGTAATGATGTATGCGCGGTACAAACTTTGTAGGTGTACAGAGTGGGCGGCGGAAGCTGGGTTGCTATTTCCGTTCTAGGAGTTGTTGATCCTCGGGTGGAGATTGCTTCTGATCCCCGGTGTTTCGTTGGTGAACCTTTCCATCATCCCTGTCCCTTGGCGGCCTCCTCCCCCTGTGTTCGGCGTTGAGCTTGCCGGCCTGTTTAAAGACCCAGCAGTTTCTGTTGGTATGATTAGCTGGTTTATCGGGGTGGCCATGAATCTGGCAGGGTCGGTCCAATATCCTGTCCAGGTTGGATGGTTCGTCTCGATTCGCCTTGAATGGCTTCTTCCACTGACCGGGCTTGTGATTGCTGAATCCGGTGTTGACCGCTGTGTCGCGTGATCTTTCATCATCGTTGCGACTGTTGTATTTGCTTCGTCGTGGCTTGCCGTTGCTGTCTCGGATTTCTGAGGTGCCTGGGTCACTGGCGCTGTTGCTTTTACGAGCGAGCCAGCTATCTTCTCCCGCGCAAAAGCGGGTCATCATAGCAGTGAGGGTTGTCATGGATTTAGGTCCTTCTTGGCCGAGGTGGCGTGCAAGCCATTCATCCCGGACACTGTGTCTGAAAGCTGCAAGGGCTTACGCATCTGGACAGTCGACGATTTGGTTCTTTTTGACTAAGAACCTAGTCCAGAGCTCCCTTGCTGATTCTCCGGGCTGCTGGACAATGTGACTTAGGTCATCGGCATCCGGTGGCCGGACATGTGTTCCTCGGAAGTAATCGAGGAAGGCCTCTTCCAAGTCCTCCCAGCTGCCTATGGAATTTTCAGGCAGGCTGTTTAGCCAGTGCCGAGCTGGCCCTTTTAGCTTTAGTGGGAGGTATTTAATGGCGTGGAGGTCGTCCCCATGGGCCATATGGATGTGGAGGATAAAATCTTCTATCCACACCGCGGGATCGTTTGTTCCGTCGTATGATTCAATATTGACGGGTTTGAATCCGTCGGGGAATTCATGATTCATTACTTCATCAGTGAAGCAAAGCGGGTGTGCGGCGCCTCTATGTTGGGCCACACTGCGACGTAACTTCGAAGAAGTCCCTTTACGGTTTTCGGCTCGGGCGTGGCGAGGTTTGTCACGTCCGAATAGGTAGCCATCATCGCGTGTCGAGGCATGCCTTCGCGATCCGTAGATGGGTCTCGCGTGTCCTTCTCTATTGTCTCGTTGCGGGTCCTCTGGACAATCATGAGCTGCGTTATTCCTGCCTTTACGGTGAGGTGGGGCGGTCTGGTGTTCGGCTTGAGTAGCCTCTTTATCCGAGCAGAGTTGTCGGCGACCTGCCGTATTGTGTGACGATGGTACGGGCTCCAGCGCCCCGTCATCAGACTGGTATAGCAATCTATGCTTTGGGTAGCTTTTGGCTAGGCCACTAAGGCCGTATTCTTCGGCGAGCAGGACTTTGGTCCATCTTTCGTTGAGTAGGTCTTGGTCAGCTTGAAGCTGCTGCTGGTTCTTTTTCAGACTCCTTGCCGTAGCTATTAGCCTGCGCTTGAAGCGTTCCTGTTCGAGGGGCTCTTCGGGTACGGTGAAGTCTTCGTCGCCGAGGCTTATCGCTTCTTCAGAGAGCGGAAGGTAGTTGTCGTCCTCCGAACTGTCGGTGGGCAGGGCCTGTTCATCGGGGCGGGCTCGCCCGTTTTCCTGTTCCTCCTGTTCGGATATTGCTCCAACAGGGTCTTCATTGCTTTCGGCGCCGTCCGGAATACTATTTTCTCTGGTGCCATCGTTGCTGCGGTGTGACTTGGATCGGCGTTTGGGGCGCCGGAACTTAGCTGTGTCAGGAGTTTTATTCTCAACTGGATCTCCCTTGTCATTGCCGCGAGCCTTTTTAAGTGTATCGACCATGTATACGTCATATGAAGGGGTGGCCGTCTCTCGCCTGATGACTGGCGGGTCTTGGCCTTGCTCCTTGTCGGCATCGTCGTCTATACCATCAATGTCTTTGGAGCCATAAGCGGTCATGTCGGTTAAGTCCTCGACAGTGGCTATGAAGTGGGTGGCGGGTGGGAAGCGAAATTCTCCATTACCAGCCTCTAGCTCGAACTGGACATAGTTCGTCCGTGAGTCCCCCATCAGCGACATGCTTTTCAACGAGTTCAGCACATCGCCGAAGGGCGAGTGTTGGAATATATCTGCAGCGCCGAACTCGAAGATTGTTAGCCCATCCAGCTCGGTGTCCGGGAGCGTGCGAGGTTCGGAACTTATAACTGGAGACAAGTCCGGAATTCCGTTGACGCTGACATTGCCTGGGCTTGAGTCTGGTTCCAACGCCGCGGACTCTGTGGCTTCAGATGGTGCAAACTGCTCCGGATCTAAGGTCGTAGCAGTTACAGGAACCCTCTCCAGAATCTGGTCCGATGACGGATTTAAGTCGTGTTCATCGGAGGGAGGGGGAGCGATCGCCGCGGTCTCAAATCCATTGAAGATCAAGTCTCCACGGATATCCGCGACATAGTTTAGGCTTCCAAATCTGACCTGGTGGCCAGGGGCGTAGCTATCGATTTGCTCCAGATGGCCAAGCGAGTTGGCCCGCAGTACAAAGCCGCCGAATACGAATATCTATCCGGGGAGGAAAGTCTCTCCTTGGACAGCGTCGCCATAGGCGATTGAAGGGGCCATCAAACCATTCATCGATGGCACAGTGGAACTCTCAATGAAAGCACCAATGTCGGTGTCAAAACCGGCGGATCTCGAGTAGGGGGTCCCGAACTGTGCGCCTCCTTGGCCCAGGTGTCCACCTGGGCGCAGTAGAGGAACATGGCCATCGCATCCTTGAGCTGGTGATCTCCGATGAAATAGCCAACTTGGAGCTCGAGATCGCTCTCCAGATGTACCACGAGCGTGTCGACCGCTTGGAGGAACGCCATCACGAGTTCAGGCAGAGCCAAGAGCTACCGTAGGCAAGGGCTGCTGGTTATGGTCTCATGGACGCGTTTTATTTTGTTGAGCCGTTTCGACGTGGATAGCTATGTATTCACAGCCATCATAGTATTGCTATGTTTATTCCTCTGTTTCAATGTGTGTACTCTGTTTGCCGTTCTTATATGTTCTGTTTCAATGTGTGTATATACGCTTTCCATTCTGTATATGTGGATGATAACAACTAGATTAAAATTAGTATACAAAAACAGATAGAAAATGGAATTCATAATATATATATTAATTGTTCATTAGTTCATCACAGAATATATATATATATATATATATATATATATATATAATATCATCACATATACGTGATGATACTTAACTACTAGGTACAATGCATAAAATTGAAAACGAACAATACTAAAACTAATAATCCCTCTTGGGGCCAGTATTCCGGCAGCCCCTCGCCAGCAGCTCCCTGGTGCGCGGCGTCTTCCCAGTGCGGAGGCAGTACTCCGCCTCCTCCGCCTCGCAGCGCTTGACGTATCGATCTGCCTCTTGCAGGCAGACGCGCGCGAACGATCTTGCCATTTCATTGGGTGCCCACCGGAGCTCCTCGTCGGTGGCACGCCGGAGCATATCGGCCCACCTCCACGCAACGACGAGGCGCCCAACACCTATGACCTTCCTCGCGAAGTACCCGTCTTCGTACACCTCCTCGGCACGACGACGTGCCCGGCCCCAAAGCTCCGCCGCCTCCTTTTTCCAGGCGGCATCACGGGCTTCACAGGCCGCCTGGTACCTGGCTTCCTCCTCCGCCATCTCGTTCTTGAACGCCACTTGCCTGGCTTTCTCAGCCGGCGGCAGCGACTTCCACAGTCAAAGATTGTACTGGACCCAAAACCAATCCAAACTTGGGGGGTCCAGCGCAACCTCGTCAGGCGGCGCGTAGGGGTCCTCGTCGTTGCTTTTCGAGTGAGGGTCCTCGGGGGCGGTGAGTCCTCATCGGCGTGTAGGCAGACCGGCGGCGCCATGGCAGAGATTTGTGTGTGTCTGAGAGAGAGGGCGAGCGAGGGGAGGATGTAGATGAGAATGCAGGCGGGACGACATGAGCAAGGGAGTATTTATTGGCGGCCGGAATGTAGATCGACGGGGACAGTACACACGCCGGTCGCCGGAATTTACGAGTATTGTAGTTTGAATTACACAAGATTCCCGCAGCAAAATCCGTGTGTGAACACAATAGCTGACGGTTTCCAATACAGAACCGTGTCTGATTAACCCACCACTCACCTACCAAACCTCGAGCCACGAGATAGAGCGCCAATCGTGTGGGGCCGGTTGTCTTGCCAGATCTTTACATTTTCTTTTTTGAACACCAGATATTTACATCGTCTGATGATTTTTTAACTCACACACAAGTACAAAAAATATGATTTTTCAAACCGTTATGGTTAGGCGTTGCATGTAGATGTAGTTCAAATTTGAATTATGGTCATTAAATGGTTAGAAAATAACTTAAATGTATTTAAAAGATCAAATGACCCCAAAATTTTCCAAATTTTCACATGACAGTTGTATTAGTGCACGTTAGACGTAGAAAAAAAATTGAAGGCCGTAAGAGGAAGCTATCTCCCGTTCGTCATCAAGCATGCATTGTTCCCTCTCAGAACCACGAGCCTTCTAGTGAGTTGCTCCAGTTTGTGAGGGGTGTGTGTCCAAACTTTCATCAAACATGCCAATTTTTCACCACATCATCTTGGTGGCATGACATTACATCAACCAAGGTTTCATGTTTTTTTTGGATTTAAAATGCCATGTCACTCCATGCATACGTATGCATGTGTCCATGTCGGGAGACAATTATGTTTGAAAATTCCTTCTAATTTACTGCACATGGAATTAACACGCACACAAGTACACAAATATGATTTTTCAAACCATTTTGGTTAGGCGTTGCATGTAGATATAGTTCAAATTTGAATTGCAGTCATTAAATGGCTAAAAAATCACTTAAATGTCTTTAAAAGATCAAACGACCCCTAGAATTTTCCAAATTTTCACATTACAGTTATAGTAGTGCACGTTAGACGTTGAAAAAAATTGAAGGCCGCAAAAGGAAGCTATCTCCCGTTCGTCATCAAACATGCATTCCCTCTCGAAACCACAAGCCTTCTAGTGAGTTGCTCCGGTTTGTGAGGGGGGTGTGTCCAAACTTTCGTCAAACATGCCAATTTCTTTACCACATCATCTTGGTGGCATGACATTACATCAACCAAGGTTTCATGTGTTTCTCATATTTTTTTATATTTTGGAATTAAAATGCCATGTCACTCCATACATACGTATGCATGTGTCCATGTCGTGAGACAAATTTGTTTGAAAACTCCTTCTAATTTACTGCACATGGAATTAACCCGCACACAAGTACACAAATATGATTTTTCAAACCGTTTTGGTTAGGCGTTGCATGTAGATGTAGTTCAAATTTGAATTACGGTCATTAAATGACTAGAAAATCACTTAAATGTCTTTAAAAGGTCAAATGACCCCTAGAATTTTCCAAAATTTCACATTACAGTTGTAGTAGTGCATGTTAGACGTACAAAAAAATTGAAGGCTGTAAGAGGAAGCTATCTCCCATTCGTCATCAAACATGCATTGTTCACTCTCGGAACCATGAGCCTTCTAGCGAGTTGCTCCGGTTTGTGAGGGTGTGTGTCCAAACTTTCGTCAAACATGCCAATTTTTTTACCACATCATCTTGGTGGCATGACATTACATCAACCAAGGTTTCATGTGTTTCTGATATTTTTTTATTTTTTTGGAATTAAAATGCCATGTCACTCCATGCATACGTATGCATGTGCCCATGCCGTGAAACAAATATGTTTGAAAATTCCTTCTAATTTACTGCAAATGGAATTAACTCGCACACAAGTACACAAATATGATTTTTTCAAACCGTTTTGGTTAGGCGTTGCATGTAGATGTAGTTCAAATTTGAATTACGGTCATTAAATGGCTAGAAAATCACTTAAATGTCTTTAAAAGGTCAAATGACCCCTAGAAATTTTCAAAATTTCACGTTACACTTGTAGTAGTGCACGTTAAACATAGAAAAAATATTAAAGGCCGTAAGAGGAAGCTATCTCCCGTTCGTCATCAAACATGCATTGTTCCCTCTCGGAACCATGAGCCTTCTAGGGAGGTTCTCCGGTTTGTGAGGGGTGTGTGTCCAAACTTTCATCAAACATGCAAATTTCTTTACCACATCATCTTGGTGGCATGACATTACATCAACCAAGGTTTCATGTGTTTCTGATATTTTTTATTTTTTGGAATTAAAATGCCATGCCACTCCATGCATATGTATGCATGTGTCCATGTCGTGAGACAAATATGTTTGAAAATTCTTTCTAATTTACTGCACATGGAATTAACTCGCACAAAAGTACACAAATATGATTTTTCAAACCATTTTGATTAGGCGTTGCATGTAGATGTAGTTCAAATTTGAATTACAGTCATTAAATGGCTAGAAAATCACTTAAATGTCTTTAAAAGGTCAAATGACCCCTAGAATTTTCCAAAATATCACATTACAGTTGTAGTAGTGCATGTTAGACGTACAAAAAATTGAAGGACGTAAGAGGAAGCTATCTCCCATTCGTCATCAAACATGCATTGTTCCCTCTCGGAACCACGAGCCTTCTAGTGAGTTGCTCCAGTTTGTGAGGGGTGTGTGTCCAAACTTTCGTCAAACATGCCAATTTTTTTACCACATCATCTTGGTGGCATGACATTACATCAACCATGGTTTCATGTGTTTCTGATATTTTTTAATTTTTTGGAATTAAAATGCCATGTCACTCCATGCTTAATTGTGTCATAGCCGTTAGACCAATATGTTTGAAAATTCCTTCCAATTTACTGCACATGGAATTAAATCGCACACAAGTACACAAAAATATGAGTTTTCAAACCGTTATGGTTAGCTGTTACATGTACATGTAGTTCAAATTTCAATTACGGTCATTAAATGGCTAGAAAATCACTTAAATGTCTTAAAAGGTCAAATGACCCCTAAAATTTTCCAAAATTTGACATGACAATTGTATTAGTACTACAACATATCTCGTTCATTTAAAACACCATCCGTTGCCACTTTACTCCAAATTCGTCTTTCACAGCTAATAAAAATTTCTACAACATCACACACGGTTGTTTTCTAGGAACCGTTTGTGATGAAAATACCTGGGTCTATTTTAGTCTCCCTCCTTAAGCTTCGCCACCTCGTCTGCTCCAGTGCCGGCAACCCCTGAATCCACGAATCCTGATCCCCATTCCCGCACCCCCTTCTTGCCAAGATGACGTGGTGGAAACGCTTCATGAAGGCCCGTATGATGGTCGCGTCCCCCCCGAGCGCCGCCGCCTGCGTCGAGAGCACGACCGCCTACGACGAGAGTGCCGCCGCATCCGCATTGAGCGCGGCCGCTTCTGCCGAGAGGACGTCTGCGGCAGCCGACAGGGCAGCTGCAATAGCCGAGACGGCTGCAGCTGCTGCTACGACGGCGACTGCAAACGCCGAGAGCGCTCGACCTGCCGTCCGTTCCACCGATGTCGCCCTGGCCCGGGTCGAGGCCATCAACGCCAAGATATTCCTGGCCACCTCAGACTCCAGCATGCAGCCCACGTCTGAAAAGGCGGCGATGGCCATGGAGCACCTGCTTCCTCATGAGGTCGCCGAGCGGGAGCTGGAGATGCAGGAGGCGGCGGAGATCGAGTAGCGCCGGGGGGGAGGAGTTGCACGTGGCCGAGGTCGAGGTAGAGAAGAGTCTGTCCGTCAAGGAATCGGCGGTGGAGTAGCAACGCGAGCTCTAGCGCAGCCACTACTACGAGTACTACAACCTTGAGGGCAGCGCCGAGGACGAGGACGAGGACGCGGTCGACTTCAGCAGGGGGACGCGGAGTCCACCAACGGCGGCATGTCGCCAGGACAAGTCATCGACGTCTCATCTCACACCGGCGATGCATAGGCCGGCGCGGCGGCGGGTTTGTTAAAATTATGCGTACTTAGGCTTTATTTTAATGCTGGTCTTTTATTAGAGCAATGTTTAGGTCAACTGGCTCTGTTTAATTACTACAATTGCTCGATTCAGTAAGTGTGGTCTGTCTGCTATACGCTCTTTAGTGTGCCCAAATTAGCAAGCGATGTTAAATTATGCAATGACTTACCCGGGAAATTTCCACCAAAATTTGAATTATCAAACTCATCCCATGCGCGCAAAGCAGAAGAATCGTTTGCGATGCACACAATCGTTCAAAGTGAAGGTCTGGTGGCACCGCACACAAAGTTTCCCTCCACATTTCCAAAACTTTGGCCTACCGCCAAAATATCTACATCCTACCGCCGGGGTCGCCATGGTCTTCTTCAAAGACCTCTCCAGCGGTTCCTCCTCCGGTGACGACTCCTTCACCATCCGGGTATGCCTCTCTTCTCTCTCTTGGGCTATGACTTGGAATGAAGGATTTTTACCCGGCGGTCGGTTTGAGTCATTTTTTCCTCTTGGTGCTCCCTAGGACCATCAATGGCAACGAATGGAGTGACGTGGCTGAAGATCTATCTGCTCGTTGTCACCATCAATCTCCATGCGTGAAGCTAATTGCGTTTGAATCTGTGGATAGTGGGAGGAAGTTTCTGGCATGTGCAGAGAAGGTTAGATCCTCTTTTGTTGTTACAAATCATTTGTTAGATGTGATTCAGACATTGTCACGGTCCCAACCCATTCATACCACACCTTCAACCAAACGCATCCTAAGACAGTGTCACAGTTTGTACCTAGTATCTTAAATTGTTGCCATCTCATCAGCGGTGCCATTAGAAAATTATTTGGCACCGCTCCAGCAGTTTGTGCGGCCAACTTTGGTCCACACATCCGAGCAACCAAGCAGTAAAATACTAAATCTTTATGGCACGAAGGAACTGGGCATCGGAGCAACTACGTGCTCCGGAGTCCGGATCCCTGATTTTTTTCCGCTGCATCGGCTCGCCACTGCAGGGCACCGGTGTGAGATGTAGCAACAGTTGTCTTTACCCCAGTTTTGGCATACATAGTGGACGGCCTTAGTGCTATTAGTTCTATGTTACTAAATTTGTGCATGTACACACCTGTTAGTATCAATTTGATGTCATCCAAACACTGTTGCTATGCTGTTGCAGTTATATTTACCTTCCTCATAAAATGTTCAATTTGTTATTTATTGTACATGAGTAAGAACTTGTAGCGTCGTTGTAGTTAATTATAGCTTCTGATGTTCCAGAATTTGGTTGTTGTCTCAGTAGCAATTAATTCATTTGCACATTGATCTTTTGGAGAAGATATGTCATAATTAAGATGTTTCTTCAGTTTTTCAAAATAAGCATTGGTGATTTTTTATGTTACTATAAACCCATTTCCCCAACAATTGTTACTGATCTGTTTTTAAATATTATAGGATGAACGGAAGTGTTCTTACTTGGAGTGGGTTGATCAAGAGTGGCCACAGTCTTTGAAGATGTGCCTAGCGAAGCTCTAGAGCATGTATGAGGAACAGAACAGACGTAGGCTTAGAGAAACTGTTGTCAACGCTGAAGAATATTTGAAGATGCGGGATAAAAAGTAGAAGGTGGAGAATGAGCTCAGATTTTTTAAATCAGACTTTGCTAAGATGGTGTTGGCGAAGTAGGAGGCACTTTCCCAGTTGGCCCGTGTAAAACAGGTTCTTACTGAACTGAAAGCAGAGGTGGATAACACGAGCCTGGATGATCTCGATTAGGGAAATGAATATATTGTTCTTATGAAGTTGAACTAGCTATATGTTGTATTGTGCTATTTTCATGTAGCTACCGTACTGTGATGTTATAATATATTTATGTGCCTTATATGAAATTGGCAAACAACTGTTCGATTTGAAATGTGAATTTTTGCGTAATACTGGAATTATTAATTGTAAACTAATAAACCTGCTAAATGTGTCATGGACCTTTGCAAACGGTTCTAGGAGTAAAAGCGCTTGTGATGGATGGCCCAATGCCACACAATTTTCTTCATCAAATAGTGTGTGATATAGTTGATAAAAGCAAACAGTCAACCAAGGCAGACCGTGTGTGATAGTTACACCTTTCACACACGAGCTTACACATAAAACTGTGTGGGATGTACGTACGAACGGAAACGTTTTCCCTGGATTGACTGTGTGGGATGTACATAAGAACGTAAACGTATTCCTTGGATTGACTGTGTGTGATATACATACGAACGGAAAAGTTTTTCTGGGATTCACCGTGTGGGATGTACATACCTACGGAAATGTTTTTCCTCCGATTACCGTGTGGGATGTACATACCTACGGAAATGATTGGGTTTCGATGGCTCGCCCGATCGCACACGGCCCCAGCCTGTGTCCCAGGAGGGCCTATCCCCGACAATTTTTGGGTCGTGTGGGAAGGACCCCCTATCACCCACACTCACTTGGCGACGGTTCCAAATGCCATCACGGGAAGGGGTTAAAAACTGTTTGTATAGCACCGACGCGCACCAGTGTATGGTGGAAAAAGGAATAAACTTTATTTTCTGTTTGGCAACCGCCTATGATATATCTAGCATGGAAAGCGTTGGGAGCACTAAGTCGTTTTCGTTGGTGGGATGGATACACCTCCCAAAATGTTTTTATCTCTAATTTTTCGCTTTCAGCTCTGGTACCTCTACAAATCCCTACTTCCCTCTGCGAAGGGCCTTTCTTTTACTTTATGCAATTTTTATTTCTGAACTTGAGTCTCCATCTTCTCTTATAAAAGCACCAACTAGGAGGCAATATGATCGTACTTAAGTATTGGGTGTAGCTAATATTCGAGTGTGTTTCATGAATGGATCAATGGTTGAGCATGATGGGCTAGGGATAACTTATTTTAGCGTTGATATTTTGAAAGACATGGTTGCTTGTTGATATGCTTGAGTATCTAAATTATTATGTCAAAACTAGACTATTGCTTTGAATCACATAAAAGTCCAAATGTCCATGCTATATAGAAAAGAATATGATATCACATGTTAGGCAGCATTCCACATCAATAGTTCTGTTTTTATCACTTACCTACTCGAGGACGAGTAGGAGTTAAGCTTGGGGATGCTGATACGTCTCCAATTTATCTATAATTTTTTATTGTTCCATGCTGTTATATTATCAATCTTGGATGTTTTATAATCATTTCCTAGTCATTTTATATCATTTTTGGTACTAACCTATTGACATAGTGCCAAGTGCCAGTTGCTATTTTTTCCATGTTTTTTACATCGCAGGAAATTAATATCAGACGGAGTCCAAATGCCCCGAAACTTTACAGAGAATTTTTATGGGCCAAAAGAAATACAACGGGCCCTGGCTGCGCCTAGGGGGGTGCCCCGAGGGGCACAACCCACCAGGGCGCGCTAGGAGGCCTAGGCGCGCCCTGGTGGGTTGTGCCCACCTCAGGTGCCCCCCGGACCGCCTCTTCGCTCTATAAATACCCCAATATTCTAGAAACCCTAAAGGCATCGACAAAATATTCATCCAGCTGCCGCAGAGTCCAGAACCACCAGATCCAATCTAGCACCATCTCGGATGGGGTTCACCACCTCCATTGGTGCCTCTTCGATGATGCGTGAGTAGTTCTTTATAGACCTTCTGGTCCGTAGTTAGTAGCTAGATGGCTTCCTCTCTCTCGCTGGATTCTCAATACAATGGTCTCTTGGAGATCCATATGATGTAACTCTTTTTGCAGTGTGTTTGTTGGTATCTGATGAACTTTGAGTTTATGATCAGTTATATCTTTTTATATCCATGAAGGTTATTTGATTTTCTTTGATCTCTTATATGCATGATTGCTTATAGCTTCGTATTTCTTCTCCGATATTTGGGTTTTGTTTGGCCAACTTGATCTATTTGTCTTGCAATGGGAAGAGGTGCTTTGTAGTGGGTTCGATCTTACGGTGCTTGATCCCAGTAACAGAAAGGGAAACAACACGTATGTATCATTGCTACTAAGGATAAAACGATGGGGTCTATCTCTACATAGATAGATCTTGTCTACATCATGTCATCGTTCTTATTGGATTACTCTGTTTCTCCATGAACTTAATACACTAGATGCATGCTGGATAGCGGTCGATGTGTGGAGTAATAGTAGTAGATGCAGGCAGGAGTCGGTCTACTAATCTTGGACGTGATGCCTATATAATGATCATTGCCTGGATATCGTCATGATTATTTGAAGTTCTATCAATTGCCCAACAGTAATTTGTTTACCCACTGTTTGCTATTTTTCTCGAGAGAAGCCACTAGAGAAACCTACGGCCCCCGGGTCTTCCTTCTCATATATTTGCCTTTGCGATCTACTTTTCTCTTGCATTTATTTTCAGATCTATTAAATCAAAAATACAAAAATGCCTTGCTGCGTTTTATTTCTATTTATTTTATTTGCGATCTATCTATCAATTTACTACAAATTTATCTCACGTCCTTTTGCCTATCTTGAGGCGCCGTACCCCGGAAGGGATTGACAACCCCTTTAACACGTCGGGTTGCGAGGATTTGTTATCTGTGTGCGGGGGTTGTTTACGTTGTGTTGCTTGGTTCTCCTACTGGTTTGATAACCTTGGTTTCCTATCTGAGGGAAATACCTACCGCCGCTGTGCTGCATTATCCCTTCCTCTTTGGGGAAATACCGACGTAGCTTCAAGCGACATCAGTTTTCTAACCATAGACATGTGTTGTCATTTGATAATGCGATCGCATTATTAGGAGAATGATGTGATGGACAAGACCCATCGGTTAGCTTACCATTATGATTGTTCAGTTTTATTGCTATTCACTACTGCAGGATGCTGCTAACGCGACACTACGATCAGAGACCCTTGGACGAAACTGTGTGTAGTGCAATGATCGCAAACGGTGGTGTAAAAAAACCGTCAGAAAAGGTGCAAAACATTTGCGATGGACGATGCATCAAACACGGTTCAGATTTTAGTTGCGTGTGCAATGCAGAGCATACAGTTTAGTTCAATTAACTGTTTGCGATGAGGGGGGACAAAAGAAACGGGAAGCCAGATGGAGGTGTGTGCGATATACAACATACGGTTCACTCGGATGAACTGTTTGTGATTAGGCAACCAAAAAGAAACGGTCAGCCAGATCAAGGTGTGTGCGATATACTGCATGTGGTTCACTCAGATGAACTGTTTGTGTTGAGACAAGAGAAAAGAAATGGTCCAATATAACAAGATGTGTGTGATACGCGGCAAACAGGTTTGTAATCAGAAATGTGTGTGAAGACCGATAATAACATAGACGGTTGCTGCTAATAAGACGTGTGTGTTGTGCGATAGGATTGCATACCGAACAACAACATACACACACACACACATATATATATATATGTATATATATAGACACACACACACACACTTATAAGGACATGGTTGCATAAACAAATTAAACATCCACTTACATAGGTGGCTACTACAACCATGGCATTTGCACACACCAAAGTAAACTATTACATGCATAATTACATAGGTGGCTACTACACACATGACATTTCCACACACCAATAAAGTAAACTATATATTACATGCATGATTAACTAGCATAAACAATCATCTGATCGTCATCTCCTTCTTGTGAGGCTTGCTCTACTTGTAGCTCGATCCGGGCTCATCGATTTGGGTAACGAGGCACTTCCTCATGTCAACGATCCGCCTGTGCTTCTCGTAGCATGTGTACACGCTCTTGGCCGCGAGCCTGAGGTGAGGTTCATCCAGTTGCAGCATCCAGGCCCTGTGCCAGGATACGGGACTTGTTCTCTGGGCATCCTGCTTCATCTTTTCGTAGTAGGGGTCGATGATGGCCGAGGCGAGTTCGACCAGGGAGTCCTTCTTCGTGCTGCCCCTAACCCTATAGTGGTCACGGATTTCGACAAGGTTCTTGCAGGCCAAGCCTGTAACACTGAGCGCTTTTACATCGTCGGTGGTTTCCACCGTGGCAAACTTGTAGTCGGTGCTGTTGACAAACCTATTGAAACAGTCGCAAGGCTATGTGGCCATGCAGTAGTAGTAGATGAGGACATGATGGTGCACGCACAACTGGGCGACGGCAACCTTCTGATCTATGTCGGGACGACCGGCGGTGTACTGGAGGTCGATGCCGATCACCTTGTACTTGTCTCGAGCAAGCAACTGCTCAACGTTGTTGATGTAGTCGTCCACCATGGCCGGGTCGATGGTGTACACCACCGAGAGATCCATCTCCCTCGCGTGGGTCTCCACTCTATGCTCGCCGAACTCCATTGGAGCACCGCTAGACATCCCCTCTATATATCGTCGTGGGTGTGCTTGTTGTGTTGTGGGGCACGATCGAAAGGTTGAAGAGACTAAGGTTATAATGGCTGCAGGAATTAAAGGGGAAGCCGGACGGCCAGGAATATCGGCAGGCCCTGATGATAGTTCTAATTTGCAGCGCGTAACTCCATCGTGCCGCACGTAACTGCATCGCGTGGCAACATGCGCAGCGCAACCGCATGCATATGGGGGCCCCGACGTGATCGTGCGCATGCCCAACGGCAGGCAGAGCGCGCGCGGAGGGACGCGAGCAGAGCGCTCTGCGGTCACCTTAATGGTGAGCAACCATGTATATATGCATATAGCAGTTGAACACGCAAGGAAAAGCAGTCCACAAGCCGAGCGCGCCGACGGACGCGAGCAGAGCGCGCCGCGGCACCTAATGGCGAGCACAGCGTGTTGCGGCGCCTAATGGCGAGCAGAGCTTGCCGAGGGACGCGAGCAGAGGCCGGCACAGTGATACATGGCAAATAAGACAAACTGTGCAAGAGATGTCGGAGACATCAAGCACGAATCAGATTAGAGTTGCGTGTGCGATATGTGGCATACAGTTGATCCACCCGAGCTGTTTGTGATAAAATAAGTCGTGTGTGTTGCGGGCAAACGCTTACTGGTATATAACCTTAAATTTAACCAAAAAAGTGTTAATGCATGTTACAAAAAATATATAACTGGAAACTATGTTCAAATACGAATCCAACGATATAATCTTTGGCGACATTATTAGTTAAATCCTACTTATAAAACAGGACGGGGGTATAGTAGGTAATTAAATTGCAAACATTTTTTTGTATTAACCGTATGTGTACGTGTCCTTTCGTCCACCTCTCGCATGTCTTGTCACCTCGCTGCCGCAGACGGCTTACAACGCAAGCTTGCGCAGCACGCGGGGGCGTTCTTTTGGCCAAACGATGGCTCGAAGTGGCGCCATCGATCGTCGGTGAGCCCGTTCCCGCGCAACCTCGCAGGTTCCCGCGCAAACTTCCAGCCCGACTAGGTGAAATCCCCCAAAATCCCAAGGCTTTACGGCCTGCTATATAAACCCCCACGGCCGGCGAGTCCTGCGTTGCATTTTCCCCTCCCGCCATGTAGCTTATCTCGTCTGCTTCTCCCACAATCGCCAATGGCACCGGTCCGTCGTCATCGCTCAGCCACTCCGCCGTCATCAGAGGACAGCTCTAGCTGGGAGGCTACACCGCGGCGGTGGCTCAGTCCCCGGCGTAGTGTAGTGCGCGTGGCGTCCCTGTTGGGTGTGCGCAGAACACCCACCACACGCTCCGCCGCCGCCGCCCGTCGGCAGCTGTTGCCGGCCGCCGTTGCTGCCACACCACCGTCGAAAGCCAGGGCCATCGCCCGCTCCGCCGCCGCGGCCCGTAGGCGGGAGGTGGCCGTCGTGGCTGCCACCCCACTGCCGGCCATCACCCGCTCCGCCACCGCGGCCCGAAGACGAGAGGCGGCCGTCGTGGTCGCCTCCCCATCGTAGGCCGCCATGGCCGCAGCCCATCGTCGACCGCCGGGATCATCACCCTCTCCTCCACTGCCGCCCGAAGGAGGGAGGCGGAGGTGGCGGCCCGCATGTGCGTCAGCGACCTTGCGCGCTACATCGAGTTCCCGCGGGAGGAGGAGGAGCACCTTGTCGAGCACGCAAAGATCCTTACCGCAGTCGTGGCTGCAGCACACCCCAACGCAGAGGCGAGGAATCAGGAGATCTACGAGCAGTCCGGCCGCTTCGAGAGGGATTGTCTAGAGCGACAGTGGGCGTTTGAGCTGGCGAGCATCGTTGAACGTGCAGCAGCGACAGACACCGTATTGCAGTTGCCCAGCTCGTCGGTAGGATCCTCCTCCTCTACCTCTTACTTAGCACGCTCGGCAGAGGAGAGGCTGCCGGAAGTAGCACAAAGCCCCTCCGTAGTAGTAGTATTTAGGGGCTATTTTGTTCAGTTCATCTGACTATAGATATGGTGGAACTGTACAACGTACTTAAAATTAGCTAGTATATATAGTTGAACTAGCTATTTCAGTTTGGTTGGCAACAATTGGGGAAAAGTTTGGTCGGTTCAGCTATCGAGTTGAACTATTTGTATAAATTAAGAACGACTGCTTAATCTATGAATGAAATCTATGCTTAATTACTGAATTTTAGTTGCAAAAATTAGATAGTGCTAGTGATTTTTAGCTGCATATTTTGACAAATCGCAGTGTTACAAGGATTGACAAATGGCAATGTTACTAGATCAACAAATTTCAATCTTTCCAGTTTGACAAATGGCAACATACCCAATATGATAGATGCAAATCTTACCAAATTTTTTGTAGGTGGTTGCACACGGGTCATCCAAAACAACCGTTTGCGTTGAAGGGATGCACAAATCCTGTGCTGCAAATTTTCCCTTGACTTAAGGGGGAAGACCATAGCTCTCACTTTGCATACGGGTGTTCTATCTAAAACGTTTGTGATCAAGAGCTACAGAAATCCTGCTCGGCACATTTTCTCTTGGCTTCCTGGGGAAGCTGTCGGTTTGCATATGAGTGTTCTAACTAAAACATTTGCGATCAAGAACTGCACAAATCCTGCTAGGCACATTTTCCCTTGGCTTCCTGGGGAAGTTGTCGATTTTGCATACGGGTGTTCTAACTAAAACGTTTGCGATGAGTGTTTTATATTTAAAACCGTTTTAAACCGCGGCTTGGGAGCCATTAATGGAGAGGATGCGAGCAAGGCGGGCGGCCATGGAAGTCAAAGGGCTTGCTTCCCGTTGAGCCTGCGCGGCGTACAGCTCGCACACTTCCCGGTGAGCCTCCGCATTGGAGTATAGCTCGCACGCCTCCCGTTTAGTCAAGCACTTAAGCAACTATCCGCACGGCACCTCCTAGCCATTAAAAGAGTGAGGCGTGGCGTCACGTGAATGGTTAACAGAACACACACAATTTAAATTATACAAAACGTTTGAGATGTTGCGGTGGCAGCTATTTGTTTCAAAATGTCTTTGTTGGCTGCTATTCGAGTGCGCCTTCTCTCGAAATGGACACGAAAAATACCACAGCATGTCGGGTGCCATTCCATTATAGCATGCCAAGTTTCATGAATTTCAGACGAGTTTTGGATTTACTAGAATTTAAAAACACAGTATCTCAACGTTTTGCCGGCAATCAATAGTGCCCTGGTGTTTGAAATTCATTCCCATTTCTTGCATGGGACCTAAGCATGCAACCAAGGTCACAGATTTGATTTTTCCACTAGTTTATATGCACTGGAGCATGTGCATGTAGTTCAAATTTGAATTATGCACATAAAATGCCTGGAAAACCCAGTTAATGTATAAAAATGTCCAAACGAACCGCGAAAAATTCCAACATTAAACACAACACTCCTGTTGTTCTATGTTGACACTAGAAATTTTTTGAAAGCAATAAGAGGCAACAGATATCGTTTCGCCACCAAAGGTGGCACGTTCCCTACCGAAACCATCACGCTTGTTGTGAGAAGCTCTGGTTTGTGAGAACTTTATACCCAAACCTGCCCCAAATGGGACAAAAAATTTACCACGACATGTTGATGCCGCTCCATGATAGCATGCCAAGTTTCATGAGTTTCAGACGAGTTTTGGATTTAATAGAATTTAAAAACCAGGTATCTCAATGTTTGCGGCCGAGTGATGATGGCAGGGTGTTTGAAATTCATTCCCATTCTTGCATGGGACCTAAGCATGCAACAAAGAACATAGATTTGATTTTTCAACCAGTTTATTTGCACTGGAGCATGTGCATGTAGTTCAAAATTGAATTATGCACCTGAAATGCCTACAAAACCAAGTTAATGTATAAAAATGTCCAAACGAACCCCGAAAAATTCCAAAATTAAACACAACACTCCTGTTGTTCTATGTTGAAACTAGAAATTTTTTGAAAGCAATAAGAGGCAACGGATATCGTTTCGTCCCCAAAGGTGACACGTTCCCTACCGAAACCATCACGCTTGTTGTGAGAAGCTCTGGTTTGTGAGAAGCTTATACCCAAACCTGCCCCAAATGGGACAAAATTTTTACCACGGCATGTTGATGCCACTCCATGATAGCATGCCAAGTTTCATGAATTTTAGATGAGTTTTGGATTTACAAGAATTTTAAAACCAAGTATCTCAATGTTTGCGGCCGAGTGATGGTGGCGAGGTGTTTGAAATTCATTCCCATTTCTTGCATGGGACCTAAGCATGCACTGAAGGACACAAATTTGATTTTTCAACCAATTTATATGCACTGGAGCATGTGCATGTAGTTCAAATTTGAATTATGCACATAAAATGCCTGGAAAATACAGTTAATTATAAAAATGTCCAAACAAACCCCGAAAAATTCCAAAATTAAACGCAACACTCTTGTTGTTCTATGTTGACACTATAAATTTTTTGAAAGCAATAAGATGCAACCGATATCGTTTCGTCCCGAAAGGTGGCACGTTCCCTACCGAAACCATCACGCTTGTTGTGAGAAGCTTACACCCAAACCTGCCCCAAATGGGACAAAAAATTTACCACGGTATGTTGATGCCGCTCCATGATATCATGCCAAGTTTCATGAATTTCAGACGAGTTTCGGATTTAACAGAATTTAAAACTAGGTATCTCAATGTTTGCGGCCGAGTGACGCTGGCAGGGTGTTTGAAATTCATTCCCATTCTTGCATCGGACCTAAGCATGCAACAAAGAACATAGATTTGATTTTCAACCAGTTTATATGTACTGGAGCACGTGCATGTTGTTCAAAATTGAATTATGCACCTGAAATGCCTACAAAACCAAGTTAATGTATAAATATGTCCAAACGAACCCCAAAAAATTCCAAAATTAAACACAACACTCCTGTTGTTCTATGTTGACACTAGAATTTTTTGAAAGCAATAAGAGGCAACGGATGTCGTTTCGTCCCCAAAGGTGGCACGTTCCCTACCGAAACCATCACGCTTGTTGTGAGAAGCTCTGGTTTGTGAGAAGCTTATACCCAAACCTGCCCCAAATGGGACAAAACATTTACCACGGCATGTTGATGCCGCTCCATGATAGCATGCCAAGTTTCATGAATTTCAGATGAGTTTTGTATTTACTAGAATTTAAAAACCAAGTATCTCAATGTTTGCGGCCGAGTGACGGTGGCGAGGTGTTTGAAATTCATTCCCATTTCTTGCATGGGACCTAAGCATGCACTGAAGGACACAAATTTGATTTTTCAACCAATTTATATGCACTGGAGCATGTGCATGTAGTTCAAATTTGAATTATGCACATAAAATGCCTGGAAAATACAGTTAATTATAAAAATGTCCAAACGAACCCCGAAAAATTCCAAAATTAAAGACAACACTCCTGTTGTTCTATGTTGACACTAGAAATTTTTTGAAAGCAATAAGAGACAACGGATACCGTTTTGTCCCCAAAGGTGGCAGGTTCCCTACCGAAACCATCACGCTTGTTGTGAGAAGCTCTGGTTTGTGAGAAGCTTATACCCAAACGTGCCCCAAATGGGACAAAATTTTTACCACGGCATGATGATGCCGCTCCATGATAGCATGCCAACTTTCATGAATTTCAGACGAGTTTTGAATTTACTAGAATTTAAAAACCAGGTATCTCAATGTTTGCGGCCGAGTGACGATGGCAGGGTGTTTGAAATTCATTCCCATTTCTTGCATGGGACCTAAGCATGCAACCAAGGTCACAGATTTGATTTTTCCACTAGTTTATATGCACTGGAGCATGTGCATGTAGTTCAAATTTGAATTATGCACATAAAATGCCTGGAAAACCCAGTTAATGTATAAAAATGTCCAAAGTAACCCCGAAAAATTCCAAAATTAAACACAACACTCCTGTTGTTCTATGTTGACACTACAAAAAAATTGAAAGCAATAAGAGGCAACGGATACCGTTTCGTCCCCAGAGGTGGCACGTTTCCTACCGAAACCATCACGCTTGTTGTGAGAAGCTCTGGTTTGTGAGAAGATTACACCCAAACCTGCCCCAAATGGGACAAAAAATTTACCACGGCATGTTGATGCCGCTCCATGATATCATGCCAAGTTTCATGAATTTCAGATGAGTTTTGGATTTACTAGAATTTAAAAACTAGGTATCTCAATGTTTGCGGCCGAGTGACGGTGGAAGGGTGTTTGATATTCATTCCCATTTCTTGCATGGGACCTAAGCATGCAACCAAGGACACAAATTTGATTTTTCAAGTAGTTTATATCCACTGGAGCATGTGCATGTAGTTCAAATTTGAATTATGCACATAAAATGCCTGGAAAACCCAGTTAATGTACAAAAATGTCCAAACGAACCCTGAAAAATTCCAAAATTAAACACAACACTCTTGTTGTTCTATGTTGACACTAGGAACTTTTTGAAAGCAATAAGAGGCAACGGATATCGTTTCATCCCCAAAGGTGGCACGTTCCCTACCGAAACCATCACGCTTGTT
This sequence comes from Triticum aestivum, assembly GCF_018294505.1. Lineage (NCBI taxonomy): Eukaryota > Viridiplantae > Streptophyta > Magnoliopsida > Poales > Poaceae > Triticum > Triticum aestivum. Next base: position 216,972,990 of record NC_057808.1, read on the forward strand.
GTGAGAAGCTTATACCCAAACCTGCCCCAAATGGGACAAAAAATTTACCATAGCATGTTGATGCCGCTCCATGATAGCATACCAAGTTTCATGAATTTCAGACGAGTTTTGGATTTACTAGAATTTAAAAACCAGGTATCTCAATGTTTGCGGCCGAGTGACGGTGGCAGGGTGTTTGACATTCATTCCCATTTCTTGCATGGGACCTAAGTATGCAACCAAGGACACCGATTTGATTTTTCAACCCGTTTATATGCACTTGAGCATGTGCATGTAGTTCAAATTTGAATTATGCACCTGAAATGCCTACAAAACAAAGTTAATGTATAAAAACGTCCAAACGAACCCTGAATAATTCCAATTTTTTCGACGACACACCTATAGTTGCATGTTCACTGCAGATAATTCGAAGAGACTTGCAAAGATAACCAATCATACATAAAATAATTCAGAGGAGATTCAAATATTGTTCATAGATAATCTTGATCATAAACTCACAATTCATCGGATCTCGACAAATACACCGCAAAAGAAGAGTTACATCAAATAGATCTCCAAGAGAATCGAGGAGAACTTTGTATTGAGATCCAAAGAGAGAGAAGAAGCCATCTAGCTAATAACTATGGACCCGAAGGTCTGAGGTAAACTACTCACACATCATCGGAGAGGCTATGGTGTTGATGTAGAAGCCCTCCGTGATCAATGCCCCCTCTGGCAGGACGCCGGAAAAGGCCCCAAGATGGGATCTCACGGGTACAGAAGGTTGCGGCGGTGGAATTAGGTTTTCGTGGTGCTCCTCGATGGTTTGGGGGTACGTAGGTATATATAGGAGGAAGAAGTAGGTCGGTGGAGCCACGAGGGGCCCACGAGGGTGGAGGGCGCGCCCTGGGGGGGGGGGGTAGGTGCGCCCCCTACCTCGTGGCTTCCTCGTCTGTTGCTTGCCGTCCACTCCAAGTCCTCTGGATCTCGTTTGTTCCGAAAATCACGTTCCCGAAGGTTTCATTCTGTTTGGACTCCGTTTGATATTCCTTTCCTTCGAAACACTGAAATAGGCAAAAAAACAGCAATTTGGGCTGGGCCTCCGGTTAATAGGTTAGTCCCAAAAATAATATAAAAGTGTATAATTAAGCCCATTAAATATCCAAAACGGCATATATAATAGCATGGAGCAATCAAAAATTATAGATACGTTGGAGACGTATCAAGCATCCCCAAGCTTAATTCCTGCTCGTCCTCGAGTAGGTAAATGATAAAAATAGAATTTTTGATGTGGAATGCTACCTAGCATATTCCTTAATGTAATTCTCTTATTTGTGGTATGAATATTTAGATCTGAAAGATTCAAGATAAAAGTTTAATATTGACATAAAAATAATAATACTTCAAGCATACTAATAAAGCAATCATGTCTTCTCAAAATAACATGGCCAAAGAAAGTTATCCCTACAAAATCATATAGTCTGGCTATGCTCTATCTCCATCACACAAAATATTTAAATCATGCACAACCCTGATGACAAGCTAAGCAATTGTTTCATACTTTTGGTGTTCTCAAACTTTTTCAATCTTCACGCAATACATGAGCGTGAGCCATGGACATAGCACTATATTTGGAATAGAATGGTGGTTGTGGAGAAGACAAAAAGGAGAAGATAGTCTCACATCAACTAGGCGTATCAACGGGCTATGGAGATGCCCATTAATAGATATCAATGTGAGTGAGTAGGGATTGCCATGCAACAGATGCACTAGAGCTATGAGTGTATGAAAGCTCAACAAAAGCAACTAAGTGGGTGTGCATCCAACTCGCTTGCTCACGAAGACCTAGGGCATTTTGAGGAAGCCCATCATTAGAATATACAAGCCAAGTTCTATAATGTAAAATTCCCACTAGCATATGAAAGTGACAACATAAGAAACTCTCTATCAATAAAGATCATGGTGCTACTTTGAAGCACAAGTGTGGTAAAAGGATAGTAGCATTGTCCCTTCTCTCTTTTTCTCTCATTTTTTTGTGTGGGCCTTTTCTCTTTTTTATGGCCTCTTTTTTTTATTTTTCGTCCGGAGTCTCATCCCGACTTGTGGGTTAATCATAGTCTCCATCATCCTTTCCTCACTTGGGACAATGCTCTAATAATGATGATCATCACACTTTTATTTACTTACAACTCAAGTATTACAACTCAATAATTAGAACAAAATATGACTCTACGTGAATGCCTCCGGCGGAGTACCAGGATATGCAATGAATCAAGAGTGACATGTATGAAAGAATTATGAAGGTGGCTTTGCCACAAATACGATGTCAACTACATGATCATGAAAAGCAATATGACAATGATGGAGCGTGTCATAGTAAACGGAATGGTGGTAAGTTGCATAGCAATATATCTCAGAATGGCTATGGAAATGCCATGATAGGTAGGTATGGTGGCTGTTTTGAGGAAGGTAATGGTGGGTGTATGATACCGGCGAAAGGTGCACGGTATTAGAGAGGCTAGCAATGGTGGGAGGGTGAGAGTGCGTATAATCCATGGACTCAACATTAGTCATAAAGAACTCATATACTTGTTGCAAAAATCTATTAGTTATCGAAACAATGTATTACGCACATGCTCCTAGGGGGATAGATTGGTAGGAAAAGACCACCGCTCGTCCCCGACCGCCACTCATAAGGAAGACAATCAATAAATAAATCATGCTCCGACTTCATCACATAACGGTTCACCATACGTGCATGCTACGGGAATCACAAATTTTAACACAAGTATTTCTCAAATTCACAACTACTCAACTATCAGACTCTAATATCACCATCTTCATATCTCAAAACAATTATCAAGTATCAAACTTCCCTTAGTATTCAACGCACTTATAAGAAAGTTTTTACTAATCTTGGATGCCTATCACTTTAGGACTAATTTATCAATTGAAGCAAATTACCATGCTGTTTTGTAGGACTCTCAAAATAAATATAAGTGAAGCATGAGAGATCTATAGTTTCTATAAAACAAAACCACCGCCGTGCTCTAAAAGATATAAGTGAAGCACTAGAGCAAAAACTATTTAGCTCAAAAGATATAAGTGAAGCACATAGAGTATTCTAACAAATTCCGAATCATGTGTGTCTCTTTCAAAAGGTGTGTACAGCAAAGATGATTGTGGTAAACTAAAAAGCAAAGACTCAAATCATACAAGACGCACCAAGCAAAACACATATCATGTGGTGAATAAAAATATAGCTCCAAGTAAAGTTACCGATAGACGAAGACGAAAGAGGGGATGCCTTCCGGGGCATCCCCAAGCTTTGGCTTTTTGGTGTCCTTAGATTCACCTTGGGGAGCCTTGGGCATCCCCAAGCTTTGGCTCTTGCCACTCCTTGTTCCATAATCTATCAAATCTTTACCCAAAACTTGAAAACTTCAGAACACAAAACTTAACAAAAAATCTCATGAGCTCCGTTAGCGAAAGAAAGCAAAACACCAGTTCAAGGTACTGTAATGAACTCATTATTTATTTATATTGGTGTTAAACCTACTGTATTCCAACTTCTCTATGGTTTATAAACTTTTTTACTAGCCATAGATTCATAAAAATAAGCAAACAACACACGAAAAACAGAAACTGTCAAAAACAGAACAGTCTGTAGTAATCTATAACTAACGCAAACTTCTGGAACTCAGAAAAATCTAACAAAATAGGACGACCTATATAATTTGTTTATTGCCTACTGCAATTGGAATCAGTATTTTATCACGTTCTGGCGATTTTTAACAATTGTTTTCGTGAACAGAAAGTTTCTGGAATTTTAAGCAAGATCAAAACTATCATCCAAGAAGATCCTATATGTTTAACTTGGCACAAACACTAATTAAAATATAAAAACAAATCTAACCAGAGGCTAGATCAAAGATTTAATCCTAAACAGAACCAAAAAGCAAAAAAAACTAAAATAAAATTGGGTTGCCTCCCAACAAGCGCTATCGTTTAACGCCCCTAGCTAGGCATAAAAGCGAGGATAGATCTAGGTATTGCCATCTTTGGTAGGCAATCCATAAGTGGCTCTCATAACAGATTCATATGGCAATTTAATTTTCTTTCTAGGGAAGTGTTCCATGCCTTTCCTTAACAGAAATTGGAATCTAATATTCCCTTCCTTCATATCGATAATTGCACCAATCGTTCTAAGGAAAGGTCTACCAAGAATAATAGGACATGAAGGATTGCAATCTATATCAAGAACAATAAAATCTACGGGCACATAGTTCCTATTTGCAACAATAATAACATCATTAATTCTTCCCATAGGTTTCTTAATAGTTGAATCCGCAAGGTGCAAGTTTAAAGAGCAATCATCAAATTCGCGGAAACCTAACAAATCACACAAAGTTTTTGGAATCATGGAAACACTAGCACCCAAATCACACAAAGCATAGCATTCATGATCTTTATTTTTAATTTTAATAGTAGGTTACCACTCATCATAAAGTTTTCTAGGGATAGAAACCTCCAACTCAAGTTTTTCTTCATAAGATTGCATTAAAGCATCAACGATATGTTTGGTAAAAGCTTTATTTTGACTATAAGCATGAGGAGAATTTAGCACGGATAGCAACAAGGAAATACAATCTATCAAAGAGCAATTATAATAATTAAATTCCTTGAAATCCAAGATAGTGGGTTCATTGATATCTAAAGTTTTGACCTCTTCAATCCCATTTTTACTAATTTTTGCATCAAGATCTAAAAACTCTGAATTTTTGGGACGCCTTCTAACTAAAGTTGACTCATATCCAGTCCCATCATTATCAAGATTCATATTGAAAAACAAAGATTTAATAGGAGACACATCAATAACTTTTAGATCTTCATCTTTATTCTCATAAAAACTAGAAGAACACGCTTTTACAAAGCAATCTTTCTTAGCACGCATCCTAGCGGTTCTTTCTTTGCACTCATCAATGGAAATTCTCATAGCTTTGAGAGACTCATTGATATCATGCTTAGGTGGAATAGATCTAAGTTTCAAAAAATCAACATCAATAGAAATTCTATCCACGTTCCTAGCCAATTCGTCAAATTTAAGCAATTTTTCTTCAAGCAAAGTATTGAAATTCTTTTGAGAAATCATAAATTCTTTAACACTAGTCTCAAATTCAGAGGGCATATTATTAAAATTTCCATAAGAGTTGTTGTAGGAATTACCATAATTATTAGAGGAATTACTAGGGAACGGCCTAGGATTAAAGTTTCCTCTATACGCGTTGTTACCAAAATTATTCGTACCAACAAAATTCACATCCATAGATTCATTATTATTCTCAATCAAGGTAGACAAAGGCATATCATTAGTATCAGAAGAAACACTCTTATTAGCAAATAATTTCATAAGTTCATCCATGTTTCCACTCAAAACATTAATTTCTTCTATCGCATGCACCTTTTTAATAGTAGATCTTTCGGTGCGCCACTGAGAATAATTAACCATAATATTATTTAGGCGTTTAGTAGCTTCTCCTAAGGTGATTTCCATAAACGTGCCTCCCGCGGCCGAATCTAAACGATTTCTAGAAGCAAAATTCAATCCGGCATAATTTTTTTGTATAATCATCCACAAATTCAAACCATGAGTAGGGCAATTACGTATCATTAGTTTCATTCTCTCCCAAGCTTGTGCAACATGTTCATGATCAAGTTGCTTAAAATTCATAATATCGTTCCTAAGAGAGATGATCTTAGCGGGAGGAAAATACTTAGAGATAAAAGCATCTTTGCACTTATTCCAAGAATCAATACTATTTTTAGGCAAAGACGAAAACCAAGTTTTAGCACGAGCTCTAAGCGAAAACGGAAATAGTTTCAACTTAACAATATCATTGTCCACATCTTTCTTCTTTTGCATATCACACAAATCAACAAAGCTATTTAGATGGGTAGCGGCATCTTCACTAGAAAGGCCGGGGAATTGATCTTTCATGACAAGATTCAGCAAAGCAGCATTAATTTCACAAGATTCAGCATCGGTAAGAGGAGCAATCGGAGTGCTAAGAAAATCATTGTTGTTGGTATTGACAAAGTCACAAAATTTAGTATTATCTTGAGCCATCGTGACAAGCAAGCAATCCAACACACGAGCAAACAAGAATCAAGCGAAAAAGAAGCGAACAGAAAGAGAGGGCGAATAAAACGGCAACGGTGAAGTGGGGGAGAGGAAAACGAGAGGCAAATGGCAAATAATGTAATGCAAGGGATAAGAGTTTGTGATGGGTACTTGGTATGTCTTGACTTGTGCGTAGACTCCCCGGCAACGGCGCCAAAAATCCTTCTTGCTATCTCTTGAGCACTGCGTTGGTTTTCCCTTGAAGAGGAAAGGGTGATGCAGTAAAGTAGTGTAAGTATTTCCCTCAGTTTTTGAGAACCAAGGTATCAATCCAGTAGGAGGCCACGCGCGAGTCCCACGCACCTACACAAACAAATAAGAACCTCGCAACCAACGCGATAAAAGGGGTTTTCAATCCCTTCACGGTCACTTACGAGAGTGAGATATGATAGAGATGATAAGATAATATTTTTGGTATTTTTATGATAAAGACTAAAAGTAAAGAAAGCAAAATAAACGGCACCAGAAATAGCTTGTTGACGGGAGATTAATATGATGGAAGATAGACCCCGGGGCCATAGGTTTCACTAGTGGCTTCTCTCAAGATAGCATAAGTATTACGGTGGGTAAACGAATTACTGTCGAGCAATTGATAGAATTGAGCATAGTTATGAGAATATCTAGGTATGATCATGTATATAGGTATCACTTCCGTGACAAGTAGACCGAAACGATTCTGCATCTACTACTATTACTCCACACATCGACCGCTATCCAGCATGCATCTAGAGTATTAAGTTCATAAGAACAGAGTAACGCTTTAAGCAAGATGACATGATGTAGAGGGATGAACTCATGCAATATGATATAAACCCCATCTTTTTATCCTCGATGGCAACAAATACAATACAATACAATACGTGCCTTGCTGCCCTGCTGTCACTGGGAAAGGACACCGCAAGATTGAACCCAAAGCTAAGCACTTCTCCCATTGCAAGAAAGATCAATCTAGTAGGCCAAACCAAACTGATAATTCGAAGAGACTTGCAAAGATAACCAATCATACATAAAAGAATTCAGAGGAGATTCAAATATTGTTCATAGATAATCTTGATCATAAACTCACAATTCATCGGATCTCGACAAACACACCGCAAAAGAAGAGTTACATCAAATAGATCTCCAAGAGAATCGAGGAGAACTTTGTATTGAGATCCAAAGAGAGAGAAGAAGCCATCTAGCTAATAACTATGGACCTGAAGGTCTGAAGTAAACTACTCACACATCATCGGAGAGGCTATGGTGTTGATGTAGAAGCCCCCCCGTGATCAATGCCCCCTCCGGCAGGACATCGGGAAAGGCCCCAAGATGGGATCTCACGGGTACAGAAGGTTGCGGCGGTGGAATTAGGTTTTCGTGGTGCTCCTCGATGGTTTGGGGGTAAGTAGGTATATATAGGAGGAAGAAGTAGGTCGGTGGAGCCACGAGGGTGGAGGGCGCGCCTTGGGGGGTAGGCGCGCCCCCTACCTCGTGGCTTCCTCGTCTATTGCTTGACATCCACTCCAAGTCCTCTGGATCACGTTTGTTTCAAAAATCACGTTCCCGAAGGTTTCATTATGTTTGGACTCCGTTTGATACTCCTTTCCTTCGAAACACTGAAATAGGCAAAAAACAGCAATTTGGGCTGGGCCTCCGGTTAATAGGTTTGTCCTAAAAATAATATAAAAGTGTATAATTAAGCCCATTAAACATCCAAAACAGAATATATAATAGCATGGAGCAATCAAAAATTATAGATACGTTGGAGACGTATCAGCCGCTAGGCGCGTGCTAACAAGCTTCGTGAGGGCGACCGCAATCTGTGTCTGGGCGGCCAAGGCAGCCCAAACGGCCGCTGTTGCTTCTCAGGCGGCGGCAGCAGCATCTGCCTCGGGGATAGCAACTCGCGAGAGCGGCACAGAAGCTGTCCGTTCTGCAGCGGTGGCCTTAGCCCTGATGGAGGTCACGCACTACCATGTCAAGGCCGTCCACGCCCAGCTCGTGGCGGTCACCACACAAATCGAACGAAGCTTCTCCGACAACGGTCGGCAACCCACGGCCGAAGAGTTGGCAATCGCCGAGAGAGTTCGAGCAGCCCTCCGTTCTTGTGCAGCATACCTTGCCACGATGGAGCCCGCCAAAGCCCAGATCACAGCCGCCCACACCCAGCTCGTGGCAGCCTATTCCAAAGATATGGCGGACGCGGATGGCGAGATGCTTGCCGAGTATGGTACAATTGATGCCATGGAGCCCCTTCCCTAGGAGACCGTCAGGCGCGAGCTAGACATGGAGGCGGCGACGGAGATAGACGAGCACCAGCCGTAGTAGTACTCTTTGTTTTGTTTAATTAAGAGCGCCGGTCTTTAATTTGTTAGAGTAATGTTTAGGTTAGCTAGCTCTATTTAATTGCTGAACTTGCTCGATTAAGAAGTGTTGGTGTGCTGTAGTATCCTTTGTGTACCCAAATTATGCAATGACGTGGATGACCACTATAACCAGGGAAATTCGAACCAAAATTTTTGACGTTCAAACTCATCACACACGGGTCAAGCTATCTGAATCGTTTGTGATGTTCACATATCGTACACAGTTCTGAATAAGGGAGCGTGTCTGATGACACTTTGCGTGCCAGTTTTTTCGCTGAAGCGATTCCAAATTTTCGGCTTTCGCGGAAATATCTACCTCCCCGCCCCTGCCCCTTACCACAAGCCACATTTCCCCTGTTTCCGCCTTCCTTTCCAAGTTGAAACCTTCACTCCTTGCTTGCAGCGCCGCCTCCTCGCCGACGACCCTCCTTCACGTTGCTCGGCCTCGCCTATCCAGGCAGGTAATCCACACCCGACCCCCATCCTCCTCCTCCTTCCATATCCCACATGCCCCGACCGCCGGCCCGAGCGCGACACCTTCCACCCAAATCACCGACCCCTCCACCAAATAAGCGCCACCCTAAGCCATGGTGTGCAAAGTATACCCAGGATCTCAAGGAGCATTTGGCAACGGAGACGCAAATCGCGGCCGCATGCGCGGATGAGGGCGCGATGGCTGCCATTCGTGTCGACCCCCAGATCTTGGAGGAGCACCTCGCCGTCGAGGCCACCATCGACGCCTCATGCGCGACGACGCAACACAGTTTGTTGTTTGGTTCAATTCTGCAATGCGATGTTCAATTGTCGTGGGTGCATTCTGTTATTGTATACCATGTGAGAAATAAATCAAATTTGGCTGTACTAAATACATGAGAAACAAATACAATTGCTATATTTCCAAGTTGTTAACTATGCTTGGTTTGGTTAACTGTCTGATCTTCTATTAGGAGTATGTTATATTATGCAATGTGGTGCTCAGTTAACGTTTGGTTCATTTGTTGTGGTGTTTAGTTAACTGTTTTGTTTGGTTCAATTCTGCAATGCGATGTTCAATTGTTGTGGGTGCAATATGTTATTGTATACCATGTGAGGAAGAAATTGAATTTGGCTGTACAAAGTACATGAGAAACAAATACAATTGCTATATTTCCAAGTTGTTAAGCATGCTTGGTTTGGTTAACTGTCTGATCTTCTATTAGGAGTATGTTATATTGTGCAATGTGGTGCTCAGTTAATGTGTGGTTCATTTGTTGTGGTGTTTAGTTAACTGCTTGGTTCAATTCTGCAATGCGATGTCCAATTGTTGTGGGTAGAATTTTGTATTGTTGTGCATGTGAGGAATAAATCGAATTTGGCTGCACTTAATACATGAGAAACACATACAAGTGCTATATTTCCTAGTTCTTAATCATGCTTGCTTTGGATAAATGGGTTTTCCATCTGGCTTGAATTAATCTGATGAATCTGCAATGTGCTTATTTTTCATCAACATATTTTACTGATAGCATGCGAACCCTTACTTAACCTGATGACTAACTACCTTATATTTGTTGTAGGGAAACAATGGGAAGCACTGAGGTTTACAATCGAGGTTTGTCGGTGTTCTGGGAACGGGGTCCCCAGACTTGCCTGCCTGCGGCCCACGGCGTGGCTAGGCCAGCGGGCCGTACGACCCATCTTCATCAACGAAGCATTCAAGACCCTCGCGAGGGGCCGAGCCTCGCGAGGCGGACGACGCAAGACCTCCTCAGGAGTGTCCTAGTCAGACAGGCTCACAAGGAGCGGAGATATCAAGGCGGGGCAAACCTCACGAGGCTCTCGTGACGTGAGCCATGACGATCGGCACCAGGCGGGCGCCAGCACGCGCAGCATCCTTGTTTCCTCTTTGGTGCCAAGGAGGCAGGCGCAGGCGAGGAGTACCGAGGCATCAGGCAAAGGTTGCCATATCGGTGCAACGAGACCAAGACCAGAAGGACGGCAAGACGGAGGTCATTGTGGAGCCCAAGACGGCATCACCACCAGAGCCTTTCGCAGGCAAAGACCACTTTTGTCAGGATAGCTTGTACTAGTTGTCCCCCTTCGAATTTGCCCGCCGTTGTTGGCTCCCTTCCCGCTCAATATTTGGGGAGAGGACCAGGGCCTATATAAGTAGAGCTAACCACCACAGTAGGGGGGATCGAGCAATTCATCCAGCTCTCACCCGCTAAGTCACCAAGCACAAGAACACCTCAACCTCAGGAGGCTGTTCTTTCCCTTGTACTGTTCTTCATCAGCCCAAGAGGCAATCCACCACCACCACACTGGAGTAGGGTATTACACCACAACGGTGGCCCGAACCAGTATAAATCTCGTGTCTTTCTGTGTTGCGAGTTCGTCGAGTTCATCCGCGAGATCTTAGCGAGCTAGGGCATAGATCGGTAGGAGGGAAAGACTTCACGCGCACCCCAGTGTTCGAACCTTAAGGGTTTGCCGGAACCCCACATCCAACATTTGGCGCGCCAGGTAGGGGTGCGTCGTAGCTTCCCTCTCGTCGATCAGACGATCCGTCACTCCGTCGTCTCCATGGCGGACGCTCGCCGTGCTCGAGCTGAGCGCCGGGCTGCCCTCACCGCCCGCGTTGCTCAGACGGCTCCCGTCGGCGGGCCACCTCGTCGCTCTCCATCTCCCGCCACCAACGCTGCCACCGGCCCGGCGGGGAATGAGCAGCAGGCATCCTCGCTGCATCCATCGGTATGGCAGGACGGCTACACCGCCACTCCATCGCTGACCCCGACCGGTTCTTCATCTCACGCACGCCGCGCTCCCATGGAGGCACGGGCCACGCTCCTCACGGCGAACGAGCTCCTGCGCTACCGCCCGGTTGACGACCTCTACGAGGAGTGGCTCGATCGCGTCGCCGAGCTTGTCTGCGCCGCAGGGGGCTCCCCGGCGCCGTCCCTCTCTCTGCCTCACCCTCAGCTAGTCACGGGCGACGAGGCTCATGGCGCGCCTCCACCACCTCTGCCCCAAGACAGCACCTTGGCACCAAGGCGCGCGGCCCCGCGGCGCGATCCGCCACGCCCGGCGCCCGCGCGCGAAGAGAGAAGCTGCCAAGAAATCCCTCGGCCGCAAGAAGCTGCACCCGCGCTCCCCGCGCCACCTCATCAAGACCGCGCACCGCCCGCAGTGGCGCGCGTGGGCCTCGCCAAGACCAAGCTCCACCTCTGAAGCGGACCCCGGCGACCACGGCCGGCCGTCGCGCCTTCACCCCCGAGCTGCGTAGCGTCGCCTGGCCAGGCAATTTCAAGCCGGGCCCGCCTCCTCGCTATGACGGCACTGCCGACCCCGCGGAGTTCCTGCAGCTCTACGAGCTGAGCATGGAAGCGGCCAACGGTGATGAGAAGGTCATGGAGAACTGGTTTCCCATGGCTCTCAAGGATGGAGCCCGCTCCTGGCTCCTGAACCTGCAGCATGGCTCGATATCCTCCTGGGACGAGATGCGCGACCGCTTCGTCGCCAACTTCCAGGGCACTCGCGACTGCCCGCCGGCCGCGGGTGACCTGCGCCACATCAAGCAACAACCAGGAGAGACCCTCCAGAAGTACATCCAGCGCTTCAACAACACTCGCCTCAAGATCCCTAAGGTCACGGACGAGGCCATCATCTCCGCGTTCTCAGACGGCGTCCGTGACGTCAAGATGAAGGAAGAGCTCGCTATCCATGAGGAGCTGTGCACATCTCAGGAGCTGTTCAACCTGGCGACCAAGTGCGCAAGAGCTAAGGAGGGGCGCCTCTCCCTCCTCGAGCTACCAGCTGCGGGAGCGGAGGAGAAGAAAGCCAAGGCCAAGGACATGAAGCGCAAGGAAGCGGCAGTACTCGCGGCGGAGCCCGACACCAAGCGGGGCAGAGATCAGCCCGAGTCATCCAGGAATAGCCGACCGTTCTGCGCCTTCCACAACCTGAACACTCACAACACCAGTGACTGTCAAGAGCTCAGAGCCATACGAGAAGGACGCTTCGGTCGACGCCCCGATCGCAGTGACCGGGGCTACGGCTGTGGAGGAGGACGTGGGGGCGGACGCTTGGACGACCGTGGCCCGCGCCAGGAATGGCCCGATAGGCCTCATGAGGACAGCTGGCAGGACCATCCTCACGAGGGCGCCTGGAGGGACCAGCCTCGTGAAGATCGCCCTCAGGGCAACGCCGGCCTTCCCCTGCTGCCGCCACCACCAAGAAGGAATGACGATCACCACCAGGACGAGGGGGCTGGGGGCTTCCAGGAGCCGCGCGAAATCGCCTGCATCTTGGGCGGTGCCCAAGCCCCAGCCTCTCAGCGCATCTTCAAACAGTTCGCTCGCGAGGTGAACGCGGTGCTCCCCAAGCTCGAGGCCACGCGCCCGCTCAAGTGGTCCCAATGCGCCATCACTTTCAACTCGGCAGATCAGCTCAAGTGCGCGGCCACCGCTGGCGCCCTCCCGATGATGTGCTCCCCAGTCATCAGCAAGGTGCGGGTTAACAAAACCCTCATCGACGGCGGCGCAGGGCTCAACGTCTTGTCCGTCGACATGTTCGACAACCTCCAAGTGCCATACGAGCAGCTCTAGCCTACCAAACCTTTCTCAGGAGTGACCGATGGTTCCACCACACCGATAGGGCAGGTCCGCCTACCTGTCACCTTCGAAGAACGCAAGAACTACCGCACCGAGCTCATCGACTTCGACGTCGCGCATATCCGCCTGCCGTACAACGCCATCTCGGGTATCCGGTCCTGGTCAAGTTCATGGCAGTCACCCATCACGGCTACAACGTCCTCAAGATGCCGGGAAGCGGCGGAATCATCACGGTCCCATGTGAAGAAAGAGATGCGGTGTGCTCCCTTGAGCGTGCCTTCCAGGCTGCAGCAATCAACGACACCGACAGCAGAAGTGAGGGCCCTTTGGAGGCCATCCCCAAGAAGAAGCAGCTGCGCCGCGCAGGACCTCAGGAGGATGGCGTCGCGGCAGGAGCCTCATCAGGTTCAGCGTCCATCCCAGGGGTGCCTCCCTCCATCGCATAGGAAGGCGCGCCCGGCGCCCTCCTCAGGCAGGGCTCGGGGGCTTTCTTCTGGAGGGTCTCAGACCTTGCCAACCTCACGAGGGAGGCGCTAGGGCACCACTTGGAGGCGTGCTTCGCGGCACGTTTCCCCCAGGAGAACACAGAGCAAGGAGTGCCCACCACGCAGGAGTTCATCGCCAAGACCACTCTGGAACTGCAAAACGCAAGAGTCATGCGTGGCGACAGCCGCACACAAGGCGCCGCTCCCCATCCAGGCGAGGATGCCGGGCTGCGTGTCTGCATCGACGTCCCAGGGCTCAACAGGGCCGCTTCTCAGGAGCGTTTCTGGCCTTCGCATGTGGGCCGTTGCGGGGGCCCGCCACACAGCTGCGTTCGCATGCCCTTCGGCTTGCCGAGCGTGGCATCAGCCTATCAGCGCAACATGCGGCGTGTCCTGGCGGCTCAGGAAGCCAGGTACCACGCCGTCCTGGAAGAGATGGAGATGGTCTTGAGGGAACCTCCCGAGCCCCCAGAGCCCCCCGAGGCTCAGGGCCCTGGTGGTTCGTGAAGAGCCACTCCTTCGACGCACGCCTTCAGCTGCACCAACTCTACTTCGTCTACAGAACCAGGTGACACCTTCCAAGCTCGTTTAGCTGGGAGCGCCCCTCAGGCTGCATTATTCCCAGGCCGCGTGGGTCCATCCCTGTGGCATGTATCCCTTTTGCTTATGTCTTTAGATTACCTTGCTGGGGGCGCCCCTCGGGCTGCATATCCCCAAGCCGCTCGGGCCGGACCCATTGGCATGTATCTTCCTGCATTTACCCAAGTTGATCTGCTCTCCATGCTTAACCTACCTACGGTTATCGCCTGCTCGATCGCCACCCGCCACGGGTCCGTTCACCCTGTGCAATTCGCTTGCGCGTTAAAAGGGGGCTCCTGAGCATCGCGACTCAGGAGCTCTTACTGGCTCTCCAGCCCTCACCCCCTGGCCTTGACCACGGCATCACGACCTGGCATACCAGCGGCGGCTGAGCTCGCTCGAGGGCCGGGACCTGAGGACGTAGAGTGCTTGCACCTAACTGCCTTGCAGGAACACACAGTCACCAAGACTCAAGACCAGGCGCAACCCGCCTTGAGGTAGGGCCTCGTGAGTCCCGCGCTGGCTCACGAGTGCCCAGATACACCTCGCAGCCCTGCCGTGCAAGCCACGTGTCATGGCGGGGCTGTACACGCCCCGGGGGCTCCTCCCGGAGGGGCCCCCATCCCACGCACAAGTGGAAGCACCATGCTTCGCGCTGGCCGTCGACACTGCCGAGGAGCGGCTATGCCCGCGCACAAGCGGAAGCACTATGCTCCGCGCTGGTGATAAACAACTGAGGGCGACCCCATGGTCGTACCAACCTCAGGGAGCCCAGAGCTCAGCGTCCAGCCTCACCGCAACGCCTCCCCTCGGGAGAGCCACGCGAGGGGGCTGGGCACGGGGGCTGCGCTCGGGTCACACCCAAGCGCACGCCACCCAACCAGGTCTCCCGGACCTGGGCGTCGTGCGCCCCTCCCGAGGCCTCGGCGAGGGCAGGTATGGAAATTGTTTGCACGTCAAGGGGGACTCCTGAGCATCGCGACTCAGGAGCCTAACTGGTCACGTAGCCCCTCACTCCTTGGTCCATCCTGGTCTCCGGTCGGCCCAATGGCGGTTGAGGTATGCGCGGGGCCGGGCTCTGCCGACGTAGAACATTAATCTATCCTTGCGAACTCTCCCTATAAGCTGTTTGCGCGTCAAGGGGGACTCCTGAGCATTGCGACTCAGGAGCCTAACTGGTCACGTAGCCCCTCACTCCTTGGTCCGTCCTGGTCTCCGGTCGGCCCATTGGCGGTTGAGGTATGCGTGGGGCCGGGCTCTGCCGACGCAGAACGCAAAGCAAATAAGAAGGAAATCGCAAAATCTCGAAGCAAATATTACAAACACATTGTCCTCACGATATCAAATGAAAAGTCTAAACGCCTCCACGAGGCCTAATGCATGTTGCAGGAACAAAAACGGGAAACTGGCTGCAGGTCACCCCTGGGCACCGCCATCGCCTGCAGAAGGTGCTCCATCCCGGGTAGCGACGCCTTCACCTGCACCACCAGCCGCAGGATCAGCGGCATCGCCAGACAAGGGTGAGGAGTCAAAGCCGCAGAACTTCCCCAGCAGGGCCTGGGCCTCCACCTGACCTTGCACACCTGCGGCAGCGGCCTCACAGTCATCCTCAGCCACGGGCTCCAGCAGCTCCTCAAGGCGAGCATTGGGGTCGCGAAGGTGCAAGTGGCTGAAAACGCGGGTCAATGCAGATGAAGATAGGGTGCGAGCCTCTGCCTCCACCATAGGACCGACGCCGTCAACGACTTCCTCTAGCGCCTTCACCAAGAGAGGAAGCAACCGGGCGGGGCTGTCCTCGTTGGTGGCCAGCGACTTCTCCAGGCCGTGCTCGTAGAGCGTCTTCAGCGCCTTGCGAGATCTCTTCTCGAGATCGGCGAAGGCCACGCGGTCTTCGGCCAGGACTCGCGCCTTGGCATCAAGATCGGCCTCCCTCGCCCCCATCTTCCGCTCCAACTCTTCCAACCGGTTGCGCTCGGCGGCCTGCGCCTTCCCCAACTCCACCAGCTCAGCATCACGGTTCTTGACGGCATCCTCCTGGGCCTTCATCTCCTCCTCCTTCGCTTGGTGGCAGCGTGCTTCTTCGGCGTGCTTGTCGCGCAGGCTCTGCAACTCGTCCTCCAGCACTTGGCAGCTGTCACGGGCGGCCTTGGCGTCTTTCAGCGCCATCTCACGATCGGCTGCGGCGTTGGCGGCACTCTGCTTCTCCTTCTCAGAAGCCGCAGCGGCCTAGCCCAGCGCCGCGCGAACCGCCAGGTCGGAGTGAAGCCAGCCAGAGGCCAGCTCCAGGCGCCCGGCCACCAGGCATGGGTCCGCGCCCAGGAGATCTGCCTGCAACTGGGTCATCTCCGAAAGAGCACGTTCCAGAACAGCAGCAGGAGCGGAAGAACCAAGGAGTGGAGGCGCAGCAGTGGGAGGAGGCGACATCGTCACCAGGGCCTGGGAGATCGCGGGTTCCGGAGCAGCCGGGACCTCATCAGCCACACCAGGCGCCGGCACTTCCGGAGCCAACGGGGCCATGGGGGCTGATTCCATGCGGCGATGTTCCTCTTGGACCCGCGAGGATGACTGGGCTGGGGAGATGTGGGCGCTGCTACCTCCTTTCTCTGCGGAGGGAGGCACGGCCGCCGCATCCTCCTTCCTCTTCTTCGCCGAAGATGTCGGCCTGATCAACCAAGGGCGAGCATCAGGAAATGACGAGTACAAACAGGGACAAGGCGAAGCTTAAGACACTTACTGATCCACCGCAACATACTTCCGCTTGGGGAGCTTGAAGCCTGACAGCATCGGGACCTGAGGAGCAGGCGTTTGGGTTCCGGCGGCGGCAGGCGGTGCGGAAGCAGAGCCGGAGCCAGCCCCAGAAGGTGTCGGGACGGAGGCGGCATCGCGAGGCACCAGCGATGATCTACCCTTTGTCGGGATGAGGGGCTGCTCCCTCTCCTCCTGGCGGGCGCCGGCCTCAGCATCATCAGGAAGAGCGCGGAGGATCTCGGCCTTGCTCAGAGGGGAAGTCTCCCCCACCTCTTCAAGAGTCTCCTCCAAGTCCACCTCCTCTTCCCCCTCCCCACGGGACTCGTCAGAGGACACCTCCACCGGTTTCGGCGCCGCAGGAGGCCCCAGGAGCACCGGCGGCACCAGCCCGCGCGCGTCAAAGGTCGGCCTGGAGGCGACGAATTCCTCCCGGTCCCTGTGTTGGAACAGGGGAATGAAGGCGCTTGGCGGGTACTCCTGGTTGTCCCTAACTATGAGACGCAGGACAGCGACCAATTCATCGTCAGGCAGGGCCCCCGGCCTCAGGCGGGTCTTGTTTCCCTCTTCTTCAAGCTCCCACAGGGGCGTGCGCGCGCCTGGAGTGGGGCAACTCGCAGCGTCAAGAACTCCCTCAGGAGCATGACCCCCATCACCTTGGCCGCCCTCGCGTTGCCCGGCTTCAAGTCGGTCATCATCTGCCCCAACACTAACGATGCCTGCTCATCGGCAAGCTCCGCCTTGGGCCACCCCCCATTGAAAAAGGGCGCCACCGTAGGCAACACCAGGCGCGGATCGGTGCGCTTGGCGTCCATCATGACCCATTTGGATCGAATGTTGTCGGCCCTCTTCCCGGTGCTCGAGATCAAGTTGGCCTTGCCGGATGCTACAAAATTAGCGCATCCGGAGATGTGACCCTCGCTGACACGGAGGAAGAAGAAATGGCGCAGGAGCGCCACGGATGGCATCACGCCCAGGTACGCCTCACAGTAGTAGGCGAAGATGGACAGGAGGAGGACAGAGTTGGGATGGAGATGCAACACCTGCAGCCCGTAGTGGTCGAGGACTTCATAAAAGAAATCGGAGAAGGGAGGAACCAACCCGACGGCAACACTGCTCAAGAAGAAGGGGAAGAAGGTGCTTTCCTCAGGCTCCGGCACGTCGAAGGCAAGCCGGAGCTCGGTCTCCCCCCACTCATTGCTCTCATCCGCCGTCAGCAGGCACACGGAGGCGAGGCTCTTCTCCGTGACGGTGGGCGCCTCAAGGGCCGGCTCATACCAAGCCGGTGCTGAGGAAGTCTTGACCTTGCGCGGCGCCATGGATCACGGGTGCAGGATGAGATTGGAGCGGATCTGGAGGTAGCGGTGGCAAGGAGAAAGAAAGGGGATCTGGAGCGAGGCGAGGAAGAAGCAATGAAGGCAAGTACTGCCTGCGCTAGCCTTTTGTCGGGTCAAGCAGTTGCCAAGGCAGTGTGGGGAAGCGGAGACGCCCACGTCCAATCAACCGCCATGCGTCAACCGAGGTCGCAGGCTTTTGGGCCCCGCGGTGCTCCGAACTTGACCCTTGGCTTCGCCGCGAAGCCAAGCCCGAGCGCGCCTTGGGCCCGGGAGCTACTGTCGGCGTTCTGGGAACGGAGGTCCCCAGACTTGCCTGCCTACGGCCCACGGCGTGGCTAGGCCAGTGGGCCGTACGGCCCATCTTCATCAACGAAGCATGCGAGGGGCCGAGCCTCGCGAGGCGGACGGCGCAAGACCTCCTCAGGAGTGGCCTAGTCAGACAGGCTCACGAGGAGCGGAGATATCAAGGCGGGGCAAACCTCACGAGGCTCTCATGACGTGAGCCATGACGATTGGCACCAGGCGGGCGCCAGGCGGGCGCTAGCGCGCGCAGCGTCCTTGTTTCCTCTTTGGTGCTAAGGAGGCAGGCGCAGGCGAGGAGTACCGAGGCATCAGGCAAAGGTTGCCATATTGGTGCAACGAGACCAAGACCAGAAGGACGGCAAGATGGAGGTCATCGTGGAGCCCAAGACGGCGTCACCACCAAAGCCTTTCGCAGGCGAAGACCACTTTTGTCAGGATAGCTTGTACTAGCTGTCCCCCTTCGAATTTGCCCGCCGTTGTTGGCTCCCTTCCCGCTCAATATTTGGGGAGAGGACCAGGGCCTATATAAGTAGGGCTAGCCACCACAGTAGGGGGGATCGAGCAATTCATCCAGCTCTCACCCGCTAAGTCACCAAGCACAAGAACACCTCAACCTCAGGAGGCTGTTCTTTCCTTTGTACTATTCTTCATCAGCCCAAGAGGCGATCCACCACCACCACACTAGAGTAGGGTAGTACACGACAACGGTGGCCTGAACCAGTATAAATCTCGTGTCTTTCTATGTTGCGAGTTCGTCGAGTTCGTGCGCGAGATCTTAGCGAGCTAGGGCGTAGATCCGTAGGAGGGAAAGACTTCGCGCGCACCCCAGTGTTCGAACCTTAAGGGTTTGCCGGAACCCCACATCCGACAAGGTTAGCACGTGCATGGTCCGTTGTCTAATAGCACATTATTGTGCAATTGCAGGAACCATTCTAATATTTAGGTTTTTAACAATTTGGTCTTGCACATGTAGGTCTTGCTGTCAGAGGTTTTGACCCACTGTTCGACCCTTTTTGCATATGGGAAATGAGTTGTCCATGAATATGAGTCAAGTCAAGAAACTCAGAAAGATTGTTAGGATAAAGAAATTAGCGACAAAAAACAACAAGATCTTTGTCTGCACAATGAAGAAGACATCAGTTCACTACAGGATGGTACTAACTATTATACCCTGCCTTTTTTTATTCCTTTGTCCCATTTCCAATATAGAGAAGATATTTATGCACATCCTTGTTTTTAGGCCTTTCCAAAGCAGTTCACTGATGATTACCTCTCAAACCACCTGTATGGTCAGGAGGTGACGAAGGTATTCATACAACACCCATAGTTCAGTATTGAAGTGTTCCTGAAGAGGACGAACGATGGACGGTCAATCATCCACACGCACTGGCCTAAAGTT
Organism: Triticum aestivum; assembly: GCF_018294505.1. NCBI lineage: Eukaryota > Viridiplantae > Streptophyta > Magnoliopsida > Poales > Poaceae > Triticum > Triticum aestivum. The sequence goes on from NC_057808.1 coordinate 216,992,932, forward strand.
ACACAGACCTTCAACATCAATGAAGGCTCAATATTCGCCTTCTGCTTCAGCAGTTTTCCAGATGAGATACATCTGTCTATGTACCGCCTATGATGCTAATTTTGAAAGGTTATAGATGTTGCATGTGAAACTTGGTGCTGGTGTAGTTGTGTAATGGGGTAGCTGAGTGCTGAAGCTATATGATGTTGTACTCAGATGTATTTTAATTATGAAAATGAAATATATTGTGTGCTTAATATGAGATGTCAATTAGATTAATAAATGGATTATTAATAATCGGATAATTAGCCTGCTAATTGGGTTTTTTCTATTGCAAACGGTTATTGAGAAAACACTATGTGTGATGCATTCAATAACGCACACAGTTTCTAGGAATAAACCGTGTTAGATTAATGAACAATCACACACGACTTCCTCTTGAAAACTGTTTGCGTTAGCCCACCTGGCGCAAACATTTACCACATAAAAACTATGTGTGATGGATAGCCTTTGCCACACAGTTTCTTCTACACACCGTGTGTGATGCATTCAATAACGCAAACGATAAAATTGTTAACATCATGTGCAATGGCAACGCTATCACAAACGATTTAACGGGGGAAATTGTGTGTGATGTACCTGTGAACAGAAACGTTTTCCTTGGAGCCACTGTGTGGCATGCACATACGAACGGAAATGTTTAGCGGGCACTGACTGTGTGGGATGTACTTGCGACCGGAAACAATTTCGCCTATATAATTGTATTATTTAGCTCTACTGTACGTATTTCCGTATTTGATCGCTCGCCGGTAGCACACGACCTCATTTTGCCGAGCGTGTGTGCCAGGAGGGCATATCCCCGATGGTTTCTAGGTCGTGTGGGAAGGACCCCCCTATCGCCGTCACTTACTAGGCGACGGTTCCAAATGCCGTCGCAGAAAGGGGTTAAAAACCGTTTGTATAGCACCTCGTTGTACTAGTGATTGCTTTCTTCGTGTCAAATACATATTCCTTCGACTATGAGATTATGCAACTCCCGGATACCGGAGGAATACCTTGTGTGCTATCAAACGTCACAACATAACTGGGTGATTATAAAGATGCTCTACAGGTATCTCCAAAGGTGTTTGTTGAGTTGGCATAGATCGAGATTAGGATTTGTCACTCCGAGTATCGGAGAGGTATCTCTGGGCCCTCTCAGTAATACACATCATAAGCTTGCAAGCAAACAACTAAGGAGTTAGTCACGAGGTGTTGTATTACGGAATGAGTAAAGAGACTTGCCGGAAACGAGATTGAACTAGGTATGAAGATACCGATGATCGACTCTCAGGCAAGTAACATACCGATGGACAAAGGGAATTACGTTTGATGTCATAACGGTTCGACCGATAAAGATCTTTGTAGAACATGTAGGAGCCAATATGGGCATACAAGTTCCGCTATTGGTTATTGACCGGAGAGGTGTCTCGGTCATGTCTACATAGTTCTCGAACCCGTAGGGTCCGCACGCTTAACGTTCATTGACGATATAGTATTATATGAGTTATGTGATTTGGTGACCTAATGTTGTTCGGAGTCCCGGATGAGATCACGGCCATGATGAGGAGTATCGAAATGGCCGAGAGGAAAATATTGATATATAGGACGATGGTATCCTGACACCGGAAGTGTTCTGGAGGGTACCGGGTACATATCGGATCACCAGAAGGGGTTCCGGGCATCCCCGGCAAAAGATATGGGCCTTATGGGCCAACAGGGGAAACGCACCAGCCACAAGGGGCTGGTGCTCCCCCCATATGGGCCGGACAAGGTGGAGAAGGAAAGGGGAAGGAGGAAAGGAAAGAAAGGGAATATGATTCCCCCTTCCTTCCCCCTTCCCCCTCTTTCCTTCCCCCTCCGATATATATGGCAGGGTGGGACTTGGGAGGAGCCCAAGTAGGATTCGGTCCTACTTGGGGCGCCCCTTGGCCTCTCCCCTCCCCCTCCCACCTATATATATGTGGGGGGCGCCTAGCACACACGAGACAATTGTGTTAGCCATGTGTGGTGCCCCCTCCACCGTTTACACCACCCGTCATATTTTCGTAGTGCTTAGGCAAAGCCCTGCGAGGATCACTTCACCATCACCGTCACCACGCCGTCGTGCTGATGGAACTCATCTACTACCTCGACGTCTTACTGGATCAAGAAGGCGAGGGACGTCAGCGAGCTGAACGTGTGCAGAACGCGGAGGTGTCGTGCGTTCGGTACTTGATCAGTTGAAGCGCGAAGAAGTTCGACTACATCAACCGCGTTGAGAAACGCTTTCCCTTACGGTCCACGAGGGTACGTAGACACACTCTCCCCCTCGTTGCTATGCATATCCATGGATAGATCATTGCATGTGCGTAGATTTTTTTCCATGCAACGATTCCCAACAGTGGCATCATGAGCCAGGTCTATGCGTAGATGATATGCACGAGTAGAACACAAAGAGTTGTGGGAGGTGTTAGTCATACTGCTTACCACCAACGTCTTATTTTGATTCGGCGGTATTGTAGGATGAAGCGGCCCAGACCAACCTTACATGTCCGCGCACATGAGACCGGTTCCACCGACAGACATGCAACTAGTTTTGGATAAAGGTGGCTGGTGGGTGTCTGTTTCTCCTACTTTAGTTGAATTGAATTTGACTACGGCCGGTCCTTGAAGAAGGTTAAAATAGCAAACTTGACAAAACACCATTGTGGTTTTTGCCGTAGGTAAGAATGGTTCTTGCTAGAAGCCCGTAGCAGCCACGTATAACTTGCAACAACAAAGTAGAGGACGTCTAACTTGTTTTTGCAGGGTATGTTGTGATGTGATATGGTCAAGACATGATGTGATATACGTTATTGTATGAGATGATCATGTTTTGTAAGATATCTGGCAACCGGCAGGGGCCTTATGGTTGTCTCTTTATTGCACTCCCTCCGTCTCGTAATTCTTGTCGTGAGGTCGTTTTTGCAATTTAGTCCTTGTCGTTCTCCCGACCAAACCCACGGTCCTCGTCGTTCCTCAGTCTCCTCCTCCGACGGCCGATTTGGTCGCCCCGCCACCGCCGCCCCACACCGCATCCGCATTGCTTCCCGCCCGCCTCCCCACACCGTCGCCTCGTTCCCCTCCCCTCCGCCCGCTGCCTCGTTCCCCTTCGCTCGCCGCCTTGTTTTCCTATGCCCGCCGCCCGCGAAGGTTCAATTTTGGAGACCACTGTCTGTAGTCCTTGCTCCCCTTCCGCATCCATCATGGATCACCTCCTCTCCGTCGACCATGAAGCTCACCCCTCCATGGACGCCTTCGACCCGAGCACTGGGAAGCACGGGTGCCCCTTCTCCAATCCGCGGATGGTGCCTTCCACCAGCGGCGCCCTGTCCAACGACAACGTCCTTCCCCGAGGGTGGCGAGCCAGAGCTGGCACTGCCCTTCATCGACCCCCTCCTCGCCGTCTGGCCGTGATACGTCTCCAACGTATCTATATTTTTTTATTGCTCCATGATATTATATTATCTGTTTTGGATGTTTTATATGCATTAATATGCTATTTTATATGGTTTTTGGGACTAACCTATTAACCTAGAGCCCAGTGCCAGTTCTTGTTTTTTCCTTGTTTTAGAGTTTCACAGAAAAGGAATACCAAACGGAGTCCAAACGGAATGAAACTTTCGCGATGATTTTTCTTTGACCAGAAGACATCCAGAGGGCTTGGAGTGCATGTCAGGAAAGCCACGAGGCGGCCACAAGGTCGGGAGGCGTGCCCAGGGGGTAGGGCGCGCCCCCACCCTTGTGAGCCCCTCGTGACTCCACCGACCTATTTCTTCCACCTATATATTCTCAAATATCCCAAAACCTTCCAGGGGAGCCACGAAACCACTTTTCCACCGCTGCAACCTTCTGTACCTGTGAGATCCCATCTAGGGGCCTTTTCCGGCTCCTGCCGGAGGGGGATTCGATCACGGAGGGCTTCTACATCAACACCATTGCCTCTCTGATGAAGCGTGGGTAGTTTACCACAAACCTACGGGTCCATAGTTAGTAGCTAGATGGCTTCTTCTCTCTCTTTGATTCTCAATACCATGTTCTCCTCGGTATTCTTGGAGATCTATTCGATGTAATACTCTTTTGCAGTGTGTTTGCCGAGATCCGATGAATTGTGGATTTATGATGAGCTTATCTATGAATATTATTTGAATCTCCTATGAATTCTTATATGCATGATTTGATATCTTTGCAAGTCTCTTTGAACTATCGATTTGGTTTGGCCAACTAGATTGGTTTTTCTTGCAATGGAGAAGTGCTTAGCTTTGGGTTCAATCTTGCGGTGCTCAATCCTAGTGACAGAAGGGGAACCGACACGTATTGTATTGAGTCTTCATCATATTGCTTGAGTTTATCCCACTACATCATGTCATCTTACTTAATGCGTTCACTACTGCAGGATGCTGCTAACGCGACACTACGATCAGAGACCCTTTGACGAAACTGTGTGTGATGCAATAATCGCAAACGGTGGTGTAAGAAACCGTCAAAAAAGGTGCATAACACTTGCAATGATGGATGCATCAAACACGGTTCAGATTTTTGTTGCGTGTGCGATTCAGGGCATACTGTTCAGTTCAATTAACCGTTTTCGATGAGGAGGAACAAAAGAAACGGGCAGCCAGATGAAGGTGTGTGCAATGTACAGCATACGGTTCACTCGGATGAACTGTTTGTGATTAGGCAACACAAAAGAAACGATCAGCCAGGTCAAGGTGTGTGCGATGTACAGCATACAGTTCACTCGGATGAACTTTTTGTGATTAGGCAACACAAAAGAAACGGTCAGCCAGATCAAGGTGTGTGAGTACGACATGCGGTTCACTCGGATGAACTGTTTGCATTGAGACAAGAGAACAGAAACGGTTCAATATAACAAATACCATAAATATTGCAAGGTTCAAATTCAAAGATTACAACGGCCAAATTCAAACATTGCAAGCTACGTCATTTTTGAAAAGGGATCAACCGCTGACAAGTCATGTATGGGTTTGACGCAATGACTTCCAATTGCTTTGCCATATGCTCTTCCAATACGAAGTTTGGCATTTTTGGAGGCTCTTCCATTCCGCAGTACCTGCCGGCTCTGATAATCATACCATTGATCTTTCCTAATTAAATGCATGTTCAACCTCAGTACCCTCAGCACCTTTGCTCTGGCAAGAAAGAACCTGGCGAGTGTAATCTCCGGTAAGGTCCCTTGGTAGGAGTTCAAAGTAATATTTGAGAGATGCAGATCCAGGCATTCGATGTGATTGTCGTTATAAACATTATCCACCTCCGGGCCTATTATTATCTGCAAAAGAAGAGAACGTGTTAGTGCCTACATGCAGTTTTGAACACTGCTACACGCCCATTTGGTTTGCGGGATTTGTAAAATGCACCAACGTGCCATCTTCGATCTGGCATGATTAACATGGGCATTTGATTACAATCTAGAAACATGTAGCCTTCTTCACAAGAGGTTGGATTGGATGAAAAATTCCCTAAGAAAACTTGTACAGATGAATCCAAAGGAGAAATGCTTATGGACGATTGTAACCATATGAATGAAGCAACCAATATGGGGTGGGGGTGTATGTCCTAAAATCCTCCAAAATTCCTTCAGAAATCGTAGTACATTGTCATTGTAAACTTGGGAAAAGGTGCAAAAAATTGAACTCCCTTATGGTTAACATTTAACAGGAAAGGAACATCACCTCGATATACAACTTCTTCAGGCACGGAAAGCATCTCAGGCAACTGACAACTTGGTCCAGGTTGGGGCCGACAGATTCTAGTGCCAAGACCTTCACTGTGCCCAGAGTCTGTGAAGCTTCGCTGGATGACAGATGAACATACATCTTCAAAACTAGAAATAACATTGATATCAAGAAGGAGAGGTATATAAGGCGACTGTTGTACCTGAAAGTTGTAGTATTTGACAGACGAGTAGCCCACCACTTTCAATTTCGGCGCAGAAATGACATTGAATCTTGTTGGACCTTGTTGATCAACTACAATTAATGTCTCAAGTGAAGGTGTGTCCTGGATGACCATATTGTGGTCCACCTTTTGTGCTCTCTCGTTGCAGCACCAGCAACACACATAAATAGTCCGAAGAGTCCTGGAGGTGATGTGCAAGGTACTCGACCAATTCATCGCATGAAGATGAAGGAACTCGAGTGCAGTACAGCCGTGGAGCAGGCGCTCCATGTCATCCTTTGGGATGCGGACGGCGACGAGCTCGAGGTGCTTCATTCATGGTAGAAAAAGAGCGGGCGCGTCATTAAGCGGGGGATAGCAGTTCATGAACTTGGCGAGGCGCAGCGTGGGCGCGAAGCGGAGTGCGAACGTTGGCAGCAAGCACATATGCCCATCATTATAACTTAGCTTCTCGAGCTGATCTGTGGCGGGGGATCGAAACCACTCGTCAAGCTTGGCTCGGTCCTTGCCATTGGAACGGAACTTGCCCGTGATAAGGCCTTTGATTGGGCCATCGTGACTGCCGAGGATCTGGGAGAACACATCCAAGCTTTGGCGATAGCCATGGCAGAGCTTGTGGGCGTCGAGGAGGTCGACAGGGGTGCGGAGCCATAGGGGGCGCCACCGCCGGGAAAGGGCGGCTGTCCTCGCCTGATATTTGATTGGGAGGAGGGATATGATGACTATCAACATATCATCGGGGAGGTTGTTGATGAAGTCTAGGCCTGTTGGAGTCGCTTGAGGTTCTTTCTCGACCCGCCTCCGCTTGTTGGCAGCCTCGTTCTCCACCTAGGCGGCGGCGACGGAAACCTCTGTCTCCATATTCACGTCGTGCTCCGGTGCTTCAGCAGCCCCAGCGTCGCCACTCCCTCTGATGGGGCACTTCGGCGGCATCCTCGTACACTAACGGCTTTGAGGACTCAGAGCAGCGTCGAGGATGCAGGCGGAGAGAAAGGAATTGTGTGTGTGGCGAGGATGGGGGGTGCGGCCGCTCAGCGATGCCATTAATATAGACCAGTGGGAGCAAGGCGGGCGGCGGTCCAAGGCTGTCTCGTTTTCCGGTGAGAATGACTGCTTAATCTCTAGTATGAATGAAATCTATGCTTAATTACTGAATTTTAGTTGCAAAAAATAGATAGTACTATTGATTTTTAGCTGCATATTTTGACGAATCGCAGTGTCTCTTGGCTTAGCGCCGAAGTCTGGTTTTAATTTGCATACCGTAATCTGAACCGTTTGCATTGAAGAGATGCACAGATCCTGCGTTGAACAGCTTGTACGCTTCCCAGTGATCCTGCGCACCGGACTGCACTCGCACGCCTCCCGTTCATTCAAGCAGCTGTCCACACGACACCTCCTATAGCCATTAAAACCAAGACACGTGGCGTCACATGAATGGTTAACAGAACGCACACGGTTTGAATTATACAAACATTTGAGATATTAAAGTTGCAGCTATTTTTTCAAAATGCCTTTGTTGGCTGTCATTATTTAAGTGCACCTTCTCTCAAAATGGACACTAAAAATACCACAGCATGTCGGGTGCCCTTCCATGATAGCATGCCAGGTTTCATGAATTTCAAACGAGTTTTAGATTTACTAGAATTTAAAAACCAAGTATCTCAATGTTTTGCCGGCAATCAACGGTGCACTGGTGTTTGAAATTCATTCCCATTTCTTACATGCACCCAAGGACGCAGATTTGATTTTTCAACCAATTTATATGCACTAGAGCATGTGCATGTAGTTCAAATTTGAATTATGCATATAAATGCATTGAAAACTCAGTTAATGCATAAAAATGTCCAAACGAACCCCAAAAAATCACGAAAATTGACACAACACTCCTGTGTTCTATCTTGACACGAGAAAATATTTGAAAGCAATAAGAGGCAATTATCGTTTCATCCCCAAAGGGGGGACGTTCCCTATCAAAACCATCACGCTTGTTGTGAGAAGCTCTGGTTTGTGAGAAGCATATACCCAAACTTGCCCCAAATGGGACAAAAAAATTACCACGGCATGTTGATGCCGCTCCATGATAGCATGCCAAGTTTCATGAATTTCAAACGAGTTTTGGATTTACTGGAATTTAAAAACAAGGTATCTCAATGTTTGCGACCGAGTGACGGTGGCAGGGTGTTTGACATTCATTCCCATTTCTTGCATGGGACCTAAGCATGCACCCAAGGACAAAGATTTGATTTTTCAACCAATTTATATGCACTGGAGTATGTGCATGTAGTTCAAATTTGAATTGTGCACATAAATGCATTGAAAACTCACTTAATGCATTAAAATGTCCAAACGAACCCCGAAAAATCACAAAAAATAACACAACACTCCTGTTGTTCTATCCTGACACGAGAATTTTTTTGAAAGCAATAAGAGGCAATGGATATCGTTTCGTCCCCAAAGGTGGGGCGTTCCCTACTGAAACCATCATGCTTGTTGTGAGAAGCTCTGGTTTGTGAGAAGCATATACCCAAACCTGCCCCAAATGGGACAAAAAATTTACCACGGCATGTGGATGCCGCTCCATGATAGCATGCCAAGTTTCATGAATTTCAGACGAGTTTTGGATTTACTAAAATTTAAAAACCAGGTATCTCAATGTTTGCGGCCAAGTGACGGTGGCAGGGTGTTTGATATTCATTCCCATTACTTGCATGGGACCTAAGCATGCACCCACGGACAAAGATATTTGATTTTCAACCAATTTATATGCACTGGAGCATGTGCATGTAGTTCAAATTTTAATTATGCACATAAATGCATTGAAAACTCACTTAGTGCTTAAAAATGTACAAACGAACCCCGAAAAATCACAAAAAATAACACAACACTCATGTTGTTCTATGTTGACACGAGAATTTTTTTGAAAACAATAAGAGGCAATGGATATCATTTCATCCCCAAAGGTGGGGTGTTCCCTACCGAAACCATCATGCTTGTTGTGAGAAGCTCTGGTTTGTGAGAAGCATATACCCAAACCTGCCCCAAATGGGACAAAAAAATTACCACGCCATGTTAATGCCGCTCCATGATAGCATGCCAAGTTTCATGAATTTCAGACGATTTTTGGATTTACTAGAATTTAAAAACCAGGTATCTCAATGTTTGCGGCCGAGTGACGGTGACAGGGTGTTTGACATTCATTCCCATTTCTTGCATGGGATCTAAGCATGCACCCAAGGACAAAAGATTTGATTTTTCAACCAATTTATATGCACTAGAGCATGTGCATGTAGTTCAAATATGAATTATGCACATAAATGAATTGAAAACTCACTTAATGCATAAAAATGTCCAAACGAACCCCGAAAAATCACAAAAAATAACACAACACTCCTGTTGTTCTATGTTGACACGAGAAATTTTTTGAAAGCAATAAGAGGCAATGGATATCGTTTCATCCCCAAAGGTGGGGCGTTCCCTACCGAAACCGTCATGCTTGTTGTGAGAAGCTCTGGTTTGTGAGAAGAATATACCCAAACCTGCCCCAAATGGGACAAAAAATTTACCACGACATGTTGATGCCACTCCATGATAGCATGCCAAGTTTCATGAATTTCAGACGAGTTTTGGATTTACTAGAATTTAAAAACCAGAGATCTCAATGTTTGCGGCCGAGTGACGGTGCCAGGGTGTTTGACATTCATTCCCATTTCTTGCATGAGATCTAAGCATGCACCCAAGGACAAAAGATTTGATTTTTCAACCAATTTATACGCACTAGAGCATGTGCATGTAGCTCAAATTTGAAATAACACATAAATGCATTGAAACTCACTTAATGCATAAAAATGTCCAAACGAACCCTGAACAATTCCAATTCTTTTATGATCACTGCAGATAAAAGGTCTAGCAACTCAAACACCGTCCATGGCCGTTGTGACCCCATTATGTAATTCAAATCAAGACGAAAAATCAAGTAGATCCCACACAGTTTATTTTAACCAACCGTGTGAGATGCAGCACAAAATATCTTGGAGCACCGTCGGAGTATAGTATGCATACGGCTTACGCGAGAAGGTGCGACGGCTACAGTCCACAGCCCGCTCTGAATAAGGGACCGTGTCTGATGACACTTTGCACGCCAGTTTTTTAGCTGAAGCGATTCCAAATTTTCGGTTTCCGCGGAAATAGCTACCTCCCCGCCCCCTCCCCCCTTACCAAAAGCCACATTTCCCCTGTTTCCGCCTTCCTTTCCAAGTTGAAACCTTCAATCCTTGCTTGCAGTGCCGCCTCCTCGCTGGCGACCCTCCTTCACGCTGCTCGGCCTCGCCTATCCAGGCAGGTAATCCACACCCGACCCCCATCCTCCTCCTCCTTCCACATCCAAGATGCCCCGACCGCCGGCGCGAGCGCGACACCTTCCACCCAAATCATCGACCCCTCCACCAAATAAGCGTCGGCCTAAGCCATGGTGCACGTAGTATAGCCAGGATCTCAAGGAGCATTTAGCAGCGGAGAAGCAAATCGCGGTCGCACGCGCGGATGAGGTCGCGGTGGCTGCCATTCATGCCGACCCCCAGATCTTGGAGGAGCACCTCGCCGTCGAGGCCATCGTTGACACCTCGCACGCCGACGCCGCGACGCGCTTGGCTGCTTTAAATGACAGTTCGTGGCATTTTCTCGAGGCCATCGTCGGTGCCTTCGACAAAGACTACGAGGTGTTTTCTCAGCGTGCACGTGCTTACCTCATCTCGAGAGCCAGCAGGTTGGTGCCCGGCGCGGGTCAGGCAACTCACCACTACAACGAGGGCACCCACGACGCGGAGGCCTCGCCCTCTTCCATGTCCAAGGAGCCAACCATCATCGATATCTCCGACAATGAGGAGTAGCTTGTCTTATTAGTTTACTATAAGGACCCATGTTCATTTTGCTAGCTACTGCCTTTCCTTAACAAATTCTAGTGAACTGTGCTATCTACTTTTACCATGCAATCTTCTGCTATAGTGTATATGTTCTATATGTCATGCAATGTGGTGTTCAGTTAACTGCTTGGTTCAATTCTGCAAATGTGATGTTCAATTCTTCAGGGTGCAATATTTGCAAGTTGTTAAGCATGCTTGGTTTGGTTAACTGTCTGATCTTCTATTACGAGTATGTTATATTGTGCAATGTGGTGCTCAGTTAACGTTTGGTTCATTTGTTTTGGTGTTTAGTTAACTGCTTGGTTCAATTCTGCAATGCGATGTTCAATTGTTGTGGCTGCATTCTGTTATTGTATACCATGTGAGAAATAAATCGAATTTGGCTGTACTAATTACATGAGAAACAAATACAATTGCTATATTTCCAAGTTGTTAAGCATGCTTGGTTTGGTTAACTGTCTGATCTTCTATTAGGAGTATGTTATATTGTGCAATGTGGTGCTTAGTTAACGTTTGGTTCATTTGTTGTGGTGTTTAGTTAACTGCTTGGTTCAATTCTGCAATGCGATGTTCAATTGATGTGGCTGCATTCTATTATTGTATACCATGTGAGGAATAAATCGAATTTGGCTGCACTTAATACATGAGAAACATATACAAGTGCTATATTTCCTAGTTCTTAATCATGCTTGGTTTGGATAAATGGGTTTTCCATGTGGCTTGAATTAATCTGATGAATCTGCAATGTGCTTATTTTCATCAACATATTTTACTGATAGCATGCGAACCCTTACTTAACATGATGACTAACTACCTTATATGTGTTGCAGGGAAACAATGGGAAGCACTGAGGTTTACAAGATGGTACTAACTATTATACCTTGCCTTTTTTTATTCCTTTGCCCCATTTCCAATATAGAGAAGATATTTATGCACATCCTTGTTTTCAGGGTTCACTGATGATTACCTCTCAAACCACCTCTGTGGTCAGGAGGCGAGGAAAGTTTTCATACAACACCCACGGTTCAATATTGAAGTGTTCCTGAAGAGGTCGAAGGATGGACGGTCAATCATCCACAGGCACTGGCCTAAAGTTGCAAAGAACTTCAACATGAATGAAGGCTCAATATTCGCCTTCCGCTTCAGCAGTTTTCCAGATGAGATGCATCTCTCTATGTACCATCTATGATGCTAATTTCGAAAGGTTCTAGATGTTGCATGTGAAACTTGCTGCTGGTGCAGTTGTGTAATGGGGTAGCTGAGTGCTGAAGCTATATCATGTTGTACTCCGATGTATTTAGATTATGAAATCCTGCTTCCTTAATATGGAAATGGAATATATTATGTGCTTAATATGAATGTCAGTTAGATTAGTAAATGGATTGTTAATAATAGGGCAATTAGCCCGCTAATTGGCCAATTAGCTTGCTAATTGGGTTTTCCTATTGCAAACGGTTAATGAGAAAACACCGTGGGCGAGGACCTCAGGCAACGCACACAGTTTATAGGAATAAACCGTGTTGGATCAATGGACAATCACACACGTCATTCTCTTGAAAACTGTTTGCGTTACGCCACCTTGCGCAAACGTTTTCCTTGGAGTGACTGTGTGGGATGTATATACGAACAGAAACGTTTAGCGGTGACTGACTGTGTGGGATGTACTTACGACCGGAAATGATTTCACATGTATAATTGTATTTTTTGAGCACTACTGTACGTATTTCTGTATTTGAGTGCTTGCCGGTCGCACACGACCTCATTTTGCCGAGCGTGTGTGCCAGGAGGGCATATCCCTGACGGTTTCTAGGTCGTGTGGGAAGGACCCCCCTACGCCCACACTCACTTGGCGACGGTTCCGAATGCCGTCGCGGAAAGGGGTTAAAAACCGTTTGTTTAGCACTGACGCGCACCAGTGGTTACTCTGTTCTTGTGAACTCAATACTCTAGATGCAGGCAGGAGTCGGTCGATGTGTGGAGTAATAGTAGTAGATGCAGGCAAGAGTCGGTCTACTTGATACGGACGTGATGCCTATATTCATGATCATTGCCTTAGATATCGTCATAACTTTGCGCTTTTCTATCAATTGGTCGGCAGTAATTTGTTCACCTACCGTAATATTTTCTATCTTGAGAGAAGCCTCTAGTGAAACCTATGGCCCCCAGGTCTACTTTCCATCATATAAGTTTCCGATCTACAATTTTAGTTTCCTATTTACTTTCTTTGCAATCTTTTACTTTCTCTTCCATAAACCAAAAATACCAAAAATATTACTTTACTATTTATCCATCTCTATCAGATCTCACTTTGCAAATAACCGTGAAGGGATTGACAACCCCTTTGTCGTGTTGGGTGCAAGTTGGTGTTTGTTTGTGCGGGTATTCGGTGGCTTGCGCGTTGTCTCCTACTGGGTTGATACCTTGGTTCTCAAAAGCTGAGGGAAATACTTACTCTACTTTGCTGCATCACCCTTTCCTCTTCAAGGGAAAAACCACTGCAAGCTCAAGAGGTAGCAGGCCGTCGTCGTCCATGAAGCCGGTCCCCGCCTCGCCACCCAGCAGCCACCACCACTGTCCACCTGGCCGTCAACCTCATCTACTGCAGTTGGCAGAAGCTCTCACGATAACAGAGCGAAGGTGAGGATGCTTGATTGAATCCCCAAAATGTCAAAACTGAAAATTCTAGTACTGTACTCATCTGTGAATCACTCCATTTTGTGCATTTTTGTGGAATTTTGAAACATGTACTCCATTTTGGGACACACGTAGGTGGGATTCAGTGTACTCTAGAAACTACTTCAAAATGTAGGGCATTTTGGGACACACGCAAGTGTGCATTTTTGTGAAATTTTTAGTTTGTAAAATTGGAGTATTGAAGAAGTGTATTTTCCATTTTGAAACTGAAAATAAACCGTATGTTCTGCATGCTGTATGTTGATTATCAATTCTGTTTCCACTAAATTTTGATCAGTGACTATAGCACAATATTCAGTTTCCACTAAGAATTCAAATTCAGGTAACACATTTAACACTTGGTAAATTCAGTTAACTGAATTTGACTGAGCACTTTTGTACCAACAGTAAACTGATGCTTGTAAACCCAAGGATTGCAACATAAAGACAATCTACCAAAGCTAAATCATATACTGACATGAAATGCCAAGAAATCAGGCTGTCAGCTTAGCTCTGCTGGAAGTCTTGCTACACCGGTCCACAATGCAAAATTTTCCAACAGAAACTAGGAAACAGCCCCCTTCAACAATCAATAAAAGAAAGAAACAGCACATCGTCATTGGCATTTCTCATAACAGCGTGGGATTAAAACCCCTCCTGTTAAGTGATCTGCTGCTGTTAAGTGGTCTGCCGTTGTTTTAGTTCCAGCGAAGTTTCTTGTCCTTTAGGCAATATTGGAAACGTTTTCAGTGAGAAATCTATCCAGTGGTATCTCACTGTCATTGAGTATCTTGTATGAGTAGAATGCAGTAATGTTTCCTTCACTCATGTGCCAAGTTTTTACTATGTTTCTTGTATGCTGTTGTCCTGCCAAGAAAAATGCCATGTGGCAGGAGTACTTGTGGTTGTGGCTTATGCACTAGAGCACATGACCAAAATATGGCACTTCATCGCTGAATCCTCCTGTGGTGCCACTGCCAGCAGCTGCAGTTTCTAATCTTGGTGCCATTTCTGATGAGAACCAACCAAGAGGGATGGGCATGCAGAGAGGAAGATGATGGCCAAGCAGAGCTGGACCTTACTCTGCTAGCACATCATCTAGCCAAGGTCTGCATTGATGTGAGAGGTTAACCTTTCCTTGCAACTGGCCATATGCATCCATATCCCCATATATCTTCCTAGTAGTTCAGATCAATTCAAATAATTCAAATAAATCCAAATAACCCAAATTAATTCAAATAACTAAAATTAATCCAAATCAATTCAAATAATTCAAATAAATCCAAATAACCCAAATTAATTCAAATAACTAAAATTAATCCAAATTAATTCAAATAATTCAAATAAATCCAAATAACCCAAATTAATTCAAATAATCCAAATTAATCCAAATAATTCAATTAATCTAAACAACCCAGATAATTAAATTAAGCCAAATAGCTCAAATTCCAATAAATTCCAACAAGGAGTTGATATACAAGGATTAGACAAGGCATACACAAGGACATGACATAAGGGCCTCTTTGTCCCCTCTTGACACAAGAATACACAAGACATACACAAGGAGCACTTGGTATCAACAACTACCTGACTACATGACATAAGGGCCTCTTTGTCCCTTCTTGACTACATCCTTTTCCTTTCTCTGGCCACTTCTTCCCTTCCCTTCCCTTTACTTTTATTTCTTTTCCCTTCTGTTGCTACTTCTCCCCTTCCCTTTACTTTTCTTTCTTTTGCCTTCTATAGCTAATTCTTTCCTTTCATTTTCTTTTCCTATTGCAATTTCGATTTCTTCTATAATGGCCCTAGTATCAAAAACTACCTGACTGTCGCAATATACACTGATTATTTCCATGCCAGCATTCTAAAAGCGATCCTTGTGCAAGTGTGGCAACTTATATTGATTTCCTCCTTTGTCCTTCATAACTTCAAACATAATTGCGTTTAATGTGATAAAGCTTCTATGCAACTTGTGGGGATCATAGTTCTATAATTCCTCTTCCACACCCTGTACCAGTTCCTGGATGTTTGTAGGTGACCTGCAGTCGGTTAAAGACTGGAGAGAGTTATGGAAGCAGAGGTCCAAACAATTGAAGTCAGGGCTATTTGGGGGGATGTTGTAGCAATCGGATGTCAAGATCAATTTGTTCCACAGCTTCTCGAAAAGCTACATCATTGGGAAGGACATGAGGCTTTGCGTTATCCCGTTGGATGAATATTGTTGCTCCCTCATCATCGTCAGGCCACTTATCCTGAATTGCTGGGATAACCTTATTGATGAGGTAATCTCTGCACACAGGCCTGGTTACTTTCACTGATGTCAACACTTTTGTTCCCTTTGCTCTGTTCTGACTTGTCTGCAGCCTCAGTCTCTTCAATGAATGCCCAAATGTCGATCTTCCCATCGAATGTTAGCTCCCCCTCATTGTTATATCGAGGCATGGCCAAAGTTGTTAGGAACATTACCTTCCCAATGCTGTGAGTGTTTGACACGGTGCGCTTGGGCTTAGGTTCTCCTGGAAGTAAATAGTAACTATTCTTCACTCTCGTCATGTCAAACCACTTTTCATCAATGTGAACCATATTGGTCATTGGCTTAAATATAGCCCGAGAAGTTGAGATCGAATTGTCATCGAGCATGGACATACAAAATTTCAATCTCAAAGCTTGTTCTCTGGCTTGAGGTGAGGCTTCACAGTGCTTGTGATGCGGTTGAGCTCATTCAACTGGAACCTCTTATGTAGGGTTGATCGGGCCACACCTATAGACCGTGCCAGAGATCGAATTGTCCTTCTTTTATTCAGTGGGATTGTTCAGGTCCTCGCTAGATCCAGCTCCTTTCTATTTCGGCTAGATCTTCCTGGCTTATTGCCTGAGCCATCTACTTCTTTGCAATCGGCAATTTGCTTTTTGGCGTCTTCCCAGATTCTTTCAACAGATCGTACACTTATGTTCAACAGGGTTGAGATTAGCAGCTTGTCGTCTGGTTGAACAGACCCATCTCTGAGCTCGATTACTAGCAAGGCAAAATAAACACCATGCCTCTCCTTATCTGATAATTCTCTTATTTTCTCTTGAAGTATCCAATTCATAACTTCATTCTCTTCCTCTTGAGCTTCATCCTGTTCCCCTTCATCTTCTTGAGGCATCCAATTCATAACTTCATTGTCTTCCTCTTGAGGCATCAAGTTCAAATCCATAGCTCCATTCCCTGCTACTTGAGGTTCCTCCTCTTCAGGGATCCAATTCAAATTAATACCTTCATCGTCTTCCTCTTGAGGCATCAAGTTCAAATCAATAGCTTCATGTTCTTCCTCTTGAGACATCAAGTTCAAATCCGTAGTTATGTGTTCCTGCCATCAATGACAAAAGATGAGTACACCATGGTACCATAACAAGAATATACACACACAAAAAGAGTATGCAAGTCAAACAAGAAATAGGTGCCATGGCACCAAACAAGAAATGCTGCCATGGCACCATTTCTACAAATGGCTGCCATGGCACCATTTATAGAAAGGCTGCCATGGCAGCCAAAAACTTTGCTCTAACCATAAGCCATTTTCTCTAGTTAGAGTAGTTAACTGAATTTTACTCTAGTTAGAGTAGTTTTGCTGAATTTTACTCTACTTACAGTAGTTTTAACTGAATTTTACTCTACTTATAGTAGTTTTAACTGAATTTTACTCTACTTACAGTAGTTTTAACTGAATTTACTCTACTTACAGTAGTTTTAACTGAATTTTACTCTACTTACAATAGTTTTAACTGAATTTACTCTACTTACAGTAGTTTTAACTGAATTTAACTTTAGCATCAGTAATTTTACTTTAGTTACTCACCCTTATGAACTCAAAACAGGCAACTGGTGTATGTTACATCAAGTTCACTGTCATTTAAATTGTAAGTCAAGCAGTAGTAAGCAACATCATAAGACAGGGAGTTGCATGAGCCATCAAGTTCACTGTCATCTTATGAACTCAAAACTAGCATCCCTTGGCAGGCATGGAAAACACATAGCAGTCAATTTTTTTCCTTTGATAAACATTACTCCATTCTAGGTGGTGCCGGAGAGGAAGGTTAATGCCAACGAGGAGAAATTTGTGGTGGCCTCTGATGTTCAGCACTGTAAGTCAATTTTCTTCCTTTGATAAACTTTACTCCATTCTTTGTATCTAATCTATCCACGCTATGGCTGCATATTTATTTACTGTACCAAACATGTCCACTGCATATCTGTTTTTGTTATGCCAATCATTTAAGTAAATTAGAATATACAGTAGTATTTCTTGCAAATTATTTTGTGACTATTCTTGAGATGGTCTTTCTTATTTTAGCTGATCCATCCCATGTGATATGCTAGATTTTAGCATCTGTATTGATGGACCTTTAATGAAACTAAAGAATAACTGGAAGTGTCGTTGATAGCATGAAATGGACCTCTTATACACATGCTCTTGCTAATTGCAAGAATAACTGGAAGAATAACCTTATATGTTCTTTATATTTATACATGCTCTCGCTATAGAAAAACCTATCTTTTCAATTGCTCCACTGCTCGTTTATTTACTGTATATCTGTTTGTTATGTAAGTCATTTTATTTAGTAAAGTATAGACAGTATTATTTCTTGCAAACTATTGTGTGACTATTCTGGAGATGGTCTTTAAGTGTTCCTATCTAGACTTCTTATTTTAGGCTTTTAGCTGATCCATTCCATGAGATATGCCAGATTTTAGCATTTGTATTGATGAACCTTTGATGAAACTAAAGAAAAACTGGAAGTGTCCTTGATAGCATGAAATGGACCTCTTAACTAAATAGAAGCGATTTCTTGTCATCCACAGTCCTTTTATTTGTTCCATGCTGATAGCTTTGCTGATTTAACATTAACCAGAAAACCATATTGTTTTTAAATTTTACACGCAACACCTGAGGTGAATAATGGATTGAAAGAGATGCCATCATCAGAGGATGAGCAAGTTGAACATGGCACTGTAGAACATGAATTGTTTTCCATGCCATCTGATTCCATGGAGCATGGAACAAATAGCAGCAACAGCACATAGCAGCAGATCAATCTACAAGCAAATGTACCTTCTTTAGAGTGCAAATAGCAGCAGCAGCAGCAGCAACACGGCACAGTCACTTGGACCAGCACCAGCAGCAACATGGCATGTTCACTTGGATCAACAGCATCAGCACAGGCAGAGAGCAGGAGCATCAACACGGGCAAAGGAGCAGCAGCACGGGCTAGCTCCACCAGCGGCAGGGGAGAAGCTGAGGAGAAACAGAGCAGCAGCAGGCACGCGGGCAGAGGAGAAGGAGTAGCACAACAGTTGGTGGGAGCTCGACGAGGACTTGTGGGAGATAGAGGAGGACGCGCGCAAGCTCTTGTCCACTAGATCGTGGAGGCCAGTTTTCCGGCGATGCCCGTAGGAGATCACGGCGGGAGGGATCGCGGTGGCGCACGGGAGGCAGCTCAAGGTGGATTCGCGGGAGCTTGAGGAGGACTCGCGGTAGCTCGAGGAAGATGAGAGGGAGCTTCCTGCTCCGCCCGATCGTGGTGGGAAATTCCGGCGACGTCCGCAGGTAATCCGGCGAGAGGGGATCGCTGCAGCACAGGTTTGGGCGGCGGTGGCGGAGTAGGTACTTGGCGAGGTGGCGGCGTCGAAGGTACGTGGCGATGGAGGCGGAGCCCTTCCTGATGGGCGGCAAATCACGCAGCTTGGCGGCGTCGGCCCCTAGCGATGCACGGGCGACGGCAGAGGAAGAAGATGGGGGTGGAGGGACTTGTTTGTGATGGTTTTGAAACTACGAGGGCTTTTTTGCAAAATTACCAATGAACTACGAGCATGACAAGAATTGCGGGATGGAGGGAGTATGAAATGCATACGCCATGTAATTGCTTTACTTTATCGCTGTGAGTTAGCAATAGTTGTAGAAGCAATAGTTGGCGAGACGACCACGACGCTACGATGGAGATCAAGGTGTCGAGCCGGTGATGATGGAAATCATGACGATGCTTTGGAGATGGAGATCAAAAGCTCAAGATGATGATGACCATATCATGTCACATATTTTGATTGCATGTGATGCTTATCTTTTATGCATCTTATTTTGCTTAGTACGGCGGTAGCATTACAAGATGATCCCTTCACTAAATTTCAAGGTAAAAGTGTTCTCCCTGAGTATGCACAGTTTCTACAATTCATCGTGTTAAGACACCACGTGATGATCGGGTGTGATAGACTCTACGTTCACATACAATGGGTGCAAGACAGTTTTGCACATGCGGAATACTTGAGTTAAACTTGATGAGCCTAGCATGTACATACATGGCCTCGGAACACTGGAGACCGAAAGGTCGAACCTGAATCATATAGTAGATACGATCAACATAGGGATGTTCACCATTGATGACTACCCCATCTCACATGATGATCGGACATGGGTTAGTTGATTTGGATCACGTATCACTTAGATGACTTGAGGGGTGTCTATTTAAGTGGGAGTTCTTAAGTAATTTGATTAATTGAACTTTATTTATCATGAACTTAGTCCTGATAGTATTTGCATATCTATGTTGTAGATCAACAACTCGCGATATAACTCCCATATATTTTTGATATGTTCCTACAGAAAACTAAGTTGAAAGATGATAGTAGCAATGATGCGGACTAGGTCCATGATCTGAGGATTATCCTCATTGCTGCACAGAAGAATTATGTCCTCGATGCACCGCTAGGTGACAAACCTATTGCAAGAGCAGATGCAGACCTTATGAACGTTTGGCAAGCTCGATATGATGACTTCTTGATAGTTTTGTGCGCCATGCTTTACGGCTTAGAACCGGGACTTCAAAAACGTTTTAATGCCACAGAGCTTATGAGATGTTCCAAGAGCTGAAATTGGTATTTTAGACTCATGCCCGTGTCAAGAGGTATGAGACCTCTGATAAGTACTTTGCCTACAAGTTGGAGGAGAATAGCTCAGCCGGTGAGCATGTGCTCAGAATGTATGGGTACTACAATCGCTTGAATCAAGTAGGAGTTAATCTTCCAGATAAGGTAGTGATTGACAGAGTTCTCTAGTCACTATCACCAATCTACTAGAACTTCGTGATGAACTATAATATGCAAGGGATGACAAAAATGATTCCCGAGCTCTTCGCGATGCTGAAATTGGCGAAGGTAGAAATCAAGAAAGAGCATCAAGTGGTAATGGTTAATAAGACCACTAGTTTCAAGAAAAAGGGCAAGGGAAAGAAAGGGAACTTCAAGAAGAATGGCAAGCAAGTTGCCACTCCCATGAAGAAGCCCAAAGCTAGACCCAAGCCTGAAACTGAGTGCTTCTACTACAAAGGTATATATGATATACATGTTATGATGTGTACTTTACTAGTGTTCGTAGCAACCCCTGGGTATTTGATACCGGTTCAATTGTTGAGATTAGTAACTCGAAACAGGAGTTGCAGAATGAACAGAGACTAGTTAAGGGCGAAGTGACGATGTGTGTTGGAAGTGATTCCAAGGTTGATACGATCACCATCGCACACTCCCTCTACCTTCGGGATTAGTGTTGAACCTAAAATAAATGTTATTTGGTGTTTGTGTTGAGCATGAATATGATTAGATCATGTTTTTTGCAATACGGTTATTCATCTAAGTCAGAGAATAATTGTTGTTCTGTGTACATGAATAAAACCTTCTGTGGTCATACACCCAAGGTGAATGGTTTATTGAATCTCGATCGTAGTGATACACATATTCAAAATATTGATGCCAAAAGATGCAAAGTTGATAATGATAGTGCAACATATTTGTGGCACTATCGTTTAGGTCATATTGGTGTAAAGCGCATGAAGAAACTCCATGTTGATGTACTTTTGGAATCACTTGATTATGAATCATTTGATACTTGTGAACCATGCCTTATGGGCAAGATGACTAAAACTCTGTTCTCCGGAACAATGGAGTGAGCTAATGACTTATTGGAAATAGGGATAATTAGATTTATGCCCCTAGTTGTGTCCCACTTGGCTGTTTTACCCCTAATTTCCAAAAGTCACCGCTTCTGTCCAAGTCACTTCGCTCCTCTTATGCATTTGCCCTTTGACCGTTTGTCCGTCAGTTTGAAAACTTCATAACTAATTCATACTAAATCAGAAAAATGCAAATAAGATACCAAAATGTTTGGAAAAACATCACCTATATGTCAGTGTCATTTGCATTCATGAAAATGTGTTTGAAAGTGCCCATCTGAGTTTTAGCTCTTATGCTACCACCATGAATAGTAAAATTAAAAAAAATCAAAAACAAAATTGGTGGCAAAGAATGACAAATGTTTTAAGTGCTTGCCAAGTTTCATGAGGGAATGATATTCGTGGGTGCCCCAGCAAAAAAAACAACCAGCACTCCAAAATAGATTAATTTTTTGCCACGACTTCCACAAATGTTGTTCCCTGATGAAACTTGGCAAGCACTTAGAACATTTATCATTCTTTGCCACCATATTTTTTTTGAATTATTTTGAATTTTTTTAGATTTTACTATTCATGGTGGTATCAAAAGAGCTAAAACTCAGATGTGCACTTGCCAACACTTTCTTCATGAATGCAAATGACACTGACATATAGGTGATGTTTTTCTGAACATTTTGGTATCTTATTTGCATTTTTCTGATTTAGTATGAATTATTTATGAAGTTTTCAAACTGACGGTCAAACGGTCAAAGGGCAAAAGCATAAGAGGAGCAAAGTGACTTGGACAGAACTGGTGACTTTTGGAAACTAGGGGTAAAACAGACGAGTGGGACACAACTAGGGGCATAAATCTAATTATCCCTTGGAAATAATACATACCGATGTATGCGATCCGATGAGTGTTGAGGCACGCGGCGGGTATCATTATTTTCTAACCTTCACAGATGATTTGAGTAGGCATGGGTATATCTACTTGATGAAACACAAGTGTGAAACATTTGAAAAGTTCAAAGAATTGTAGAGTGAAGTGGAGAATCATCGTAACAAGAAAATAAAGTTTCTATGATCTGATCACGGAGGCAAATATTTGAGTTACGAGTTTGTCCTTCATTTAAAACAATGTGGAATTGTTTCACAATTCACGCCACCTGGAACACCACAGCGTAATGGTGTGTCTGAACGTCGTAACCGCACTTTATTAGATATGGTGCGATCTATGATATCTCTTACCGATTTACCACTATCGTTTTGGGGTTATGCATTAGAGACAGCCGCATTCACGTTAAATAGGGCACCGTCTAAATCCGTTGAGACGACACCGTATGAACTGTGGTTTGGCAAGAAACCTAAGTTGTCATTTCTTAAAGTTTGGGGTTGCGACACTTATGTCAAAAGGCTTCAGCCTGATAAGCTCGAACCCAAATCGAAGGAGTGCATCTTCATAGGATACCCTAAGGAAACAATTGGGTACACCTTCTACCACAGATCCGAAGGCAAGATCTTTGTTGCCAAGAATGGATCCTTTCTAGAGAAGGAGTTTCTCTCGAAAGAAGTGAGTGGGAGGAAAGTAGAACTTGATGAGGGAATTGTACCTTCTCTCAAATTGGAAAGTAGCACATCAGAGAAGTCCGTTCCCGTGATGCCTACCCCAACTAAAGAGGAAGCAAATGATAATGATCATGAAACTTTAGATCAAGTTGCTACTGAACCTCGGAGGTCAACCAGAGCATGATCCACACCAGAGTGGTACGGTAATCCTGTTCTGGAAGTCATGTTATTAGACCAAGGCGAACCTACGAACTATGAAGAAGCTATGATGAGCCCAGATTCTAACAGATGGCCTAAGGCCATGAAATTTGAGATAGGATCCATGTATGAGAACAAAGTGTGGACTTTGGTGGACTGCCCGATGATCGGCAAGCCATAGAGAATAAATGGATCTTCAAGAAGAAGACTGGCGCTGATGGTAATGTTACTGTCTACAAAGCTCGACTTGTCGCAATGACAATGATGAAGTGTGTCATAATAAAACGGAATGGTGGAAGTTGCATGGCAATATATCTCGAATGGCCATGGAAATGTCATAATAGGTAGGTATGGTGGCTGTTTTGAGGAAGGTAATAGCTGGGTGTATGGCACCGGCGAAAGTTGCACGGTACTAGAGAGGCTAGCAATGGTGGAAGGGTGAGAGTGCGTATAATCCATGGACTCAACATTAGTCATAAAGAACTCACATACTTATTGCAAAAATCTATTATTCATTCAAACAAAGTACTACGTGCATGCTCCTAGGGGGATAGATTGGTAGGAAAAGACCACCGCTCGTCCCGACCGCCACTCATAAGGAAGACAATCATTAAATAAATCATGCTCCAACTTCGTTACATAACGGTTCACCATACGTGCATGCTACGGGAATCACAAACTTTAACACAAGTATTTTTCAATCCACAATTACTCACTAGTATGACTCTAATATCACCATCTTTATATCTCAAAACAATCATAAGGAATCAAACTTCTCATAGTACTCAATGCAGTTTATATGAAAGTTTTTATTATATCCCTCTTGGATGTCTATCATATTAGGACTAAATTCATAACCAAAGCAACGCAGTTTAGATAGACTCTCAAAATAATATAAGTGAAGCATGAGATTTCAATAATTTCTACAAAATAAAGCCACCATTGTGCTCTAAAAAGATATAAGTGAAGCAATAGAGCAAAATTGCCTAGCTGAAAAGATATAAGTGAAGCTCATAGAGTACTCTAATAAACCACAATTCATGCGTGTCCCTCCCAAAAGGTGTGTACAGCAAGGATGATTGTCGCAAACAAAAAAGTAAAGACTCATATCATACAAGACGCTCCAAGACAAACACATATCATTTGGTGAATAAAAATATGGGAAAACTTTGTTTTTGCCACTCTAGTTTTTGCCAACTTTACTTATACCACTTTAGAATTTAACATTTCACTTTTTCCACTCTTAGTTTTTGACAATACATCACAATTGCCATTCTGTGGCAAAAGCAATAATTTTAGAGTGGCAATTGTGATACATTGTCAAAATCTAAGAGTGGCAAAACTGAAATGAAAAGTTATTGCTTTTGCCACAGAATGGCATTTGTGATGTATTGTCAAAAACTAAGAGTGGCAAAAGTGATATGTCAAATTCTAGAGTGGCATAAGCAAATTTGGCAAAAACTAGAGTGGCAAAAACAAAGTTTTCCCTAAAAATATAGCCTCAAGTAAAGTCACCGATAGACGAAGACGAAAGAGGGGATGCCATCCAGGGCATCCCAAAGCTTAGGCTCTTGGTTGTCCTTGAATATTACCTTGGGGTGCCTTGGGAATCCCCAAGCTTAGGCTCTTGCCACTCCTTATTCCATAGTCCATGAAATCTTTACCCAAAACTTGAAAACTTCACAACACAAAACTCAACAGAAAATCTCATAAGATCCGTTAGTATAAGAAAATAAATCACCACTTTTTTACTGTTGTGAACTCATTCTTTATTTATATTGGTATAATATCTAATGTATTTCAACTTTTCCATGGTTCATACCCCCCGATACTACCCATAGATTCATCAAAATAAGCAAACAACACATAGAAAACAGAATATGTCAAAAACAGAACAGTCTGTAGTAATATGGATATTTCGAATACTTCCGTAACTCCAAAAATTCTGAAAAATTAGGACAACAGAGGAAATTTGTATATTAATATTGTGTACAAAAATCAGAATTTTATCACGCTTCTGTGATTTTCAAAAATTCTGGGACTGGGCGCAAAAGTTTTTGTTTTTCAACAAGATCAAATCAACTATCACCGTAAGCCATCCCAAAGGTCTTACTTGGCATAAACACTAATTAAAACACAAAAACACATCTAACCAGAGGCTAGATGAATTATTTATTCGAAAACAGGAAAGAAAAATATTGGGTTGTCTCCCAACAAGCGCTTTTCTTTAAAGCCTTTTAGCTAGGCATTGATAATTTCGATGATGCTCACATGAAAGATAGCAATTGAAACGAAGAGAGCATCATGTAGCATGTGAAAAACAAGTTTAAGTCTAACATACTTCCTATGCATAGGCATTATATAAGCAAATAAATTATGAAGACAAGCAAAAACTAGCATATGCAAGGAAGAAGAAAGAAACAATAGCAATCTCAACGTAACGAGAGGTAATTTAGTAACATGAAAAATTCTACAACATATTTTCCTCTCTCATAATAATTACATGTAGGATCATAATAAAATTCAACAATATAGCTATCACATAAAATTTTCTCAACAGGATCCACACGCATGCAAAGTTAACACTCTTCCAAAATAGTGGGATTATCATCAAATAAAGTCATGACCTCTCCAAACCCACTTTCAATATTATAGTAAACATATTCATCATGAGGCTTAATTTCTTTTTTCAAGATCATAAGAAGCATTATCACCCCAATCATGATCATTGCAATAAGTAGAGGACATAGCAAACTAGCATCCCTAAGCTTGAGGTTTTGCATATCATTAGCACAATTGACATTAATAGAATTTATAATAACATCATTGCAATCATGCTTCTGATTCAAGGAACTATCAAGTATGGGTGCAGTAGCAATAATCTCATGTTTAACATAAGGAACTATAGCAAATTCATCTCCATAAATATTGGCATCATGGCCACAAGAATAGCAAGCATCATGTTCAAGGGATATTTCAATCAAATCGTCGGAATCATAGCTATCTATAGATTCATGCATATCATTATTTTCTTCCAAAGCAACGGTCATTCTCTCAATAAATTCTTTGATATAGGCATTATGAGCATAGTTTTCATAGCAATATTTAAGTATGTCAAAATTTTCAGATTTGTAGGGAGTAATATCATACTTTTCAATCAAAGAAGCAACTTCATAAGCACCCTTAATAGCAACAGATTCTTCAATTTGTTCGATATCATAGTAACTATAAACACCCTTTTCTTAAGAAGATAAGATTTCATTATCATTAAACTCACATAGGTAGGGAAGGTGTTTTTTAGGGTTCTTAGAACAACAAGTAAAATCACAAAGTTCACAAAGATTCCAAGCATAACATAACAAACAATTTATTTGATTCCATAGGAGTCTCCCTTTTCAGACAAACAGTGACCCACAAAATGAGCATACTCATCTAAAGATTTTCCCTCAACTAAACTAGTAGGGGTTTCAGCACGAGCACATGTGGATCAAAGATGAACCCAGTAGAAAACTTCAAGTGGATCCATGAAATTTGTTTCTGATTTTCAATAAACACACAATTATACCAAGCAAACAAGCAAACCAACCAAGTAAGACATAAGGGCAAACAAAAATAAGGACGAAAGAGAAGGCGAATAAAAAGGCAAATATTTTTTGTATTTTTCTGAAAACGTTTTAGAAGTGGGGAGAGGAAAACGAGAGGCAAATGGCAAATAATGTAATGCAAGAGATGATAGTTTATGATGGGTACTTGGTAGGCTTGATGTAGATCTTGACTTGGCGTAGATCTCCCCGGCAACAGCGCCAGAAATTCTTCCTGCTACTTCTTGAGCTTGCGTTGGTTTTTCCCTTGAAGAGGAAAGGGTGATGCAGCAAAGTAGAGATAAGTATTTCCCTCAGTAAAAACCAAGGTATCAATCCAGTAGGAGAAGAACGCGCAGATCACCGACACCTGCACAAACAATCAAACACTTGCACCCAACGCAATAAAGGGGTTCTCAATCCCTTCATGGTCACTTGCAAAAGTGAGATCGGATAGAGATAGATAAAATTAAACAAAAGATAAAGTAAATATTTTTGGGTTTTTTGGTTTATAGATCTGAAAATAAAAGATTGCAAAATAGTAGATCGGAAACTAATATGATGGAAAATAGACCCGGGGGCCATAGGTTTCACTAGAGGCTTCTCTCATGAAGGCAAATAATACGGTGGGTGAACAAACTACTCTCGAGCAATTGATAGAAAAGCGCAAAGTTATGACGATATCCAAGGCAATGATTATGTAATATAGGCATCACGTCCGTGTCAAGTAGACCGACTCCTGCCTGCATCTACTACTATTACTCCACACATCGACCGCTATCCAGCATGCATCTAGAGTATTAAGTTCATAAAGAACAGAGTAACGCCTTAAGTAAGATGACATGATATAGAGGAATAAGCTCATACAATAGGATATAAATTCCATCTTTTTATGCTCGATGGCAACAATTCAATACGTGTCTCGCTACCCCTACTTTGTCACTGGGTGAAATCATGCAAGATTGAACCCAAAGCTAAGCACCTCTCCCATTGCAAGGAAAACCAATCTAGTTGGGCAAACTAAACCGATAATTCGAAGAGAAATACAAAGATACCAAATCATGCATACAAGAATTCAGAGAAGATTCAAAAAATATTCATAGATAAGATGATCATAAATCCACAATTCATCGGATCTCGACAAACACACCGCAAAAGAAGATTACATCAGATAGATCTCCAAGAACATCGAGGAGAACATGGTATTGAGAATCAAAGAGAGAGAAGAAGCCATCTAGCTGAAGGAAATATGCCCTAGAGGCAAAAATAAAGTTGTTATTTTATATTTCCCTTTTCATGGTAAAGGTTTATTATTCATGCTAGAATTGTATTGATTGGAAACTTAAATACATGTGTGAATACATAAACAAATACCGTGTCCCTAGTATGCCTCTACTAGACTAGCTCGTTGATCAAAGATGGTTAAGGTTTCCTAACCATAGACATGTGTTGTCATTTGATAACAGGATCACATCATTACAAGAATGATGTGATGGACAAGACCCATCCGTTAGCTTAGCATATTGATCGTTCAGTTTTATTGCTATTGCTTTCTTCATGTCAAATACATATTCCTTCGACTATGAGATTATGCAACTCCTGGATACCGGAGGAATGCCTTGTGTGCTATCAAACGTCACAACGTAACTGGGTGATTATAAAGATGCTCTACAGGTATCTCCAAAGATGTTTGTTGGGTTGGCATAGATCGAGATTAGGATTTGTCACTCCGAGTATCGGAGAGGTATCTCTGGGCCCTCTCGGTGATGCACATCATAAGAAGCCTTGCAAGCAAAGTGACTAATGAGTTAGTTACAGGATGATATATTACGGAACGAGTAAAGAGACTTGTCGGTAACGAGATTGAACTAGGTACGTAGATACCGACGATCGAATCTTGGGCAAGTAACATATCGATGGACAAAGGGAATTACGTATGTTGTCATAATGGTTCGACCGATAAAGATCTTCGTAGAATATGTATGAGCCAATATGGGCATCCAGGTTCTGCTATTGGTTATTGACCGGAGAGGTGTCTCGGTCATGTCTACATAGTTCTCGAACCCATAGGGTCCGCACGCTTAACGTTCGTTGACGATATAGTATTATATGAGTTATGTGATTTGGTTACTAAATGTTGTTCGGAGTCCCGGATGAGATCACGGACATGACGAGGAGTCTCGAAATGGTCGAGAGGTAAAGATTGATATATAGGACGATGGTATTCGGACACCGAAGTGTTCCGGAGGGTACCGGGTACTTATCGGGTCACAGGAAAGGAGTTTCGGGCACCCCTGGCAAAGATATGGGCCTTATGGGCCAAGTGAGGGAACACATCAGCCCTGGTGCGCCCCTATAGGGGCCAGCCCTATGAGGAGGAGAAGGAAAGAGGGGAGGGCAAGGAAAGTGTGGATTAGGACTCCTACTTCCTTCCCTCCCCCCTCGGTTATATATGGCAGGGGGGCGCGCGGTTTGGGAGGGACTCCAAGTAGGATTCCTCCTACTTGGGCGCCTCTCATGGCTGCTCCTCTCTCCCTCCCACCTATATATATGTGGGGGAGGGCGCCCCTAGCACACACCAGACAATTGCCTAGCCGTGTGCGGCGCCCGCCTCCACCGTTTACACCCTCGGTCATATCTTCGTAGTGTTTAGGCGAAGCCCTGCGAGGATCACTTCACCATCACCATCACCACATTGTCGTGCTGAAGAAACTCATCTACTACCTCGACGTCTTGCTGGATCAAGAAGGCGAGGGACGTCACCGAGCTGAACGTGTGCAGAACTCGAAGGTGTCGTGCGTTCGGTACTTGATCGGTCGGAGCTAGAAGAAGTTCGACTACATCAACGCGTTGTCAAACGCTTCCACTCACGGTCTACGAGGGTACGTAGACACACTCTCCCCCCCCTCGTTGCTACGCATCTCCTAGATAGATCTTGCGTGAGCGTAGAATTTTTTTGAAATTGCATGCTACGTTTCCCAACACTAGCTACTAGCTATGGACCCGTAGGTCTGAGGTAAACTACTCACGCTTCATCGGAAGGGCAATAGAGTTGATGTAGATGTCCTCCGTGATCGAATCCCCCTACGGCAGGACGCCGGAAAAGACCCCAAGATGGGATCTCACGGGAACAGAAGGTTGCGGCAGTGGAAAAGTGTTTTCGTGGATGCTTCTGGTGGTTTGGGAATATATGTGAATATACAGGAGGAAGAACTAGGTCAGGGGGTCACAAGGGGCCCACAAGGTAGGGGCGTGCCTCCACCCTGGCCGCCGCCTCGTGGCTCTTCTGACTTGAACTCCAAGTCTCATGGGTGTCTTCTGGTCCAAGAAAAATCATCGTGAAGTTTTATTCCGTTTGGACTCTGTTTGGTATTCCTTTTCTGCGAAGCTCAAAAACAACAGAAACTAGCAGTGGGCTCTAGGTTAATAGGTTAGTCCCAAAAATAATATAAAATAGCATATTAATGCATATAAAACATCCAAAATAGATAATATAATAGCATGGAACAATCAAAAATATAGATACGTTGGAGACGTATCAGTAGGTTCCTCCACAGTGTTTTGCTTGAAACTTTTACAACTCAGTGCGCCATCATTGAGTGTGGAAACATAGCCTGATTAGGATTGAAGTCATCTGGATCAGTCATGAAGCTTGCATAAATGTAACCCCTTACAATGAGCTCTTCATCACCTCCATACACTACGAACATTTCCTTGGTCCTGTTAAGGTACTTTAAGATATTTTTAATGGTTGCCCAACAACCCTTTCATGGATCATTCTGATACCCGCTACTAAACTTGGCGCATAGGACACATCTGGTCTTGTACAAATCATGGCATACATAGATCCCATTGCCGAGGAAAATGGATCCAGTCGCCAAAGCAAATGGAAGAGCCCGCACAGAGAAAGAAAGAATGGATGGAAGGTCCCCCGCTAGTGACTGCAGTAGCTTTCTCGAAACCGACATTCCTCACCATACGGGTAGCCCCACCAACGTCAAAGGACGGGTGGAGCCAAAGGAGGCCGACCAGTCGTCATGTGAGTAGAAATGAGTGACACGGAGAAAATGAGAAGAAAGGGAAGATCCAATCCCCAATTAGTGATAGTAGTGCCTTTCAGGTACAACTTCATATAGTTATCCACATTCCTAAGCTGCATTTATGTTTTTGCATCTGCATCTTTGAAATTGTTCGTCTATTTTCTTGATTACATTTGGATTTTACGTCATAGACGCAACGAGTCATTTAGTTCCTCTAAAACAAAATCACATGCCATAACATTCCACATTGACTTATTAACTACTACAACTGCTTGACGTTTCATCATGGTAACTTCATCCGAGGATATCATAGTACCCTACGTAGCAACTCCACTATGTTTGATGAAATTGCACCTGTTGTTGTTAGTGAACCTAATAGGAATTCTAAACCAAGAGTTGACTGTTTGCGTAGGAAAATGTGATCTTTTGGGCCTGTTTGGTTACCTGCACCTATTTTTGGCACTTTGCATCTATGGCCCGACTCAGCCAGACTGAGTGAATGTAGGTCAAAAACCATGTTTTGCACATAGTTTATTTGCCTGCATCCCCTCCAGGCTGGCTGAGCAGCAACATACGCACCGATATTTGGTTGCCTGCATGTTCCATCCATATGCAAGGTGTTGTTGTTTGGTTACACATGACACAAATGTTGTGGTAACCTCTTCTAGGAGTGGTGGGGTTACCAGCACACACAAAACACAATAGCATAATAGTCACAACATAAATTGTTAGCACAGAATAGACCATAACCATACTTTGTCATAGCAGTACTAACAGGTAGGTTCATAAGAGTACTAACATAACAGTACCACAAAGTCTTCAAATAGGACTTACAAAGCCGAGATAAGATAGTAGAGATAACATCGTAAGCACCCACAGCATCCATGGCAAATGCTTTGTGGTGTGGCTCACGCTTGGCACCACCTCAACACCGTCGTTGGTGAAAATGATCACCTTCAAGTGGGCACCCGATCATGATCTTGTGAGCTACACATAAGTCGGCCCAACCATTATCAAGGGCGAGCCTGCCAGTGATCATCCGGACTGTGGCCTTCCAAGTGCAACCATTGTTCGTCGTCAACCTGGACTCCATTGGGACAGGGACGAAGTGCTTGCTGAAGGGAGGGGCATCTGCAGATACTCCACTTTAGGTCTAAAGATGATCTTGAAGAAGTATGTTGGGTCGACACTCTCATGGTAATGGTCATATTTCTTAACCCTCTTCGAGGCATTGCCAATCTCCACCACCGCTTTGCCCTTCTTGTCCGAGGCAACCTCCTTGCCCTCCTTGTTATTGTCTTCCATGACGAGATTCTCAATCTGCATTGGACATACACATATGAACTAGTGCTCGAATCAAAATGTACTGCACGTATGAACACGATCAAAGACTACTACACATATGCATTGTTTGACCACCGCACTCCACTTCGGTGAGGAGGAGGAGCACCAGGCGGTGGAGGTTGTGGCGAGGGTCCCGATGTAACGTATGTTCACCATGTGCTAGTGAAATTCGTACCCTGTATGTGTGAAAACCCTCGAATCCCTTATCGGAATCGATTCAATGGGTCCCAAAGTCAAAGTCTAACCTTGAATCGAATGCGTGTAATGTACAAACAATGATAAATCGAACGCGGCCGCGGGAAATTGAGGCTACAGAGAGGACATAGGGCATTACCGT